>NW_026623280.1:832237-898464 GCF_030028575.1 Malurus melanocephalus
CATGTAAACTCACTAACACAAYGGTTAAATGGAAAAACATTACCCTAAATCATTCTGTCTCATTTGGAAGCAGAATGTATTTATTATCAAGCGCATTTTCTCTTTTGAACAGTTTTATCTTAATGCTTTTAATATTTTCCTTGTACAATCCGCAGCCAACATTTTGTTCACTGCTTTTCAGTCAATGTTTGAAGTTCCCTCAGAGAGACAACAAATCCCGGACTGCACTGATTAGGCCTACTCAGCAAGAATGACACACACTCAGGGGCTAAAGCACTGTCCCCCAGGGCAGCAAGTTGGGTGTAAACTCTGGAAGGATTCCCTAGGCATTGCTTTTCATGTGATTATTTCAGACCCTTATAGAGGGCAAGTCTCAAAGTAACTTATACTAGTCAATTGGTTTTATTTTGTACATGATTATCACTGAAAAGATCAGAGAGCTGAAATATGGGGTATGTAGGGGAAAGTACAAATGACTCTGTAAAAACACTTAGTACTCTGAGTGTCTTTTTGGGAGCTAAACGTCACCTGAGAAAACTGTTAATGTTTTGCAGCTCCAAGGGAATAACGTGGAACATATTCCTGTATGTCAGAGACTCATGCCTCACCTGACTCATTGCTTGGGTGCACTGCTCTGTACATCAGGTGCTGTATAAGACATGATTTTTCCACTGTACATTATGCAACTTCTGCAATGAAACGTGCATGAGGAAACTGCAAGAAGCACTCAGTTCCAAATGAGCTTATTCCATTTTATGGGTGCTGGCAAACCTTTCAGCAGGGTGGCACATGGATGGACTGCCTCTCCTGCCTGATTCATGGGATTCAAATGCAGTGGACACATTGTGATCACTACTACTGGTTTAGGGCTTTGAAATGCTGAGAACAATTATGAAGGGTAATCGGTAATCTCTTATGGAGTGTTACGATGTACTGCTTTAGTARGTATTGAGGCGGGAAAAAGGGTTTATGACTTAATGCCTTCTCTTGAAGACACAARTTTCTCTGAAAATAAAGCTCTGTGTGATATCCAGAGGTTCACAGAATACTCAAGAAGATACAACCATAAAAAATATCTCCATATACGAAATAAAGAAGTCATCATTCTAATCATTCATTAATTCTTCCAAGGATTTCTCCACCTTGCTTATTCCCAAAGGAAAGCGGAGAAGGAAAGGAATTTTTTCTGGTTATTGCATCTGAATCAAAGAAGTTCCAGAGGAACAYGGACCATTAAGAACAAAGCTCTGAGTAACCAGCTAGTTCAGTCTGGAGGAAACTGAGGGKAGAACTCATTGTGGTCTTCAACATCCTCATGAGGGAAAGTGGAGGGGCAGGCATCRATGTCTTCACTCTCCTGACCAGTGACAGGGGTCAAGAAAATATGTCAGGGAAGGTTCAGGTTGGATATCAGGACAAGGCTCTTTCCCCWGAGGGTCRCTGGGCACAGGAACAGCTCCCCAGGGCAGTGGTCACAGCACCAGCCTGACAGTTCAAGAGGCATTTGGACAAYGCTCTCAGGCACATGGARTGAYTMTTGGGGTGTCCTGTKTAGGGCCAGGGTTTAGGCTYAATGATCCAGATGATCCAGCTCAAGATCTTGTGTGATTCTGTGATGTGTGTGAAGATGGMCAGCTCAGGAGATCAGTGACAGCAGCACAAGCGCCCATTAGCGCCCGAGAGCTCAGCCATTACTAAAGCACGTTAACAAGGCAGCTGAGACATTCCTGCAGCTATCAAATGACAGATGATYCGTCCAGTTCATGTACACAAATGCTGGATGCCAAATGAGGGTGAAGGGGTTCATAACACAATGTGTTCAGTAGCAAGCACGACCTCCTCATTCAAGGCATTCCCTTGCCTTTACTTCTGTCTCTCTGCCATAGCAATGTCCCCTCCATCAGCTGTGCCACTTCTCTTGTTTGTCAAGTCATTCCAAACAGGATCAGGCAACTTCTTTTTTCACACAAGATTTCTGTTCAGCCATCTACAGTTCAATGACCAGGTTTATTACACAACCTATAAACATTGTGGTGCCAACAGARGGAGAGCGGCAATATGCAGCAATATAAAACCTGCTTTAGATGGTACTGCCACCTAGAATATTGCATGTGCACCTACTCTCTCTTGCAGAGGATTGAAATACTAGCCTAGGCAGTTTTCAGACACAACTAAAGCTCATTTATTCCTCTGATGGCTGAAGTCTGTGCCCCTTCCCTTTCTCTCTCCCCACTCTKAGTAGGAGCTGAGCACCTTGGTTGAAACCCTGGCAGAAAGGCATTCCCTGATGACAAATACCACTGACCTGAGGGGTGGAGAGCAGCAGGTTTCACCCTGGTGCTTCTCACAAGATTAAAACCAAAACTTCTTGCTCTCTCATTCCAGCAGTAATAAACCACAAGTAAGTACACTGTGATRTCTTACCTTAAAGCCTCAGTGGCCTTTCAAAGGAACCAAGACATGTGAGTGAGAACTGAAGTGGGTTATGCAGAGGTATGTCCCTTTCTGTCAGTTCTGGTAATCAATGGGCAGAGGAGCAGAGTGACATCCATGCAGCCAAAACTGAGGCTTCTACATTTACCAGAAGCAATTTATCAGTGCTCTTACTCAGCTGGAATGTACCCACATAAACACCATACTGAAATAAATTTGTAAACTAGCTGTCATCCACGCCCATTTTAAAATTACTTTGTACTTCCAAGGTGGCAGAAAGGTGGGGCACAGGGAAAGAAGCAGGTGCGATGTTTTATTTTATTAKTTAAGTTGGTATGACCATGATTTTGAAAACAGTGAGGCAAATCATCCAAGCACTTAACAACATAGGCAGCTGTTTGCAATTATCCCAAAGATCTGGAGAAAATCTAGACTGCARTGTGCAGCTTCACAGCCTGAATATGGGTCTGTGCATGCAAAACTCTTTTGCTCTCACTGGGAGCATCAGCACACAATTAAATTAAAATATTTAAGTTTGCTAACTGCAGTGCTGAAAGAGTGATGTGAACCTTTTTTTTGCAATCTAAGCAGGGCCACTTTCATGCCAAATACACACAAATTAAACWCACCTCATCCAGTTCTCTGAGTGGACTGAAGACTGAGAAGAAGTCTGCTCCATTAAATGTCAGAGAATAACCTCAGAGACCTAACCCTGGGTTGCTAATTGAATGACATCAGAAAGCAGCCATCAGCMGTGCTCTGCCAATTTCCTAGACGCTGGAGAGTTTTGTCAAGAGCTGCATTAAATGATCTGTCATCAACTGAATATGAATCTCTCAGTATTTTATTACTCAGACCCAAACAGGGCCTTCTGGAGGGCATGAATTATTGGCAGTGGGAGGCAGTAATTACCAAGTGAGGTACAGCGTAGAAAACACGACGAGCGGGTTTAAACGGTGTCTGGGGACCGTTTAGTGTTGTGCTGGCAAACATTGCGTGCTATAAAACCATTTCAGAGTGAACAGATATAATGCAGGAATCCAGCCACTAAACAACAAAAAGAAGCCCAAGGCAGAAAATGATGTTTTTTTGTTTCTCACATTAAGGCCTAACCCTCCAGGCTGTGTTCCTGTGGTGGAGCAGAAAGTTCTGCCAGTATCTGTCACCTCATGGATGTGCCGAGCTTCTTGAATCAGCTGCAGGACCCGACACACTTTTTAACACCTAGTAATTTCTATAAATGAGATTCCACATTCCATGGCCTGTCTTTTGGGTGCCACGTGGCTGGTGAGAGCCTTGCTGAACCCAGTGGTGAAGGGTCTCCAAGCAGGAGCAGAGATAATCTGAGGAAATGTGCACTATCTGTGCGTAAYGTGGACACAATTCTGTTGTAGCGGAGAAAATATTTCAGCGCAATGAAAACAAAATCCCAGTGAATGATTGCAGTTGAAATATCCCAACCTGAGCCAAACATGAACAGACACTACGTATTCATATGGGATGGTAAGAAAAAAAATAAATCAAAGCACACTCACAGAGAGGATYGGGTGTCACAGGCAGGGCATGTGGCTGATAAAAAGATACAAGGCTTTGGAAAGCATCGCTCAATTATTAGGAAGTTCCAAACCATGAAACACAGAACCAACCATTCCAGGTTACAGGATACAGCCACAGCCATCATTATTGCATGAAAAAACATGAGTAACAGCAGAGGAGTTTTGTTCAGGTATATCRGGGCATGGAAAGACCAGGAAAGTACTGGAGCATTTCCCTGAATTTCTACTCAGTGCAACAAATCCCCTGCCTTGAAGAACTTATATTARTAGGTAAAATGGGCAGATGGTGCTGGGAAGAGATGCTTTTAACCTGATAAATGACATACAGAAATGTACCTTGCAAAGCATGATGGACTTAAATGAAGAGCATTTGTTCATTAAACAGGAGTCAAAAATGGATAGCATGAAAGAAAAAGAAAAAAGTTAGTATTGTTGAGAAAACTGGAATGCTCTTAAGCACAAAAAATAGAGACACTGCAAATTGACTTAGGATAGATTTTTGCTTTCTCACTCTCACTATTTTTAATTTACATTAGGTAACTGAGTCACTGCTCTTGAAATKTTACTGTTTCATAAAAAACACCATTTCTGTATAAAACAAGCAGCAGATRTGCAATGAGATTTTTATTAAGAAACATTATTTATAAATAATAAATATTAATTTATTTATGCAGCAGTTTGATATCCTTGTATTAGCATCTGCAATAGTATATTCTTCAAGTTTCTGACAGTAAAACAGRAAAATGACAGCTAATGTCAGATATTGAGACAAAAGTGAAATTGAAGACACATCATCTGGTTTTTCTTTTAAATRTATATAGCTGGTACTTAAAAGGCAAAATAATTTATTTTTTTCAAACATTATAAAGTGTATAAAGTTTRTATCAAAGCAATTCTCTACGAATGTATGTTGTTTCATGAATGTGTAGCTGGACATGTATACAGAAAAAAAAGATGGAAAACCAATYAGTGAAAACTGTGGAAATTGTTTTTCATGTGAATTAAGTGGAATATTTGGAGTTTTGCAAAATATCAATTCAATATATAAAAAGCTGATAGTCTAATAATTTATGGGGGAAAATGTTTTGATTACACAGTCTCTTGACACGATGGTAAAAACACAAACGAGTGACTCACGTGTGAATGTCATTCAGCATTTCTCATAAAAAGCCTGACYGGTTATGTAACTTCATCTTGCAACCCTCAATCACCCACATTCCCATTTATGCTCTTCTACTGGAATTGTGTCCACAGGAAGATCCTGTCCTTGCTKCAAGCTGCCCTGCGTGGGCTGACTTCGCTGACTCTTTGATCTGAAACTCCAGACAGAAGAAGTGTGGAAGTTCCAGCAGGACAAAGGTTCAAACACAGGAAGGCTCCCTCAGCATTTATTCACCTGGAAAGCTGGACTTCCATTCTTATATAAACAATACCTAAGCTGTGGTCAGTAATTTGCTCGCCTGGATGGTCAAAAAGAGTCTTTCAAATTTGATTGTTCTTGGCTATTAACCAACTCCTTTAACAGAGCTGACAAATCACCTGAACCTAAAAAGGCATCAGCAAGGGTGCACCTCTCAGTGCWCTGACAGAACAGGTCCTGAGTCCCTACTGGAACTTAGCAAACAAATGGGATGACCAGAATTTACAAGGGAAATTTCTAGCTCATGTACTATTGTCATTTACAGTAAAAAAAAAAAAAAAAAAAAAAAAAAAAAAAAAAAAAAAAAAAAAAAAAAAAAAAAAAAAAAAAAAAAAAAAAAAAAAAAAAAAAAAGAAAGAAAAAAGAGTTCATCTCTAGAGATTATTTACCTCACAACCCAATGGTGCACTTGGAAATTACTGTATCCTAAAACAGCTCTGATAAGCAAAGATGAAACTCAAATAGCTAAAAGGGAACTAAAAGAGCTCTTGCTTAGTATCAAATCCTGTTTTAAAACTTTCTGCTCTTAAAGACATCCTGTTTATATATTTAATCAATGAACTGGGTGTAAGACAAACAAAAATGGCCTGAAATCTTCTGTCAAATGCATATTTGCAAAGCTGGAGAAACTCAGCTTTTAAAGTAAACAGCTAAACAGCTTGGGAAATTCCCAAAATTCCTATTACATTTTGTTTCTGTTTCTCTGTGAACAGTGTTCCRATTTTTGTTCTGGGAACATACTATGGTTCAATGGCAGGCATTTAGAAAAGAAAATTCCCTTTCTTGTCTGCTCTTTTCTTACATGGATCTAATAAAATAATTCAATTCGATAAGAGACTGCCTCTGACAAAACCTTACATCAGTGTTAGACCTCCTTGTCAAAATGAGTTTTTGGATAATGAGTTCTCAGGGGATTACTTTGTTTTAAGAGCTGCTTTCTTTTAAAGTTCAGTTGCAAGCCTTCTCCAAAGAGAATAAGGACATTGGGACAGGAGGACATATTTTGGATCACCAGTGTACTCAATTMATCTCATGTGAAATACAGACCTTCATCCCAAAATTAAGCGGGTTGCACACACGCATGCCAACCTACAAAACTACTCATATATATAATTTCTGCTGGAAGACATCTCCCTTCTGACAGGTAGAAAGTTCCTCACACATATAGCTCAAAAACAAGTACAAATTATACCTACTTATACGAGCACTACTGCTTCACTATGACAGCTCTTTCCCTGACATGATCTTTACTCTGATGTTACTACACAGTCAGTGACTTCTCAGACTTTGACTCTGAAGTCTCAACAAAAAATAGGTTCTTTATTCTCCTGACCTTCCCAGTAGCCCTTCTACGTACCTGTACTAGTTTTGGTTCATCTTTCTTTACCATGGTTGAGCAGAAATGCATGCAGTATTTCAGATGAGGTTTGGCCATGCTCCTGCACATTTACATTGATACTTCTCTCTTTAAGAAYGTAGATACACGAATAAAGAAATAACCCTGCCACTACGCATCTGAGTTCCTGCTTTTCTTCCTTTTGCTCCACTTGGTGCCTCAGCACCAGTTGCTAACATGCTTTCCTTGTTCATTCCATTGGCATTTGCAACAGGCGAGTCTCCGCCTTGTGACAGAAAGTCTTGTGAATAGTTCTCCAAGTTTGTGACTGTACACTTTGCATCATTCCAGGACTTTAGATAATCTCACCTAGGCTCCCTTGCCCACAGATGTTCCCTCCTGGGCTGCTCCTGACTCTAYGATTCTATGAATAATGKMATTYCTATTCTCTTCTGCATGATAYTTCAATCCTTTCCAGTAGCAATAGYCCCTTKGTATCCAAAGTCTTTACCAAAGATGYTGAACAAGAGAGTGCTGTGATCAGTCCTCGAGAACCTCCACTTATAAACATTGTTTAGCCTGATAGCTTCCTTTTCAAAACAACTTTTGCCATTTTCCTTCAGCTAATTCTACTGTTTCAGTAGCCAGTTCTTTTTTTTCCAATTCTTGCACAACTTCTCCAGCTGAAGCAATTGTATCTTACATGGCATTGTATCAAATATTTAAGCAGAGTCTTGTTGCTTACTCTTAACTGTCAATTATTTATCTAAGGCAGATAATAAATTAATGCTCTCAAGGTTCAGTTTATAATGGAAAGACAAATTTTAGTAGTCTGCTTATTCCAAGAGAGACTACTTATAACCCTCACTTAGATTTTTAAGAGTTTTGCTATTTTAATAATTTAGGATAATGAAAACATGACAATAAGCTTGATTTAACAATGAGACAATTAAGGGAGAAAGTTTTTTCCCCTAATTGGAGACTTCTATCCACATTGTGTTCTGAGGGGAATGCTCTGGGGTAGCCTTTATTGGACAGCACTCAGATGGGTGTAACAAGCTCCGCCAGCAGCCTGCAGGACTCACTGAACACATACAATAAATACAATCCTACTGCAGCCTAAAAGCAAACACACCTTTTACAGACATCATTTTCTCTTTGTCTACATGAAGAAGCTCCTCCAGGATGAGATAAGCGTGACACTGAAGCCATTCAGTTGTAACTCCATGAATGAATGTTTTCATCCTTCACCAAGACCTTTGTGGCTGAGCTTTCCCAYTTCTAAATGGAACAGCAATGATTCCTTTGCAGCTGACCAAACCCACGACTAGCAGAAAACAGGTTATTTGCAAAAGCTATGCCAGCTATTTTCACAATACCTTTGATGACATGGTTTCAAAATTCTACAGTGAGAAAAAATTCTTACTCTATCATTATGGTTTTTTTTTGCATAGGAGCTGTGTAGGAAAAAAAAAAACACCTGAATGAATGCCAGAAATGGAGCATGCAATCCCAGGGATGATTGTTACTATGGTTTCTTTATTAAGAATTACCCACTTCCACTGAGCTTGTAACTGTTCTTGAGTTAAATATTACCCAAGTGAGTAAGCAAAATGCTGCATGTCCTCTGAGACAGCTGTAGGACTGCTTCTGTTTCCAGTGAAATCAATGTAAATCCCACATTTCTGCAACGAATGAATCCAAACTCTTTCACTCCCTTATGGATGTGTGCCCACACCACATGCTGTATGTCCATGTAAGATGTTTCTCCAGTGACCACTTGACAGTAACCCAGGGTTTACAAACAGAAAATTCCTACCCTTCTATAAAGAGAATAACATTTAGTCTCTGTGACAGTAAATAAACCCACCACTTCTCCTGCTTATCAGATGTGCTTCCTTCCTGTAACAGGAATTGTATCACTGCACTGATGGGAAGAAAAGGGATTTTTTAAAAATGGTTGTTTTATCTTCACTTTCACTGAGACAGAAATTCTAGACTGATTCACAGATGGAAACCCCAAATGCCATGCAGCAAAGCATTCATCTATGGACAGGAAACAACACGGGTTTGATAGGCTAATGTAAAGGTTATGCCCCTTTTAAGTACATTTTAAAAGACTGTACAGACACCTTCCTTAATACTCAAGAGAAAAAACAAGGCACACATAAAAACCTTGAACCATAAAAGGCCAGGGAAGTGCAGTTTCTATATGGCCCTACAGATTGGCCTTGATCCTCTAACTGATTCCATTAAGTGACATTGTCACCAAGATATGTAGGAACAGAAGGAAACAGGAAGAAGGMAAAAAARAAAAGTGGCATTWGAAATAATGAGAATACAAARGCTACTGCARGTACCAAAKGCAGATGAGATCRAGAGGCATTAYTGAAGGAGCATTAAAATTACAGTAACTGGAACCAGGGCAAAGAACAGAAAGTCTRTAGAATAGGCTGGTTTAAGTATGTTTTTTTTTAAAAAGAGGTACTTTCAGCAAGACTCTGGAGGAGTACATGAAGATACTTATAAATGTTCACAGATACGAGTGTAAAACATCAGTGGGAAGGAGCAAGACTTTCTAATAAGTTCTCTTGAGGTATAACAATTRATCTCTGTTACACAAGCAGTTTTGRGAAATTTGAYTTTGCCTTTCTGTTCATTTTTTTAGCTTTGGAGACTAAAACTAGCTTTTTAAAAYATAGTAATTTTAAATCTGACCCTACAAAACCCTAAAGAAGTTAATAGATAAATAGCTGAATCGGACCCAGTCTGCTCCTGGAATGAATATCTTTTTCTGTAAGCTTGCCATAAGCACTCTGTTCTTCAAAGAAAAAGAAAGAAAAKAAATCCACACTAACTGAGTCAAGAAAAACTGTAATCTTCACTGTGAACCTAAGAGGCAAAATCCAGCTTYCTTAGCAACCCTCATCTACATGACACATCCACAAACAAGATGGAAATTCGCAGTGTGCCTTCCCATGAACCATAATCCAAATATATGAAAGATCTTCCCTATATACCTGCATCTGAAAATCATGTGAATGTAACACAGACCACATTTTTGTGGGGAACGAGTCACACCAACTGGAAGCTTTCTGAAATTAGAGTACATCAAGTGGGATTTTAGCCATATATAGACGTGAAACCTTTTTTGTGATGGTGTAACACTGCTGCAAAAGGAAAGGTTTGGATCTGAAGAAGAACTTCCTTAAGAAATGGGCCTTTTCCTTTCTGTTCTCCTTTCTGGTTCCCTATTCATGTAAAAATTATCCCAGGCTCCAGGACATAATTTCTGTTTTGAAAGTTCCTGTAAACCAATATCCTTATGAACAGCTCCTGCAAAAAGTGTAATTGCTACATGTGTAGGAACACATAAGCCTGAGCTTTGAGAGTTCACTGCCCTTGTCAACCCATGATTCAGCTGTGACATTAATTSTATAAATACATCAAAATGTTGGGCTTATTTGGCTYGGGATACTCATTTGGCTCACTTGTKTTAGCTGAGGCTCCCAGCTGYCTTTGAACATYAGTTACACAATAAATGGAYTGGTGAGATGCCTCAGTYAACCCATCAACCTGAAGGATGATGCAAAAGGCCCTTTGGAAATATTCCTGGGAAAAAAAAGTGATGCAAGAGATGGAGGAAGTAGCAACCCAACCCAAGKGCTACTGTTGCTAATGGATATGATGCACAAGCTGGAGCTACACTCTGTGGTTGTGGGAGGAAATTGGGGACTGTCAGGGCTCCCACAGGGCTCCAAGCCCTTCCAAGGAATAGCAACGTATCCATAGACTTAAGCTGTTGTTTCCATCACACAACATTGCTGAGAATTGAGCTGTCTTCCCCCGTACATCCTGCACAGACRTTATACAATTAACAAACCAATAAATTCCAATTAAAAAAATATGGACCAAAACGTTTCCTGCAGAACAAGAACRGCTCTTACTGATGGGGAGTGCACCACAGAACTTGGATATGACACCTAGTAATAAGCTGGAGTCAGTTTCTAGACTGATGTTCAGAAGATTAAATGTGCAAGGAGGAGGATTTTACACAAGGATCTGTATCTATGCTTCTAGAAGAAAGCCTTTGTGGAACACAAATCTTCTGAAGGATTCTGCTGGGATGGACTGTCTTGGCCTAGATGGCGAATTTCTCCTCCCATTTTTGAGGGTCTGCAGGGCTCCATACAAGAGTGTGCTTTTGCACCAGTCCTGACCTCAGTTAAATACTTTCCAGTCTCAGGTCAGTCGCACACACCTACTTATGAGACATGAAACATTCTCTCTCCCTTCACCCTAAGCCATAATAAATTTTCCCAGAATGAAWGTTGTTCATTTTCACCATGCTACCCCTTCTCCATTCCATCTCTAGTCGGCTCAAATCAGACAGTGCCATCCGGGGCCTGAAGGAATGCAGGTGTATGGATGGATATATGGAAGATAACTTCCTTTCTTAAGGATGACACAGAGAACAGTATCAAGGACATTATCCAAAATATCCAAAACTTCTGTTTCCCAGGCAGGCACTGCAGCAGATTTCCTCAGTGGGATGACTCAGTTCTTACAGGACCGTAAGGAACTCTGAAGACAGCATTTAGGCAGATGAAAATTCTGGAAATTCTCTTGGGAACAATCTAAAGAAGCCAACAGCTCATGTCATCCAGAGTTTCTAGCCTAAGACARTGACATGAAATGGCCCTTTAGAAGGCAGAGTTGACTACACAACTCCCTCAGTTCTGTCTTGGCAGTGATCACCAATGCACCATTCAACTAAAACAGCTAAAAAAACTAAAAAAAGTTTTTTAAAAAATTCAGACATTTCAGATCATATTCTGCTGATAAACTGTAATCCTGGTGAGGGGAGAAATCAATCCCACGAGTTTAACTGAAACAAAGCCAGATGCTAAAGTGAGAGTTGGCAAATGAGTGGGAATTTTTATTATCCAAAGGTGCTCTTTGAATGGGAAATACTGTAAAAAAAAAGACCTTTTGCTGGATCCCAAGCTACAGCATCCCTATTTCTAGAGGTTGACACTACTAGGAATCTTCAGAGAAAGTAAACACATTTCTCTGTGTATTTCTCAGTAACATTGCAGTCATACTTCCTTTTTGTAATYAAAAAGAAAAAGTTTTGTAACTAAAAAAAAAACAGAATGCTTTTCTTTCAAGCGTTATCAAACACCTTCAGTGTGAACATAGAACAAAATGCTTAGCAAAACTCTATTTGTTCTATCCACAGACACAATTTTCCAGAGGCAATAAGCAGGATGAAGGAAGGATAAAGATATTTGTTCATTTCCAGTGGGTGCATTAAAAGAGTGAATTTTAAAATCTGCTTTTTAAAACCATGTGTAAAACCATCCATCTGTTTGCTTTTCTTCCACACAGAGCAGACATCACCAGAAACTGGTTAAGCCATATTTTAAGGTATAAAACACTCCAGTGAAAAAWTCCAGCAGGGCTGATGATTTGAAATATTAAAGACTAAAAAAGCCCTTTTATTACACACACTTCAAAAGAAGAACCASTGAAGAGGTGATAAGTAAATAACAGAACAACTGACAGGAAGATCAGCATTAGACTTTGGCTTTGACCAGCAAATAAAAAGCAGAGGTGCTGTAAAGACATTGATAATTGAAGAAGGTGGAGAGCATAATAAAGATGAGACATCACTTTTATTAACCAAACCTGTTTAGAGACAAAACCCAGCAGCCAGATCATGACATGTATGGGTGAYAAGTGACAAAGGGTTACTGGCAGAGGACATGTGGGAGAAAGGCATTCCAGTCCGAGGTTGGTACTTTTCCCTGTCTACATTCCATTGCTCGATAGTGGGCTGCACAGCACTCTGACATTTTCAAAGGCAAAACCATGGCTTGGAGAGTCTACCAAGTAAGAAGCTGCTGTTCAAATTGTCTCTTTTTCCATAGTGGAGCTTTCCTGAGATTCGGAAGACTAAAACACCAATGCGGGGAAGAGCTGTGTGGTCAAGTCCAGCCCACTTCAATGGAAGACCTGCACCAGAAGCAGGCAGTTCTTCAAACCTCCTGTTAATGGCACTTTCACACATTTAGAGGTTCTTGAGGGGAACACTCATCTTGGTAGGCAGCTGGCGAGTGCATCAGGCCTTGGTATGGTCACAAAGTTCATGGTGCAGTGCAATAGTGGACAGATCTTTTCATGATCCTTCAACACYTCGCTCAAGTGTTTCATTTCATCTGTTAGCTTTCCAATTTCTCTTTTYAGGGAGGTATTTTCTTGCTCAAGGGACTCATATTCCTGGAAGGAGGTGAAGAAAAAAGAAAAACCAACTTTTAGTCAAAACATTCCTTTCCGTGCTTCCACCTTGAGTACATTCACACAGCTGTAGAAAAGGAGTGTGGTTTCTTAGTGCAGCTTGCAAAGTTCTGAGGAAAGGCAGACACAGCCTGGGTGCTGGAACAGGGCAAGTGCTTTACGACCCATGCCCCGAGCACACTGCGATTCCTTTCATGGCCCCGAAGACCAAGAGGTGCTGCTGGCCCTTGGGAGTTCCCCAGGAGCCCAGGGATGCAGGCATGGATGGCTGTGTCCCCATGGTGGCCGCTTCCACCCTGGGCTGCCTATGCTGGAAAGGGCCAAAATGGACTCTGCACTCTGAGCTCAGAGAAAATGAAAGCACTGAGTGCCGAGAGGTGCTGGGAAAACCCAGTGCCTGGCACTGCTGGGAGAGAAGGGCAGCCCCTGCCCTAGGGCACTGCAGTGAAAAGCCCTTGATCCAGGCAGGCACAAAGTGTCCAGTGCTCTCCTCCAGGCTCACCAGAGCTTGTAGCCACCTGCTCAGAAGCCCGTTCCCAGAGGGAAGGAAGTATCATGCCAGGTGTTGCCAGATTCATTTTGTCACCCAAAGGCCAGACCATTGCCTTGGTTCTCCCTGACCTGGCTGCTTTTGAGCAAAGGCTCCTCTGGCCATAAACAAACTGCTGTTAACTGCAGGGAGTTCTGAGGTGCTCTGCAGCATGTATCTGTGACGGATGCAAGACTCCTGGGTCACACTTTTTGATAACTGTGTGTCTCAAGTGTTCCTGCTTCTAAACTTTCTCATCCCAGAGAGAAAAGAGCTAGAGTTCAGAGCCAGCCCACTGARAATCTGCAGATGTCTCACTGCTGGCCCAAGGCATCCACCCACTCAATCTCACCTCCCTGGGAAAGCTTCAGAGCAAACGTCAAAGCCTACACGTGCCTTAAAAGGCTTGYTTCTCATGCAATGTCCTTCTGGGCACCCCTTTGCTGCAGAACTTTGGACTCCTTGCCCTCCCTCACACCCTTCCACCATCTGTCACTGGCTGAATAAAACAGGCAGAGTCCTCCTAACTCCTCTCTAGCATTGTAGCCAAACTACAGCCAAGTTGTGCAACCCTGATTCTCATTCTGCTCATCTCTTGTTGCCCCAAACCTCACAGTCTTGGGTTTTGGAATAAGTGTTACTCTCCCATTGCTCTGTCCCGCTTTCAGGGGTGAGACTATCAAATTGTTCTTGCTGGAACAAATGTTTGTTCAACCAGATCTGCATACACCTGGCAAAACCTGTGACTCAGACTGATGATTCCCGGCACAAGGAAGATCCTCGAGTTCAGAAGGAACACCAGAGAGGATGCAGGATGGCACAAGGCCCAGAAATGATTCCACAAAAGCCAGGGATTACCCCTTCTCAGAAGTAGCCTGCACCTGGCTTTCTCAGGCGCTGACTCAGAGGAGATCTGGGAAAAACCAAGCCCAAAACTCYCCACATTGTCCCTCTTAGTCTCTGCTAACTGCTGGCACATCCTTCCACAGCGAGAAAGAAAAGGCCTGTGATGAACCTTCAGAGCTGAGCAACTGACTCAGCCACAATGGCAGCAGCAAAACTGACGTTTACCCCAAAAACTGTCACCTACCTGGCTGCAAAAAGAGCATTGTTGTGTGCAGTAACATCCAAAACCAGAGAAAAGGGAYCCCTGTCCTCCAGTGTTTGCACTGGGGACACAAGAAAACTACACCACATTGTGATGTGAAGAGCTTCTGGAAGCAACAGCTACTTTCATTTTATTTGTTTTTAAACACCCACAGTTAATTATCAAAGTGTGCRAGTGTAACAGCTAGCCAAGCCGAGCTCTCACGCTTGCAGGTTCTCAACTTCCTAGGAAGCCTTTTCATCTGGGTATTTCTGGGGACCTCGCTGCTGGGTGGCAGTGCTGACACCACAGTTTTAGAACTGATTTAAGGCATCATTGCCAYTGCATGGTCCCCTCCTCCTCCATCGCCTTGTACCTTTGTAAGACTGTAAGAATTCATCCACCGCCACTGCAAATGTGACAAGTCTAACATTAATACAGAAGAAAATGGTTTTGGTTTAGCCCAAAGAAGCCCTGTGATCCCATTCTTTGGATGGTCACAGGAAAAGCAAAAGAGTGAGGATGAGGCAAGGGCAGGGCTGTGTCTCTCTCTYCCCGGCAGTGTCCCTGAAGGCAGCGCTGCACTGTCCAACAGCAGCATCAGTGTCTGGAGTTCCTGACCAGGCATCCCACAGCGCRCTTTCCTGAGCCTCACACTCACAGCTCTCTGAGAGGGATCAGTGTGAAGACAGGCCCACGCCTGCTCAAGAATTCCTGTTRATTGTAAAGTCCCGCCCTTGGTACCCAAGCCGTGCCTGCAAAACACCAAATACCCATTCACCTCGTGGAGTTTATCTGCYTTCTGAGTTTGCTTCTTCCGGCTCCTCTGGGCAGCAACTCGATTTTTCTCTCTCCTCCTTACTTTCCTGTCATCCTCTTCCTGACTCTGGAAGACATCAGCCAGAAACACTTCGCTAGTTTGCAAGGTGCACAGAGATGCCCGAAGTCGGGCGTGTAACTTTCTGAGAACGAACATKTCCAACTTCACAGCGCTGACCCCCTGGCCTCCCAGAGACCTCATGGTCCCTGCTAAGGGCAACGCATCCCCCTCGCAGAGGAGGACCCGAGGCGGAGGATGGATGCCGGCAGGCTGCCCGGGGGATGCCGCAGAGCCCCGCGGGCACTGACGCTACCGCTGATGGGGGAAGCTGGATACCCGCGGCGGGGACCGGCGCTCCCGCTCCGCCCGGCGGGCAGCTCTTCACACCTGCCTCGCCTCAGCGCGGCCGGCGGGCCGGAGGYGCGAGCAGCGCGGAGGAAAGCCCCGCTCCCTTCCCGGCTGCCTGCAGCTGGGGAGACGCCGCTGACCGCGCCGTGCCCYGGCAGCTCTCCGCGACCGCCGGCAGCTCACCCGCTTTCCCAGCTGGAAGAGCCGGCACTGCGGCCGCTTCCCGGGAAAAGAAGAGCCGATGCCCGGGGGCAGCGGGCACCCGCGGCACGGCGCTGCCCGGCGTGTCCCAGCCGCATGTGCCCGCCCGGCCGCCCGCAGCGCCGGCCCCCGCCCGCTCCGTACCTGCTGGCCGCCCTCGGCCGCCGCGCCCCGGGGCAGCGCGCTGATCCCCGCCGGGACGGCGCACGACATCCCAGCTCTGCAGAGCCGCCCGCAGGGCTCCCCCGGCCCGCGGGGGGTGCGAGTGCGAGGGAGCTCAGGGAAGGCGGCACAAGGACAGGGCGGGCCGGGGCGGGCCGGGGCAGGGGACGCTCCGCCCCGGGCCGGGGGTGCCGCCGCCAGGTGCCGGGACGGCCCGGGGCGGAGCTGCCGCCCACATGGCCGTCACATGGCGCCCTCCGGCACCGCGACCACCCGGCCGCCCCGTCCGCGCTGCTTCCCCGCCGTGCCCGCCCCCCGGGACCGCCGGCTCTCGTCAGCCGCCGGGAGCCGGGGGAAAGCCCGGGGCACTGCGCTGCCGGGCAGGAGCTGCCTGAAAATCCCCCCGGAGAGCCCCGGAGCCGGGGGCCGCCTGGGCTGGACGCCCCTCCGGGAGGCGCGACTCGCTCTTTCGCCTGCAGAAATAAACTCCCCGCAGTTTCTCTCCTCCCCAGCAGCCCCCGGGAGCCGGCCGTACCCCCGTGTGTGTCTCTCCGCTCACCTCCGGCCGCTCCTGCCCGCCGCGCTCCTGCGACATCGGCTCTTTGAAGCGGCGGCAGCTTCACGTAGGGGACAGCCAGCTCAGCCCGGGGTCATGGGTATGAGGACATAGCATCCGTGCTGGGATACAACGATTTTCACTTTCGCTACTCGCCCTGTTCCTTTAAATAATAAGGAAATGCGACAGACTTCTTGTAAAGGCAAACCCAGACGAGGACTGCTGAAAACAGARTTGCTGCAGACAAAAATCTTTCTGTTCTACTATTCTGTCGAGAGTATTTTAACAGACTGACCACTGTTTCTTTTACCCCACGGAACACCTTCCTTGCATTTTAATTGCACAGTTACCTTGSCCGTATGCTCTGAAAAGGGGTGTTTGCACTGACAGCTACTTCAACATTCTTSCTCTACGGCAGGATTTGTAACTCGTGTACCCTCCTGGCTGTGCTCAACWCACAGAAGCGAACACATGACCATGCCAGGAGGGTACGTGCCCCCAAACTGCAGTGCAGTGAGTCATAAAACTCCAAGTATCTCAATAAATCGGATACTTCCCTATATTTCTGGTTTCCTCAGCAGYTTGAGTCATCCAGCTTAGATGAAGTTAAAGAGCTGGCAAGCTGAGTAAATACAGGCTATCCTTCCAGGAAGATCTGGCTAACAGTTCATGCTAAAGGTGAGGGAACCATGTTCCCCGGGAGTCCAAAAGTCAAACCCAAGGTTTCCTGGTAGGCTCTGGGACCATGGCTGAAAKATCTGAGCATGATTTCTTTGGTTTGAGGCACTTCTTCCCAGTTGTTCCATTTCAAGACAGCTTGCATCTTCACCTTCCAGGCTATCCATGCATTTGTTTTTGCACTTTATCAGAGCTCCTCTGACCCTGTGAGTGTTCCCAACCTAAAAGCCATGGGGACCACAACTTGGATGCGCACCTTCACCATACCCTTCAGCATACCCTGACCTCACCTTCATCCCCAGACTGTGCTGGGTCAGTGTCCCAAGCACCTTAGAGGGCATTCCTTGATTTCTTTAGAAGTCTTGCCTCTTTCTTCCTCTGTCATCTAACCTGCCAAGAGCAGGACATCTAATGTTCACCAAGGGCTGCTCATGGAGGCAGCAGAATGTGTGGGTTCAGTGCCATTCTCCAGCTGAGGGGATCCAAACCAGCATCTCCTGGAAAGCAGCCCTGACCACCAGGCAGTTATTAAMGGGTGAATTGCTCTGAACTGCTCCKCTGAAACAGCCTCATCTTGCATTAGTTAGACCTCACACAGTTAAAGGAAAGCAGTGGATGTGTGGGCACGAGCAGGGACTKAGTTGGGACAGCTGCTCACGAAGAGCACTGGGCTCTTGCTGCCTTTGTAGCTTAAGCCCAGCTRAAATAAACAGGGCTCGAAGMCAGTATTTTCATAAGCTCRGGGAACAGGTATGCTCTCTTGCAAYAAACCCTATGAACCAWGTGSATAAAACAYCTCAATASCCYGCCAGAGTGATCTGTGGGAAAGAAAGGCCCCTTCCACAAAGGGACTTCGAACTCCATGCTCCAGGAGCAATGCTGCTGTGAATGGCACCTGCACAAGCAACCTGACAGCATCAAATCATGAGCAGCTCACCAAGAATTTATTAGTCCTGAACAAATATCTACGTCACTGAATGATTCCTGGCAGCTGCAGAATAAGGTTTCCAGGATAACATAAGCATGGGACAAGCCAGGGGACAGTCCCYTTGAGCCTGAATAGTGTTCTTGTTCAGAACAAATGACAAAGGAAATGACAAGTCAAAATTTGCTTGTGGGAACAAGTTTCTACTTAGTATTAAAGCTATCTCTGGTACATCTGTAGAAATGCCCACACAGTAATTCCAGGTAGTGCAGAAGTGAAGGCAGAGCATTTCTGTGCAGGAGACAAGACCAGCCCAGAAATAAATTTCTTTCTGTAAGTCAGCTGTGCTTACATTTTATAATGGCAGTTTATCAGTGATGTTTGTCTGTCCTGAAGCAGCCTACACACATGCAGACTGGAGTCTCCGATCACAACTTAGCACAGCACAGCTCTTCTAGAGAATGGCACATGTCAGAACTGGGTCTCAAGAGCACCCCGGCTTCCAAACAGATGTCAGAGTCCATGGGCAGATTTCCAGAAGAGGTGCTCTCCATTACAGTTTGCAATCCCCTTTGTTCAGAAAGTACACACAGCAAAAGCCTGCATGGATGTTGCTCCAATTTGCAAGTTTTTCTCGGCCGGGGACGGCCCAACCTCAGGAGCAATAAGCACTTTGCAGACAGTACACAGTAACAGCGAGATGTTCCATCTCGCCCCTAAAGCCAAGAAATTCAAACTGTTTGCAAATGAACCCAAGCATCCATCACTGTTGAGCTTACAAAATTCAAAGGCTATATAAAGAAAAACTACCAGACATTTCTTGATGCAATACCAATTCGCCCCAAGTTAAAAATAAGAAGTTTGGCTGTTGTGACATTTCAGTAGAAGCCTGATTAGACATGTCTTGCACAACACTGCCAATTCCTATGAAAAGTTAACTGAAGGACAGAAGGCTACTGGAATGGGGGAAAATGAAGTGTTTTATATATTTCTACCAATAGGAAGAACAACTAGTATATTGCAGGTATCACTAGCTGTAGTAATTTTTAWTAAGTATTTGAAAAACTGCTGAACACTTAAGTGTTGTTTAGCTTATCATAGAACTTGCATTTAAAGGGATGTCCTCTGACCTTCCAGTGCTGATGGCCAAAAGTAACCATCAGAGATTTTTTTAATTCCTAGTTTATATGCCGCACTTGGAATCCTCATTGCTTTATCTTCTTTACACAATCCAYTTGGCCAGCATTTCCAGATGCATTTGTCTTTTGCCACCCAGTTGCAGTTGAAACAAGAGCCATGGAACAAAGACCAACTGTTCTGGCTCAGGGCATCCATTCCCACTTACTACAAACCSTGTGCAGGTCAGCTATCCCTCAGTCTCTAAATAGAAACAAGYACTGTAGTGTGATTCTATTAATTTATTTATTAAATCAGTGTTTTCCCTTCTTATTTCTTTTGGCATTTGTCCTACCCCAGCCATTACTGATAACACTTCTTCAGAGATTCACCTATTCCTAGCTATTTTCTGTACTTGCCTATCATTTGCAGAGAATATTCCTCCTAATAGAATCTTCCTACTAACAGAGAAAATGTCCAAATACTGTGATAGTAGCCATGCAGAATCTTGCAGGGCTCACCTTAGCCTAGCAACACTCAAGATCTATGAAGAAAGCCGTAGTGAGGATTTTCAACACCGCACAGAGCACAGGCACTCAAAATAGCAAGTGGCTGTGTGAGAAGCTGCCTCAGCCACACGTTCCACAGCTCTGCAGCTCCAGTCCCTCTCACATCCTGTCCTCTCTTACACGAGCTTTGTAGCTCCGAGATTAATAACAGTTGCAAGTTCAAAGGCAGTAAATGGAACTACTTCAGTTACTCCAGCTAGAATTTAACACAGATGTCTTCTGAATTATGCTCACTGCTCAGCCTCCATCCAGTCCAGGATTAGAACTCACAATATTATCTGAAGCTTTCATCTTCCTTAATCGATTTAATTTACTTCATATAAAAACACACATTTGTATATACAAGGACAGGAAAAATATTTACATATGATTACATATACAAAGTCTYGGTACAGATGCTCACTTTTACAAAATAAATGATGCTAAAATCTATTTTCTTKAGAATCTTCAGTCTCCTAGACATTAGGTTGGACCTGTGTTCTTAGCACCAAATAAGTCATTAATAAAGCTTCTAAAACCCCCCTTCCATTTACTGTGTAAGAAATACATTACATACTAGACATAAGTATTTACTGCAGGCACATGCAACCATAAACTAGAAAAAGTTATAAATGGTTAAGGCACAATGCTCAATTTAGTAGTACTGTGAAATCCTCCAGGTACTAATGAGTAAAGAAAACAGAAGTTAAGCTAACTCAAGTGAATACCATTTACTGGTAGCCTGTACTGATCTTTAAAGTTTAGTCAAACGACACAAATGCAAACACAGACGAAATCAAGATCCTGTCATGTGTGGAAATACTGTCCAGGAAACCCCTGAGSTGCATAATTGGATTACATGAAATGAAATATCAGACCCTAAGATGCTGATGGTTGAATTCCTGTTCAGAAGAGCACACTGCAAGTAAATACATACAATTACTAAAAATCCAAGTTTCAACAATCATGCCTATAAATAATCRTGCCTGACCTGCATTCAGGAAAGGTAGAATTGCAGGGACCAATGTCACATTTGTGCATGGATTTTCCTGAAACTTTAACATCGCATCAAATCCGGTGTTTTCAATATGCTGCAGTGCMAATTTACTTATTAAAATAAAAGCCACCTGCCTGAGTAATTAATGAAGTTGMATTAGGAAACTAGACACTCTCTAACCTCTTTAGAGATATGCTGAAGGTAAATGAGCAGTTAGTGGTTTCCTAAAAGACTGCCCACACACATAAAGCATGCCCACAAACTCTGAGAAGCACAAGGACTCAAGCTAAAAACTGCAACATAAGAGCAAAAAATGAGTTAAAYGGCAAATATACTTGCTGGATATTGGATGCTACTGGTATGTATAGGATTTCATATACCATCAGCATGACAGTAAAAACAGAAATATTTAAAAGGATCAAACACTAATTAAGGAAGCTCCCATGTACAGCACTGAGGGGAGATGAGTTCTGAGGAAAAAGATGGAACACACAGAACAAAAGTATAACTGAGATTCCAATCTGAAAAGCGAAATTGAGAAATTCACGTGCTGAGAGTAATCTTCCTCCGTCGTATTGGGTAGTGCTTTCTTTTGGGGGAAGCCGCAACTTTTCTTTTTTTTAGTAAAACATAAGGATTTTTACTGGTAACAGTTTCTGTTGGTGTGACTTCTCCTGGTGCTACTGAATCTTGAGCATTGTTTTCCTCCTTCGCCTTGCAACCRGAAAAGACTTCTTGCCGCAGCTTGCAGAGTTCCAAGGTTGGTTGCCAAGTTAACGCTTGGGAAAAACCTTCTGCTTTTTCTATGAGTGCTGGAATAGACTGCAAAACAAACCCAAGTATCTCAAGTTACTTGTGGGAAAAATAATGGTTACAAAGAATGCAATATGCTAATTAGATTCTGACAAGCATCTAAAAGCTTCAGTGTCTGCCAAGATGATGCTCAGGATAGCGGGGATGAGGGTTGGGGACGCAGAGCTACCAAGCCAGCAGTGAACGTGTGTGCACTCAGAAGCCAYGCAGAGTATGCCAAGCTGAAGTGTTCCCTCACAACATCTCTAAGATGAAGAAGTATCATGGAAACCACACTGATGCCTAAGCAGGTACTGAAGTAATAAATGTCAAACTCTAGATGAGGTCGTATACGCCTTCAAAAGATGTTCTATTTTTCCAATGCTGCAAAATTTCCAAAATCTCTGTAACAGTATTTCCTATAGCCACGAGATAATCTTCCTTACCTCTGCGTAAGGGRGAATGCTTTACTAACACAATGCTTCACCTGCTTCAAAAGTACACACACCATTTTTTTTTTGTACAAAACTTCAATGAAGATGAGATAGAACTCCTGTTTTGGAACATATTACCAGATCAAGAAGACAAAAGCATTTTCTCCTGGCGCACCCAGAGGTCTCACCTGCATTGCTTCGCTGATCTGTTTGGATGCCACTTCTGTCGCCTGCTTCAGATCCGCAATAGAAGCATCTACAGACAAACACAGAGCCCAAATCACYTTCTGAAACATAACCCCTTTTAATCAGAAATCAGACAGAAACTGGTAMAATCTCTGTATAAAACATAAGCCTACAGCACACCCCCTTTCACTGTAACACTGAGGATGAGAGCTGGCATGGTTTATCTTACTAGTATTTATCACTCAAATTGCAGTAGAGTCTAGCAGTGGAGTCTGCACTAGAGTCTAGCAATGGAATCTAGAAGTCTCAACTATTGAAAGTCCTAAAGTTCTTACCTAGAAATCACAGAGCCAGTATTTGATAAAAAGAACAGTTGTAAAGAAACAATAACACAAAATACTTGTTTTCAAAACTTTTAAGCTCATAACACATTTGATAAAAATCACACGTTCATGGAGAATAAACAGAACTGTGAAGAGCATGAGATGAAGTAAACCCATTTTAAGGAGAGGAAATAAATCATCCTATGTCTCCAACAAGTTGGCTTTTACAAGACAACTAAATTAAAGACAACTTATTTTTCTTCTGGCTTAATTTTCCAAGCATTAACACCAAAAAGAACCAAGCATAAGCAACATGAACTGCATTAATTCTGCTGTCCTATTAAGAAAGAAAGAAGAAGCAGCTTTCAGAAACACTGAAGTAGGCAGCAGGTATAGAACACCTGGGGGAATATAGCATATATTYGACTGCAGCAGCAATACAAGATCATCAATACTTTACGTCTGAAAGTTAAACTCTATGCTATTAGGAAACTATTTTGCATGTTCTCCACCATCCACAAAACTTAAAATGAGCAGACTAGCATGCTTCTGGAAGTAAGGAGGCTCACCTGCACTATTGTTAGTTTTCTGTAGGGTTTCACCAGTGCATGCAGTAGGACACAGTGTGGGGGGTGCACAAACCCCTAAACCCTGTCAGGGTTAAACACAGCACTCTGTTTTGAAGTCAATCTTATTAGTGCTGCTGAAGGTAATTTAAGTAAGTCAGTCAYTGCATTCTAGCACAGGGTTACAGTTCCCTGTTAAAACGTGGAAGACACCAAAAGATGGTGTTTGTTAAACTGTCCTTGTGTCCCGTGTGCTGGTCAGACTTGCCTTAGGAACACACGATCCCTTCATGAACATGGACACCATGTCATGAAAATGCACCATCATTTAGTTTGGAAGAATAAACAGTCCAATAGCAGCCTCTTTAAACACATCACAGAGCCCCACGGATGGGCATTCTCTAAAAGGAGGATATGTCCATAATGAAGCATTCTAACAACAGAGTATTGGCATGAGAAGACTGGTGACCTTATGAAAATGGCAAGGAAGGAATTAAGTAAAAGCAGGAATAACTACTTGGGAAAGTAGAAAGACTGGCACATAGTTAAATCAAATTTGCCTGCAGGAGTTCAGCTTGACATAGATGGCATTATATTCCTCAGTGTTCAAGGCTTTCCAAAACATAGGGAAATGAAACAAGGAAATGAAAAGTATTGAGTAATCTAAACATTTTTGGTTTCTGACCACTGCACTTGCTAAACTGGGATACATAAACTTCCCAAAGACTACATAATACAAAAATTCTGCACAAACTCCATGCCATCTTTGCCACGACTTTGCCGTTASCAATACTAAAAAGATAATACCCTACTTGCTACTAACTTGCAAGTAGTTGACTCCCGTCAGAAAAGACTGGATTTGGACACAAGAAACCAAAAGGAACCCAGATATGAAGTGACACTGYACTGCTCCTACTAGCTGCTTTACTGCTCAGGCTGGCACTGCTGGAAGCAATGTTCCCTGTTTACAAAAAGGTAAATGATGCTCAGAATGAAGTCAGATCAGCAGGGTGAGAACTGGAAGATTCAGCTCAGCTTCTCAAACTTGCAGCACCACTGCTTGTTACACCAGCTTTACATCATAAAATCTGTGTCCTACTYTGCAAGTTAGGAGAGCCAACACTGYCATCACTGAGCCCTACATGACAGTTTTCAATTCCCTGAAGGAACTGATTGGAAGAGAGGCTGAAGCATTTCCAGTACTCATACAAAAGGAACACAAGAACAGACAAAGTACAATGTCAGTGATCCATCCAGTTCCCCATCTGGCTTCCAACAGTCGTGAATAAAAGAAGTAAATAAACTTTCTAAGGGTAGCTCTGTGACAATTTTTCTCCAATATACACATAAGAGTGGCCAGGTTTTTGCCTTTAAGTAGAGCACCTAACTGCAAGCAGCACTCAGAACAAGAAAAATGAACAAAGTAAAACTCAGGCACCAATACATTCACTTATGACAAACTTTTAGCTTTTTTAGCTAATTATTTAAACAGCCTATAATTTTGAAAAAGTTTAAAGAAAGAAAATTTCTTAAATGTTTACAGCTAGCCAGTTGGTGAGGCAGTGTTTCCTCAGTACAGCTGCCATCCCCACAAAATCCTTACCTTGAGAAGGTGGAGATTTTCTCTCTGCTGGTTTTACCACAGGCTGGTAGAGCTTCTGCATGTTCAGGAAAAAAAAAAAAAATTGTTAAATACTCTGTTAGTTTAATAGATATGTAATATACAGATAGCAGTCAAAACAATGGAGATGGTGATGGAATTATTTAGATCAAGAATGTATTAGAGGTACAGTTTATAGATACATAATTACTGAAAATAGTATTCTGGTTAATGCAGTTAAATTCACTGTAACCACATCTCCAGAATCTGCTTTAGTTTGCAGAATTCTAATTATTAAAGCATGAGAACTGACATCCAGGCATTYTGGAAGAAGCATTGCCACCTGCTGCACGACTGAGGAAAAATAGCTACTCCAGCTTCTCAGGAGCCATTCACAGAACCAGCATGCTTTCAGAGAGCCACAAACTCCAACAAATGGTATGCTAAGACAAAAAGCTAAGAAAAAGACTGGCTCGGCAATTACTTATGCAGAAGTACAAGCACTCTGCTTCACAAACTGTGAGTCTTATGACCTGACATCAGTTAACTGAGACATGAAGTAAATGAACAATAAATTAATACAACCAATATTTAGTTATATTAAAGGTGGAATTAGAAGTAACAAACAGGGAAGAAGGAAACCGAGCAAGGACAGGGGAACAGAAGTTGTATCATCTGCAAGTTAGTGTTCCCCACTTCAGGAGCTGTCCCTCAACCCTTCWAGCAAATGCAGGGGAAAGTTAATTATTCCTCCCTGTAGTTTTACCAGAAGAAATTTTTTACAGTTCACATATGTTCTTAGCAAGTTTGCAGTAACAGCTCCAAGCAGAAGAAGAAACACTGTTTGCATGAGCCTCAAACTCTTCAGAACATATTGACTGAAAACACACAGGATGATCTCTTGCTTTGGCAATTACAGAGATTACCACAACGAGATAAATCATGTCTTCATGGCTGCTCTTTATGCCTCACAAAGCATCACAGGACTAGCTATGGTCATGAAAGAACACAAGAAATCAGCAACCAAAAGCAAAGAAAYCAGTGGTACCTTTGCAGAAGTAGATGAGAGACGAAAAAAGAAGACCACTTACAGAGATAAACTAAGCTTTCCATATTTCTTACTTATATTTCTAGATATTCTTACAGGGGTAAACTAAACTTTTGCTGACAATTTTAATGAAAATAATCATCTAGTTGTGGTGCTGTAAACTTTGAAAAGATCAGTAAGAGAAAAAAAGCATCATGAGAGGCATTCTAAATAACTAATTCACTGTGGGACTTGGGCAGCAGAAAGATTAAAAGGTCTTATTAAATCTTGGTGTTATGCAACAGCATATTTCATTTTAGTTGATTTTGTTTGTTTTACATATTTGATACACTGACAAAGCAGAGAGATAACAAAGGCAGTATGTTAGAAAATATCTCAGGTGTAAGACAGAGATGTGCCCATACACTTTTCCTTACTGTACATCAGCTCTGCCTGGCTAACCTAGACAGTTAACATTTGTCAATTTTAGCCCTCAGAAATGCAATGTAGGCTCTTCAACTTTTTAAAAAGATCCCTGTCTTCTTTAGTATAGAACAGCTGAAGTTGGGAAAGGGCCTCTAAACACCCTCCTGAAAGAAGGGCCAGCTAGGGCAAATTGCTCAGAGCCTCATCCAGTCAACTTTTGAATATCTCCATGAATCTCTCTCAGGATGAAGACTCCGGTTTCATTAAGCAATCTGTGCCAGCGTTTGACTCTGCCTCTCATGCTTGTTTTTTGCCCAAGGAATCCCAGCTAATCAGGAGGTAAGTAAAAGGCAGGCCTAATGTAATGCAGGGAAGAAATCTAGCAGCCAAGGACATGACTGGATTGTTTCATGCCAGTAACTACTTTACACTGTGTCAAAAATCCCATAGAATTTACTGCACTGATTCATTAATCCACACTGCCTTGTTTTTTCATTCTTTACTGAAAGTACTTACTCAATGTAGATGCAAACTCAAAAAAAGTGCTTAGGAAGCCACTGACAYTTCTTTTAACAGTCACAGACTGCACATGATACTATCTATCCATATGYAGTGTAATAATTCCTACCTCAACCAGCCTTTGGCCAAGGACTTCAGGAACTGGGATGTGACAAGATAAAGAGGCACCTACTGGTTTGTAAATCATGAATCACCACATTGAAGTAATCTGCTTAAGTTTCTCTGTGCCACAAACCCAATTCAGACACAGGCACAACACTTTGCAGCAACCCTCAGTTTACTGCAGAACCAATTAATGAAAAAAGAAAATTCATTTTATGATAAAGAATCAAAAGCAACCATGGGAARGAGCTTAAAGTCAGCACTGGATATGATTAATTTCTTCAAGTTATACATAGTCAGCAGCTGCTACATGCAAAGGTTTTCTGAAAGCCTTAGGTTACTCACCAACATCTCTTGCTCTGCTTTCAGTGTTTGGACAACATGCACCAGGATCTTTTTAGGCCACATTTGACGCCTAGATGCTGTCTCTACTATTAGTTCATCAAACTGATCCTCAAGAATTTTAATGTTGGAACCTGAATGTATCAAACACACAAAGTTATTGGGGAAATCTCACATAATTTTTTTGAGACACAGTTATCAGGAAAAAGAAGCTTTAGATCTCAAAAAATCATGTATGATGATCAACATAAAGATAAATGTATGYCTTGAATCTCCTTGCTAAGGCAGTATACAAACTGGAGCATAACTTGATGCTGGCCAGTTATCTTGAAGTAAATGATGTGGGGGGGAGGGAGGGAGAGAACCATCCAGAAAAAAACAAAAAAATGTATTTTCCTATGAACTCTGAATCTATGAATAAAGCCTTACAAAGCAATGGCTGTCTTTTGAGGTAACATGTTTTTCAGTTGAAGCAAAGCAATGCAAGAAAAAATTTTATCTGTGATTTACAAGCATTAAACAAACTCCAACTGTAAAAACATTAATTTGAAGCCTAACTGATTTTATATCACACAGAGCACAAATTAACAGTTGAACATTCACTGTTCCTATTACTGTGCTGTGTACAACTTGCAAGCCATGCAATGTTTTCCATCTAGTGGTAAAGAACGAATTTTGAGCACCCGCTCTGTGTCACTCCATGCATAATCAAGTGACTGCAAAACTCAGAAAGGCAAAATCAAGGGTTTAAGAATCTGTGGGTTTGTTTCGGTTGTTTGTTTTAGGATCATTATGACATGCAAGTATAGTCAGGAAAAGACTCAAGCCACTGGTCAACATAAACAYGGAAGGCACAAAACACCAGCTCTCTTGGAGATTCACACTGAATTGGAGACAGACACATGAGTAAATCTATATCAAATTAAAAAGCACAATAGAGCCTTTACATCTGCTTTATGCCAGCTGTGGACAGATGACAATGTCTCWGTTTCACATTCGGCATCCCAAGATCGATGCATTTTTGATGTTGTAATCAAAGTAGCTGGAATTTTATCATTCAAGAACTACAACTGTAGAAACTTCACAGGATCAGAGAATAGTCTGGGTTGCAAGGGGCCTTTAAAAGTGATCTCATCCAAGCTCCCTACAATGAGCAGGTATATCTTCAACTAGTTCATATTGCTCAAAACCCACATTGGCTCACAGCTTCCTGACCAAAGAACTRTTCAATGTTTTCAACATCTTCATAGTTAGCTCGATGCATCTGTATTTTCAGCTTTATGTAACTGTAATAAGCATCAAGCTGCAGGCAAAGAGCACCTAATGTCAACACAGATGAGCGAATGAACAGCACTGAAATTTGCTTTGCACACCAGACTGCCAAGAGTCTCCACTATTATTCAAAGGACAGTAATTGTAAGCACATTGTTTCTATTACATATAYTAATATAGCAATAACTTTTAACACTTAATTAGTACATTAAATAGCAGCAACAGTGTCCTAGGGTCGCTTGATAGGAAGAAATCTTGGTCATGGCCCTCAATACTCAGACAGCAAGGGCCCTCCAGAGCCTCCTGCTCACAGCAGGGTCAAYGCCCATTTCAAACCAGGTTGATGAAAACACTTTTGGAAGCCTCCGCCGTTGGACACAAGCTATCTGGGGAGCCTTTTCCAATGCTTTATTATCCTAAAGTGAGTTTTTATTTCCTTACATCAAGTCAAAACCTCCCCTGTCAATCGGCCCCCTTTCAGCTCTAGGCAAAACCAAACCAAACCAAACCAAAACAAACCCGCCCAGCAGGAAACGAATGGAATCCACCGCCTACCGCTCTGCAGCTCGGAGTCATCCGAGGCCTCCTCCCAGGGCTGCCCGTTAATGGTAACATTCTCCCGCACCGCTGTCTCGAAGTTCTGCAAGACACGGGACAGGCTGAGAATCCGCCCATTCATCCATGAATTCATCCCTCCATCCATCCCTCCATCAATCCATCCATCCCGCGGAAAGGGCCCCTCCCGCCTCACCGGCCCCTGCCAGGGAGCTCCCCCGGGTCCAAGCCGCCCCCTGAGCCCGGGGGCCGAGCGCCGGCACAGGACCTTCCCGCTCCCCACTCACCCAGAGCGCGTCCGCCTCGGCCGCGGCCCCGCCGGGCTGTCCCTGCGYCAGGGCCCGCACGAAGGGCGCGCACAGCTCCAGCACCGCGCCCACCCCGCGCCGCGAGCAGCAGCGCACCCGCGGGTCCCTTCGAGCCGTGCCCTCCGAGCCCGGGCCCGGCTCTGGCTCTGGCTCTATCCCCGGCCCCGGCCCCGGCCCCGGCGGTGGCGCCGCCGCCATTTCCCGCCTGGGACGCGGGGAAAATGCCGGCCCGGAAGCGGAACCCGCGGGTGCGCGGTGCCTTCCCGCCGAGCGCGGCATGGCGGGGCCGGTGGACTGTCACTGCCACCTGGCCGCGCCCTGCTTCCAGCCGGTGAGGCGCGTTGGGCAGGGGGGACAGCGGCGAGGCGCGGCCCCGGCGCTGAGGCGGTGCGTGTCTCTTGCAGGACGTGGCGGCCGTGGTGCGAGCGGCGGAGCAGGTGAGGCGGGGCCGGCCTGAGGGGACCCTCTCCCCGCGCCCCCGCCGTTCCGCCGCTCTCAGCGGGTCGCGGGTCTCTGTGTGCCGCAGGCGGCCGTGTCRGCGCTGGTGGTGGTGTCGGAGCAGGCGGGCGAGTTCCGGAGCGTCGTGGAGCTGTCGGAGAGGTGCGAGGCCGGCGGAGATCCCGGCGACCCCCTCCACGCCGTGTCCCTTGGCGGCGCTTTGCGGATTGACAGGGGATGCGCTGCCCTCCTCCGTCAGGCCGGCCCTTCTTGTCTTTAAACTTGAGTCCTCTGTGGCTGCTTGGCGTTAAACTTGGGTTCTCTGTGGTCTTTCACACTCTCTCTATCCGTTCCGTGCCTAGATTTCCAGGGTTTGTCCTGCCATGCCTGGGAGTTCACCCCGTTCAAGAGGTTTCTCCGGAGGAGCAGCGCAGTGTTACTTTGAAGGTAAAGCACCAAAGGACTCCAAAATATCGCTGGGGCTTTTCAGGGCAGACGACAGGATGCTCCGGTCTGCCTGATTTACCTTCAGGTCTGCCCAGTGGTTTTTATGCGCTCTGTAATGCAGGAGACCCAGCGGATCAAATCCCAGGCTCTCTCAGCACATCCATTTGTCCATGTTAGTCCTTAAAGCAGAATTGTTCAYGGAGTCATCTGGCTGTGTTACTGCAGTGAAATGGTTTAAAAATCCCAGGCGTGCTTTGCTTACAGCTAACAGCGTGTGCAGATGTCCCTTTGTTTACAGGGGAACTGGAAGACAACTGTTCATGGCCTTATCCCGAAAATCTAAGGGAGCTGTTTTATAGGACTTGTTTTAATTACCTCTTCTGCTGCTGTGAAAAGTTAGTTTAGAAGCAGGAGTRTTTAGAATAAGATTTATATACATACATACATATGTAGTGAAAGGGTAATTAAGTAAAGAAGGTAAATCCTTCAGGTTTCTAAAATCTGATGTACAACTCCCATTAATAGCAAGTTCTAAAGCACAGAATTTCAGGACAGTGAAGGAAACTCCAGTTTAATCAAAATGTTGGGCTCATGTCCCTTTGCTCTTGTATGGGCAGTGAGAGTTGCATCTTTTGTTTCTTTCAGGATCTGGATGCTGCATTGCCTCTTATAGAAATTTTCAAAGACAAATTGGTGGGGATCGGAGAAGTGAGTAGAATTCCATAACTTGTTTAAATCTCTCCAGCAGCAGTTGTCACTGGAATTACAAGAACTGAGTGAATGCTTGTTTTTCTGTATGTGGTAAGAATTGCTGTCAGCCTGAGCAAGCACTAAGTCTGATTGGTAGTTCTCTTAATGTGCTTTCCTTTCTAGATTTGACTGATTCCCTCTTTTGCTTTGTTGTCATTATTCAAAAATAGATGGAATTTATGCTGGTGGAGTMGTAGGAAGATTACATACTTATGCTGTCTCATGTTATACCCAAAGGCAGATCCTTCTTKCCTTCTATTCTGACAAAGTTAGGCTAAGCTGTGATTTCAGTACACAATGCTGACTTGTACAGTTCTTTTTTTTAATCCTTCATCTGTCTGTATCCATCTGTTGTCTCCTGTTTTACATTTGTTTATAAATGAATTGAGGCTTTAGGATGGAGTCTGCCTCTATTTGTGTGTTGGTACCAGAGGGACTTATGTCTGATTCTGCGCTGGCTGCAGAAAAAGCAGGTTTTGGCAGAACTTTGTAGCTAAATTTGCCCTGTCATACTATAGGTGAAGGACTTTGGTGGGTGTAACTGTGAATGGGGCTGCTTTGACAAACTTTAAATTTTGCCTAAATATGTTTAAATTAAAAAAAAWAAATAAAGGGTAATTTTTGCTAGAGATTGGACTAAAGGTGTAGATTCAGGTCAGAGATTTTACTTGTATTGGAAATGCAGATTTGAGACTTAATCTGACATAATATTCAATAGAATATAAACYCCAGAAAACCAGTTACAGATTAAAATGTTAAATACCCTTGTTAGTAGCTGTCTGCCCACAAGTGCTTTCATAGTTGAAAAGCTTATGGCTGAGAATGGATTCTTTTTTTGAGTTAAGCTACAGTTGAGCTCATTTTAATTGCAGTCTCCAGTATATACATATTTTGAAATGCTTTGCAATTTTTGAAGCATTTTATGCTTTTGTGGATCTAACTATGGTTTTGTTAAGTCTGTAAAACTTATTGTTAGGTCTGTAAAACTTATTCCCTTCTCTTCTTGTACTGTAGGTTGGAYTAGATTTCACTCCCAGATTTGCCAGTACCGATGAACAGAAGGAAGCACAAAGACAGGTTTTGATCAAGCAGATTGAGTTGGCAAGAAGACTGGATTTGCCTTTGTAAGTTTTGTTTGTACTAGAAGAAGAATTAGCCAAATCTCAGTAACATGTGGAAATACTTCCCTGGATATATGGTTACTAAGTGCCCACACAACTTTTCTTAGATGGATTAAACTGACATTAGTRTCCTGTCAGTCTCCAGTTTCAGATTTAATTATAGAATTTTTCCTATGTTTGCACTTTTGTACAGTCATCTTATGTGTCTTTGCTGTGTTACTGCTGTATCTTCACTGTAGCTGACATAATTCATATGTACATCTCTAGGGTTTCTTTCTTGGTAAAAGGTGTAATACAGATTAATTATCTTCATCCCAAAATGCTGTTAGTTCATTTGTGTTTGCCAAAAAAAAAATATTAGGCTAAATTTTCTAATGCTGGGCCTCTCCTTGCTGTGCAGAAATGTTCATTCCCGCTCAGCTGGAAGACCAACCATTAATCTCTTGAAGGAACAAGGTATGCTTTTACGGCATTTCCTCTGCCATAGCTTTTGCCAACAGGATTCCTTCAGCTGTGCCATGTCCTCACATCAGTTTGTTATCTTTAACTCAGGAGCAATAGAGCAGAGATTCTGTGCTCATTCAGTATGGGACCAAGGCCCCATTGGAAGGTGTCATCACAGCTCTACTGTTCTATGCTAATGATTTGGTTTGCTTCATTTCTTCAAGGTGCTACCAAGGTGTTGCTCCATGCATTTGATGGGAAGCCRTCTGTAGCGATGGAAGGGGTGAAAGCTGGATATTATTTCTCCATTCCTCCTTCCATTATAAGGAGTGAACAGGTAACATTTTGTTCTAATTCTACCTCGGGTCTGCTCCCTCTGTGTGCATTGCACATTTTTACTKTGGCTAAATTTCTGCCTGGGGCTTAGCTGGACTTTGGTGGGGGTGAATTTTTGCTAAAACAGCTCAGCTGTTCCTGAGAAACAAGGGGTTTTTTTTTCTCATTTTATTGTGGTTTCCGGTGAACTGTTCTTCGGAAGCTTCTGTCACTATACTGTTTTAGAGTGGGACATGATGTGTAGAGATGGGTTCCTGTGATAGGACTGATTTCTGTGATGAGCTCAGCAAATGTAAGAGAGGAAAAGGCTTGATTCAAGTGAAGGGAGCATGAGGTAAGGATATAAAGAGGGATAAGGTTAAGGACTCTGGAGGAAGGAAAGCAAACTGGGTTTGAGGGGTAAAAGCAGAGATGAGGAAAAGATGCACAAATATTATGTGCACAGAGAACAGCTAATCAAAATTGCATTGGCAGCTCCAAACGTTGGATGTTTTGTGCAATATAATTGCATGATTTAATAACAATGAATTCAGTATTGAGATAATAGTACTTTGGCTATTTAGAAAACAGGAGAATCCTAATTTGGGGGGAGTTCTTGAGCAGCAGCTAGTATTCTTGTTTCCATTCACACAAGAAATTGTTGATAAAATGTAGAGAGTGTCACCAAAGTCTTTTGATGTTGCATTTAAATGTGGAGGATATCCTCCTTTCATGATTTATTCCCACAGGCTGAAATGCATAAAGCATTTTAATAACTGTCTTATTTTCTTCAAGAAGCAGAAGCTTGTGAAACAGCTGCCTCTGGAAAACATGTGCTTGGAAACCGACTCTCCTGCTCTGGGGCCTGAAAAACAGGTAAATGACGGGAGGGAGGGACTTCTTTGTATTTGTATCCAAACCCACCCCTTATGGAGGTCAGTTACTGTCGCAGGGGATACAAGGAAGGAAAGAGGCTACAAAGGGAACGTAATCCTCGAAGAATGGATACATGTAATTTTTATGTCACACCTGCCACAATGTTGCTGAAGTTGTGTCMGGAAGTACTGGATCTCAAACACTTGTGATCTCTAGGGATCTGTAACTTGGTTTGTTTGTTTTGCAGGTGAGGAATGAACCCAAAAATATTTACATTGCTGCTGAATACATCGCTAAAATTAAAGGAATTCCAGTTGCAGAAGTTATAGAAGTGACTACACAGAATGCACTGAAAGTATTCCCCAAACTTCAGAACTTCCTTCGGATATAGATTCAGAAACTGAAATATATGATATTGCAGAAMGTATTTTTTGTGGTGTAATTAATAAAACCAGCATGCATCTTGTGTTAAAGTGGAGTTTTGCTTTTGGAAAATCCAAGAAGCAAGCAGTGTTATATAGCTGGATAGTATGAAAATAAGGAATTTCTCAGAGGCCTTTGGTGTGCATTATATTAATCTCCTGAATGTTCCTGAAGGGAACATGTTCCTTATTTCTGCTGACTGGAAGTCACAAGTTGTGAATCCAGTTATGATAAGAAAGCTCCTGGTACAACTTGCAGACTACACATCCCTTTCTGAGCCATTAAAAGAACCCAGATGGATGGACATTCTCACAACTATTTTGTGCTGACTGGACTCTTGAGTAGTGCAGAAGCAACATCTCTTCAAAATACTGTTGGAAGGAAAGAATTACAGCCCTTCTCTCCTTTTCCCATGTATAAAATAACAGTTGCTAAGATCTTCGCTATTTTGAGAAGGATTTTWTTTGATTTTWAAAAATATTTTAATTTTTGAATTGTGTTCAAAGGAAAAAGCCTGTGTTTGGTCTTAGTTCAAGGACTCACTCTTCTGACTGCTCAGTATCAGAAGACAAGGGATGTGAAAGGGAGACAAACTCGATTTTGTGGTATCTTGGAGGTGGTCTGTGGATTCTGCTATGGATTCTGAAAATTGAATCTTATGCTGCCTCATGACACTTGTGAATCTGGGCCTGTTAAATACTGATCAAAAATTTATTGATTATAAACCAGCAATTGAATGAAGTGGGTTTTACATGACTCCCAACTGTCATGTGCAGGTTCTCACCCTCTATGGGGAGTTTTACCAGGTCAGTGAAGAAAATACACAAATATTAACTTAGTTCATGACAACCTTCGGGTGGTGAAGGGGCAATGTAAGTGACGCAAGTGATGCTCAAAGTTTTGTTTTCCTCTAYATTGTCTGCCTCAGTTTCTTAAAACCCCATTGTCAGGAGGGGTTTTTTTCTGCCTTTATCAGAACAGCTTGTTCTGCTTTTTACTAGAGGTAGTTTATTAAATTTTAACATATGTTCCTTAACGGTTTTTGGCATGGAGCCAAACAACCAAACTTGTATAATTTTTCTCTATTACAACATGTATTTAGAGCAGCAAACACTTGGATCTTTGCTGAGCGTTTGATCCAGAGTAGTTTGAGCCCCTGCTTATCCTGGATATCTATGCATAGTTTCTGCTAAATAGAGCAAATTACGAAGTTTGCCTGCAGATGGTGCTAGGGAACAGGTATGCAACAGTCTTCAGAACACTGGTGTGATTCACTTAATGACTAACTTTCTTGTCATTGGMAATGCTAAACATATGATATGAGGCAGCCTTACACGTGCTTCCTKCTGCCTACGTGTTGGAGAGGCTCCCAGTATTGTTTTGAAATGCAGTTATGTGTAGAGATGCTCTAGGTAAGAAGTCAGTCAGCATCCAAATGTTTGCAAAATTTTGACTCAATTATTTTTCTCTGTGGAATTCTTAGCATTGGATSAAAACACTGGTTTTGCAAAAAGGGGAAWTATGAAGTAATCTTCTCAAAATCCRTATCTCTGCAGGGGAGTKGCRTTGCTCTGGTTCAGCCTTGGCCTTGCAGCAGGGTGATACATGAGTGTTTGAATCCCTTTTGCTGCTGCAGAAACCTCTAGACCCAGTCACAGCCTGCAGCTCCTGTGTGGGCAGGGCACTGCTGAGGGTGAGCAGCCCCTCATGGGCTGTGGGGGCTCGGGGATAGCAGTGTCTATGGGCTCTGCAGCAGCAGGCCTGGAGTTGCTTTTGGTGGTGCAGGGGTGTGGTTTGGGCTGGCAAAAGAGGCACGGAGTTTGCTTGGGCCAGAGTGAACTGGCATTGCAGCAGCCCTGGGCAGGGCGAGCCTGGCAGGGGACCAGCGGCAAAACAAACTGGCTTTGTCCTCTCCTTAGACCTGYGGCGCCAGAGCTAACTCATGAAGTAGGTGACCTGAGTTCCAGAAAAGGAAACTGCAGTGTCATTCCCACACTGCCTTGGCATCCCTCACACATAACACAGGTCAGAAGCAGCACTGTTTTCCCAGTGCTGCTGGTTTGGCTGTGTGAGCTGTGCTGCAGGCCCTGCAGTCTGGGCTGGGGATGGGCAGCGGGCACTGGAAATAAAGTTGTTGCTCTRCACAAGAAACTCAAGCTTTTAAGGTGCTCACTTGGGACTGGTGGTACTATTGTGCAGTGAGGAGGAATTGTGGTTTCTGAGCTGGAAAACATCGTTTATCCTCAGCAGTCATTCTGTAACTTTACCTCAAAAGGGGAATTTAACAGAAAGCTTGGATTTCTACCTTCTGTCCCAGGCTAACACCTGGCCTGGAGTGGCTGGGGAAGGCAGGCTGGCCTTGGGGGAGCTGTCTGGCTGCACACTGAAGCCTCCCATCCTCACAAAGGTTGGCCTTAGCAGGATCAGTGTGTGTGTGCTGAACCCTGTTGCAGCCTCTCAGGGTATCTGGATAAACCTTGGTTCCCCTGGGTTCCCCAAACCATGCCTTCCCCCATGTAGCACAGGACTGAAGTGGTCAAGGATGTGTTGGAGGAAGGATACAGTGCAAATCTAACTTAGGAAAAGTTAGTGCAACCCAGGTTTTCTTTTTTAGCCATGCCATCAATTTTGGGGATCCCAAGCAGCCCAGGTGGCTTCCACCTCAGAGAGGGGAATGGCCCAGATTGTGTGCAGCAGTGTGGAAAGTGGTATGTCCCAGGCTCCATCTGATACCTTCAGCCATCAGCTTTGCTTGGGATGCTACAAACAGCAGATCTGGTCGTACTTTGATTCCCCATGTCACTTTACCTTGCAGGATGTGCATGGAGTGACAAAAAAAAACAAGAAAGGGTTCTATCTGTGCTCACTTAAATAGTCTTTGGAGGGCTGCAGCTCAATCACCCTTGCAGGGCCTTCCCTCTGAAAATTGTTTTTAGCCATGGATTAAAAGAGCCTGAATCTCCTGGACTCTGGGACAAAGTGCTCTGAGTTTTTCCAGACTTTGACATGGGAACAAGAGAGGAGATGGTGATGAAGCCAAGTGGATGAAATGCTGTTTATTCCTGCTGTTTATCATGACAAGAGTTTAAACAAATGAACTAAAGACTTTTACTGGAAGTGCTTCCAACAGACTCCTATGCAATGCATAGATAGGCTCTTTAGAAGCAAAAGCAAATAAATAACTGCCTGGAAATGCAACTTCCATCACTTAGGAAGTTCTGCTTTTGTTTGTTTTTTCATTAACACAGGCTGGGGTTCGATCCTCTGTTCCCATTATAAAGCAGGAAAGTGAATTTCAGAAAGTCACTGGCTTAGCATAAAGCTTTATTGTTCTCTTTGCTTTCTATATGCAGTACAAAGTGCCACTGAGATCAAAGGAAGGATGTGAATTGCCATAGCAYCCAGTTGTCTCACCATTTTCCTCTTCAGCAGGTGGTTATCCATCTGTTCATTTTCCCTGCTGGGGTTGGCTTTTCTATCAGTGTGAATCTCTTGGGGCATGGACATAACCCTGAGTGCACTAAGTGGGGCCCCACCATGCAGTGAGTGCCAAGTCACTCCTCCAGGGGCTGCTGAGTTTTTCAGCCCTTTTGAGCTMCTGTGAATGTCAAAACAACAAGAAACCATAGTGAGGATCATGGCCCTGATGAACCCATGCCTGGGGCAGGAGCTGATACCATCTCCCCAAATGCTTGGAGATCAGTGCTGTGGTCAGGTCTGCTGATGGAAACAGGAGTGTGATGCGCCGGAGGGGGTAGAAATGGTGAGGCACTGGAGTGCCTCTGAGGACAAGGAGTCTGCAGGAGCATATCTGATGTCCTACTGAAGTGGCAGAATCGAAATTAATTTTGTCTGCAGTGTCTGGGTGAGGTAATACACCCTGTGCCCTATCTCCAAGGGCAGTGGGGAGGCTGTGATGCATGCTGATGAGCCCGGCCTGCCAGGGCAGAGCACGGGCTGTGCTGTGGCTGAGCAAACCTTCAGCTGCCAGGTACGAGGGCAAGCAGAGCTGCCTGAATGTCCATGAAGCAGCATTGACATGTGGGGAAACAGAGCCACATCCCCCTGTTTTGGTAATGCAGGGGCCATGACACAGAGAAGTGGCAGTGTCAGCAGTGTGACTAAGTCCCTGCTGCCCCAGAAGTGTCACCTGCAGGCGGGCTGGGTCAGCACACAGGCTGTGCCCAGGCTGGCTGTTAGAGCCTGCCTGCAGTGCAGGGAGAGCTGTTTGTGCTCCCCATCCTGCTCAGTCCCTCCCGACCAAGCCCATCRTGCTCAGGAGCAGCAGAGCCCTCCCTGTGGCCGCTGTCCTCTCCATCTGCTGCAAGGTCTCCGTGGCTGCTTGCACGTCCTGCATCTGAGCCTCCCTGGCTGCCAGGGAATAGCAGCTGACATGTCCCTGCCTCCTCAGCCCCCCCAAAGGTATCCTGACTCCTTCACTGTGTGTTGTGGGGTTCATCCYATTGGGAACAGAGCAGATAGGCAGTGCAGTGCCACAGCCCAGGTGAGATTGCCCACGTGTGTTTTGTATTTCTGTGACAGTGTGGACACAGGGTTGAACTTGTTCAGCATTCCCATATGGACTTTGCATCCACTCTCTTGGCTGTGCCAGGGCTGTTGTTCTTTGTCACCAGAGTGCAAATGGATGCTTGGTTCCTTGTCGTTGCCCAATTGCACCTCAGATGAAGGACATGATCTCACACTGATAGTTGTTGTTTCACAAGCAGCACAACCAATGATGCTTTTTTGTCCTAGGGATTTATGATCTCACCACAGCAATTCCAATCTTCTACCCATGTCCTATGATACTCCCATTAGAGCCCAGCACACCCAGTGCTGCATTTCCAGCTCCTTGTGTGTTTCCCTGTTCTCTGTCATGGTACCACCAGCTCCTCCGTGTACCTTCTGGGCTCTGCTTGTCACAGTACCWTGGCTTTCCTCTCTGTCCCTGTGACTTCCCTGTAATTCCCCATCTCTCTTCCCAAGCTTGTTGGATTGTCATTTAAGCTACTCTGGGTGGGTCATATTTGGATTGCTGCTGGCAATATTGGGACTCAGCAGCTGGGTGTGTGACTCCTCTTGATGACTTTGAGAGGAAATGGAGACAGTCAGTGTCATCTGCATGTCCCACAAACTTTCTAGGGACTTTGTATCTCCAAGAGGTCTGTGCCTCTGTCGAATTTTGATGACCACTGTCAAAAACTCAGAGTTRTGGATGTGGACTAAGGAACAGCACGACCATGTTAAGGGAATTCCATGGAAATGTGTGTACACTGGATGCTGCATCTCCTGGGTGGAATTGGACCYRCTTCTTTGGAGCCTCYTAGGTTTGCTCTGTATATGACCACWGGTGAACCTGTGAAATGGGCCTGGGCTTATCTAGCAGGAAGGTCTGTCTCTGTGAAGTGCACTGCCTGGAGWGGGCAGCTTTGAAGTGCAGATTGGCACTGGCTTGTTGTTATAAACATATAGCAAGCATTTTTGTGCTCAGATCATTTCTGGACACACAACAAAGGGTGAGGAAGCARACACATGGAGTGCTGTGGGAACGAGTTGAATGGAGCACCATGTGAGGAGTTCCAATCTCAACATCACTGGATAACTTCCCTTTTCTCTAGGGGTCATTATTCCTGCCTGGAAAAATCAGGGTGATAAACCCAGCTCTGTACTACACAGGGCCTCCATGCTGAGTTGAAGCAATAGGGTATAAAATGTGCACAAGCAGACGTCAACACTGTCCAAAATAGTCCCTCCTGTGCTCCTGGTGAGTGCAGCACATCCATTGACAATCCACATATGTGACATTTATTCAAAGATGACATTTCTTGAGCAGCATATGGAGGCTGCTGTTGTTGTCCCAAAATAGGTTCTTTCACTTTCTCTCAGCCGGTGTGCAAGAGGCCACTCCACACGCAGAGTCGAGGTATTCGATTTATTTACAGTTCTGTGCAGAAAGCAAATCCAAAACACAGTCCTGTAGCAGCCACTGTGAAGAAAGTTTACTCTACCCAGCTAAAACCAGCACAAGAGCCCAAAGTGATGAAGGGCTGGGCTGAAAAGGCAGTGATTTGTGGGACTTGTCTGGAAGGTTCAACAATAACCTGTTCCCTGGCACTGACAGCTGCCTTTCCTCTGGAAAGGACACCACTCAGGACCAGGCTGCCAGTGACCTATTAAAAGGTTTCTCAGAGGTTTCCCAGCTCTTAGAAGATGGGGCTCAGTTCAGCCAAATGTTGAAGAATGGGGCCTTTCTTCCTCTGCTCTCTAGGAGAGCTACCTGGACTAACATCCCTCCAAGCCCCTTTGAATCTCTCCTWTGATTTTGCTCTTGAAGGGCTGAGCAGTTTGGTTATTCAGGAGCTGTCAGTAGCACAGGAGACTGGCACCTGGATTGTCCTGGATTGTCATTTTCATGGTCTGCTTTTCAAGTTTTGTGTTGTGGCTTCCTTTGCCATGTCTCAGCTGGTTTCTAACAGGCCATGGAACCTGTCCTGTTTTTCAGGAAACACAAAGATAAGCTGGTGGCCACTGACGAGGTGATCTGTTCTGATTTCTGCAGAACCAGAGTGTGCTTGATTTGGCTGTGTGGAAACTGAAGCTTCATGTAACTCATTGTAACCTCCAAATGCTTACATTCCTCTGCATGGATAGATATGAAATGGGTTGAGATTCAACCCAAAAATTTTATTTTCCTGGGTAAACACCCATGCAGGAGTAAAATGAAAATTGCAAAATCCCACAAGGGGAGCATATTGATAGRTGTCTGAAATGCTGGTTTCCTGCAGTGAAGACATTGTAGGGAAGCTAGTGAAGCTACTTTAATCTTTGCCAGGAGTATTTTTGTAGCTGTTATCACTTTTTTTTTGTTGTTGTTGTTCATATCTTACTCTGTTTCCAGGTTTGCTGTCTTTTGAAGGGTGCTGTCTTCTGTTTCTTCACTGATAAGAGCTTCTKCCAGTCTCCTGAGAAATTTAAGCCAGGGAATACATTAGATCCCCACAGTTTGAAGTTCATCACATTTCATGAAGCCTTAGATGACTTTTTGTGTGGATTGGGCTGGACTCCACTCCGTGGATTGTGTCCACGCCTCAGCAATATGGGGAGCAGCAGAGAGCCCTGGTACAGCAGCTGGGACAGCAAAATACCTGGATTTGCCTGTGTGAGTCAGAAACTTTGAGTGTCTCCTTCATACATAGGATTTTAACTAGGCTCAACACCTGTTTCCTGCATCACAGCTCCACAGGAATCCCCTAAAGAGCTCTAGTGATTGTTTTTAAGCTTATCTAAGTGTTCAGTGGTTTAAGATGAAAAAATAACAATACTTGTGAGCACTTACATCTAGGAGCATGGTGTCTTTGTCAAAAGCAAAMCAGAAAACTGTTCCTTTCCAGCTGTGCTTCTGATGAGGATAAGGGACACTTCCTAGCCTTTTCCTAAGATGCTCCCAAAGGAGACTTCATGGCTCTTCATCTCAGAGACTCAGGGGTGCTAGTTAGTACAGCCCTAGCAACATCAGGAATCCCCAAGTACACCTGACCTGAACGAGTGTGGCAGATGGAAAATTAGTGAAACAAGAGACCAAGGAAAGCACGGTAACTTTGAGGGAGGACTGGTGAAGGTAGTGGGGCAACTGCACTTACATTGACCAGTAATCTCCCCAGCACAGTGGGATTATTTTTAATTAGGGTAAGAAAGTATGATTTTATGAGGCATTTTTTCTCCCTGTGGACTATTTTAAGCAGATATATGCATTCCAAATTTTACTCATCTAATGGGGAAAACCACATTATTTCCACTCATTAAAAAAAAACAACCTTAAAATAAAACATGATAGATGACAGAAGACAATAGGACAGGAAAAAGTGCCATGGATGTGGTAAAGAGGCAGCAGAGCAATTGCAACAAAGCCTTTTCCCATATTTGCATGTCCCACTGTGGACCAGGAAGGTGCTAAGAGGAAAATGTGCCCATTATCAGTCCTTTGGTAGCTGGTAAAATAATCTGGTAGTCCTTGCCTACCTGCCAGTGGGCTGAGGGAATCTCAGCAGCCATTTCACCAATGGTTAATGGAGGCATGGTTAACAAACCCAGACTCTGCATTTTGCAATGACTGTAGTACTGCTTAAAATCTTGGAGCCTTCTCATCCTGCTGTAAGGAAATTTGATACACAGGGATTGGGTTGCTCAACTCTGCAGCCTGACCCATCTCTCTGGTTTGCATATGTACATGGTAGTTGTCCAGGACATACTGCTCTGTAGCTTTGCTGGGACACAGTCTGTCATCCTGTGATGGAAAAGGTACAAGCTGGTTACTATTTTGCTTTTCCTCTGGCTGTTGTKTTTTTCCCCCTTGCCATTGCAAGGCTTGACCAGTTTAGTCCTTGCAGAGTTCCTGGAAGTCATTTCAGCAGGGTTATAATTGGATTGCATGAGCCTTGGCCTTTTGCCCTCTCTTCCAACTATCATTTTCCAGTGTCTGAATCAATGTAGAAGGAAAAGGGATACTAGCAGGGATGAGGAATCAGCTGTGGCTGCCATGAAACATATCACATGCCCATGTTTTCCTTTGGAGTGATAATGAGACACTGGGATTTTTTTGATTTTGGAAAGAAACCATGAGAAAGACAAGTCATACAGCAGTTTGAAGCTAAGCCTTCTATAGACTGTTGTTTTGAAACAACACTGCCCATTTTGAAACTAGAGGCACATTCACTTTTCAGTATTCCCCAGACAAAAACAAACGTTTCCACACTTCTTAAGGGAAAGCTCAGTATGACATGTTCAGTGAAATGGTTTGGTGTTTGTAAATAAAAGAAAATTTCCCAAATGTGTGAATACCTTAATTTCCTCAAAAAATGCCACCTCCCCCAAGCCAACCCCTTGTCAGGGAGCAGTGGGAGCTTCACTTTCCCCACCATCCWTCCCAACATCACCCAGCTCTGTTCTTGCCCCAGGCTCTGGCAGCTCCATCATCTCCTTCTGGTCTGAGGAAGGMGAACAAGGCCTTTTGCTTCCAGCACTGGCATTTATGCTGGTAGTAGCTGAGCTGACAGGAGAGTCACCAAGACTGCCCAAAATGCCTAGGTAAAAGGAGGCAATACTGAGCTCTCCCTATCCCTTCACTTAGGTGGGGAGGAGGGGTGCAGGGATGTTTCTGAGCACGGTGCTCTGAAGCTGCCAGCCAGGTCATGGCTGTGATGGTCTTTCACCAGCATGTGAAACTGCCCTGTGTCTTTCAGCAGCTTTGTGAGTCTGCCTTCTGGSATCCAACATCACCTTTGTCCTGTGCACAGCTCCCGAGGTTGTTGTACAGCCAGCAGACAGGAGTTAGCACTCAAAGCAGAGTTATTCCCAGGGCCCAAGTTATTTCCACTTCATTCCCCTCCTAAGGTTTCTAAAAGCTATGAACTGTTGGTACTGTCTGAGGTCTTAAGGGACACAAATACCCTGTTCAGCCTGCKTTTGCAGTTCGTTGGAAATATAGGATTATCTTCAAAGGCTTAAACAGTCTGAATTCCATTCTGACAGAGCTGGTATGTATTTTGTGTGTTGCTGTATGGACTGATTCTCATGGGCCATTCTCTCATGTGTATTTTCCTGGCTGCACTGGTGCAGATAAGAATAAATGGCCTCAAGYTGCRCCAGGGGAGRTTTAGATTGGATATTAGGAAAAAATTCTTCACTGAAAGGATWTTTGAGGGTTGGAACAGGCAGCTTAGAGAAATGGTGGAGTCACCRTCTCTGGAAGTGTTTAAAATGTGGCACTAAGGAACATGGTTTATTGGTGTACTTGGCAGTGCTGGGTTAACMSTTGGACTTGATGATCTTAAAGGTTTTTTCCAAAATAAATTCTATCATCCTATACTTAAGAGCCACAGGGTACTCACACGACAGAGATGAGATTTTTAAGTCAACACGACAGCTGTTGGGCTGATATCATATGTCTGCTKCTCCAGTATAACACACTGGAGAATGAGGAATGTATTTGTGGACAGCTCAGGGAAGTCAGGGGCTGGGTGAGTGTTGGAGGTGCCCTCCATTCCCTGTGGTGCCATCAGAAGCTGGATGTGATGCTGAGCTGGTCAGTGTGCAGGCTGGAGGTGGGAGCAGGAGGCYGGGCTCTCCCCTGCTTTCTAAACATCTGGATGAAGCAGATGTTGTCACTCACATGCAAAAAGTTCTACATGCTCTGGTCTTGTCCTGGCAGAGGAGGTCCCCACTGTCTGGAGGTTGATGGGGCACTAAGTTTGTCTCCCCTGACAATAAAAGAGAGGGAATTTTCTGTGAGAGATTCTGGGATTGCAGCTGATCTGAAATAGTTTCTATCATGTAGCTGTGATGCCAAAGATAACTTCAAAAGGGTCTTTGGAGAACACTTGGAGTGCTTTCCCAATGCAGGAGCTCCAACAAGGAGAGTCCCTGGTGTCTGTCTGTCTGACTGACTTCCTGTTAAAATGATTAATGCTACTGGAATGTCAATGCATTTTCCATAATGTACTCTCGCAGCCAGGGTCCTGGGCAGGCATCTTTTATTGTTATTCAGTCTAAACAAAAAAGTTCCTGTTGRTTTTTAGTTAAATTGAGGTCAGCCAGCATCTACCCCATCAAATGCATGTAGACCTTTAAAGGCTCTCTTCCTGCTGATAACCTCTTCAGAGAGAAATTGGGAACTTCAAGCTGTTACTAAATATTTGGTTTTCCTCAATAGTAAAAGTAGCCACATTTTTCAAGCTTGGGTGAGTAATCTGTGTCTAGAGCACATTTCCGCACTAGGCTCTCAGTGGCTCCAAAATCACATGTCCCTTCCACTTAATCTTCAAAGGATCCATGTGCATGGACCAGGCAAGTGAGGTGTAATGAATCAGATGGTGAAAGAGGGCTACACTGTGGTGTTTCTTCAAGAGTGGAGTGCTTTTGTTATAACTTTGAGACATCCTAGAAGTGAAGATTTTATTGTTGTTGCTCTGAAAATGGTTTCACCATCTGATTGCTTCRTCATTCCTATGCAGATGGGCAGGGAGCAGGAGCTCTCAGTGGACATTCTGCATCCACAGAAAGCTAACTCTGACTTAGTCACTTGTGGTATTGCTASCAGAGAAAATTGCCACATAACCGAATTCTTATAAGCTGAGTTGCTAACTGGAGGGTATTAGTGGAATCCTGCAATATCTCCCAGATGTGCTAYTTGGGATGGGATGAGCTGCAGTTCCTTGGGCTGTGGGGGACGCACACAAATGCATCTGGCTGCATCTGCAAGCTTCTCCAATCCCTCTGTTCCATAGCCCTCTGATGGTCCAGGTTGATGTCACTTAATCTTTCTCATTAAAGAGCTTTGTTGGTTATCTTTTAGTAAGAAATGAACCCMAGAAATCAGGATTGCCTGACAGCACACTGCTGTGCTGGTGTATCGGTGGAAGGAATCTGTGATGTAACAAGGAATATGCCTCCAAGCCTTTCCTCAAATTTAATAAACTTCCAGTGAATGACTGCTGATCAAAAATGAGAATGTTCATCTAAGACAACCCTTATGAAGAGCCTGTTAATCATGGAGAATAAAAGCYCAATAAATTTTGCCTACTGTATTTGCTGACATTATTATTGGTTTTTATATTAATTTATTTTGTGCCTGTAATTTTTCTATTGCTTGCTTTGGTAGGAAACTCRGGGGTAAATTTCTTTACATATATGAAATCGATAGCTAGCTGCAAAAAGAAAAGCAGATGGCAGCTAAGAAGAAGTACCAGATGTACATTTCTTCATCTTTTGTATGGGTTGAGACACCCAGGAACATAAATTTCTATTGTTCACAGTAGAGAAGTTCATTACCTGTATTTTAAAATTCGGAACTTTTTTTCTGATACTTATGAGCGCTTACATATTCCTCTCAGTACATCAAAAAATTGAACCCAGGTCATTTACAAACATGCCTACTGTGGGCAGTCATATTCCCAAATGGGGGTGGCCAGGTAAACCCCTGGAGCTGCAAACAAATTTTGGGCAAGTGCCTCGTGTTGCAAATGCTTTTCCTTCAGCTGGCTTTATCTTGTGGGGAGACTGGGCAAATGTAGCTTGAATGAGGACTGCATAGGAGGAAGAGGATGTTTACATTTTCCCTTGTGTTCTCTCACAGCGCTCCATCAAGATATTTAGGCATGTGACTCTTGAACTACTTTCTTTCAAGTCCAGCTYATTGASRTTTGTTTAATATCCATCTAAAATAGTTCACTTCTAGCTCAGATGGAACTTCAGGTCTTTTGTTCTGAAATCCCTTTYTTAAGCTGCTGTGGTTTTCTTTTTTATACATCCCTAGGAGAAAAAGACCTGGTGCACTACTGTCTTATAGGTTTTCTCTTCATGGAGAGGTCAACTTTTGCATTAAAAATCACAACCAAGARTTAAATGTTTCATTATAAAATGAAATTTATTATTTTTTCCTTTACAGACTGATGTACAAGGTTTGAAACATTAAAATTGGGAGATCTGGAAGTCTTAACTCTGTGTCTGATGTACCTGAAAATTCTAGGATTGTTTTGGAATTGCTGAAATTTTGGCAAGATTCCACATTCTCCATTTCAGACTCTWGACCTTGGCCTCAGGTTTTCCAAAGATGGATTGACTTGTGGGGTTTTAAAGGGGGGGCTTAGGTCCCATTATGAGGTTTGGAAGAGGGACATAACTAGGAATTGGTATCACGGAGATAATGCAGCTAGGAGTGTCCAAAAGCTAATAACACCCTGAAAATAACACTCTACAGCTGAGTTTCCTGTATTTGGTGAAATGCCCTGGACTGAAACAAAAAGGCTCCTTCTGAGCCATTTTTTTTGTACAAAGATGTAGTACCTGCAAGATGAATTTTAACTTTTGAAACAGTTGTGAAAACACACTATTCTTTCAATGGAACTTATGCGTCAGAAGAAACAATAACACCACTGCAAGTAAGGATACTGCATTTCTAATTGCTTTTTAACCTTCTCCAGCCTGAAAATTTAAGTATTAGATCCCTGCCTTGCTTCTGGAATTTGGATACAAAAAAAAATTTTTGTGGAGTGAATTAGTATCACCTTCTTCCCAGTGACTGATTTATAAGAGTATTTTGGCCTTTTCACAGCATTCAGGAAAACAGCTTTGTTAATGCTTAGGTATAAATAAGAAGTTTCTGGCTCTATCACTAATAGGAACATTCAGGAGACCCTAAATTTTCAATTTAGAGGGTAAATTTTAAAGGGATAGCATCAATCTTAAGCTAAGCTACACTGTAAACCTTGATACCAGTGTTCTGTTTTTATCTTTATATGTTGTCCATGAAATGTGGAAAGCCAGGGACTCACATCTTAAGTGAACTCCTGCAACAGATGTTTCTCCTGGTGTAACATTCTCTTGCTGGGCAGCTTTGTCCTTGGCCYTGCTTTTCACACAAATGGCTATAAATCAGAAGTAACACGCATGAAGCCTATGAAATACAGCAGGAGATAAATATCAAAGCTTTGCCTTCATACTGTCAGTTTGGTATGCTTTTCCCTTTCTTTTTTTAGGAAGGTACTTCTGGAGATAAATGTCCCCAGGATGCAAAGGAATTGGTTGTATCAGAATCAAACTGGTTTGATTTCACTGAGACCAGTGCAGCTGTAGCAAAGGAGGATTTGCCTTTGTTTTGATCTGTTGGAATAAACTTGCATCTTTCTGGAAAAAGCTTCCTCTCYTTATGGGARYWKGCTTTCATCCAGATCTTCTTTCCAYTGCCAGGCTTCCCCTCCTTTTCTCTGCAGTTCCTTGGTGTCTAGTTACTACTTCCGTGCAGGAAGCACACAATGCTGTGTGTGCAGAGCCATTGGATGACGCTCTGTGGGCACAGCAGCAGTGAAACCCATGATGAGCCAGCATTTCTCAGCACAGGATGAACTCAAACCTTTTCCTGAGGTTATTTGCTGGCAGCAGCTCTGCCTGCTGTATGCAGCCTAGGGTGCAACAGTAGGGAAAGGAAGAAGGGGAGAACAAAGCCTCTGTTTTTAAGGAATAACTGKTATCTTTGGATGGCCTTTGAGGTAATCCAAAATTTGAGGGGGACAAATGTTAAATGAAATCAGGTGTAGATCAATGTTTATACCTTCTTCCAAAAGACACTTAGGATGCTRATACTACACCTATTGCAGCCAGACAAAGTGTCACAACCCCTTCCCTGACACCAAGGCCACCCCACAGCCTGTGCCAGTGATCATGAAGGGCCACTGCTGCAAGCACTGGCACAGAGAATCTCAGGTGTATTTTCAGCATACAACATATAGTATGGACATGCATTCCTAAAGTCAAAGCCAGCTCTGCTGTTGCTTTGATAATGTTTGTTACAGTTTCCGCTGCACTYCTTCCTCTGGAAGTCCTATTTTTAAAAAGCTCTGTTGCTACAGTGTGTAGAACTTTAAGTCAGGCAGAGAAACTGGGAGAAATTTACCAAGCATCTGATCCTACAGATGAAAAGTAAAAATAAATCAGGCTTTTCTTTGCATGAGTGATAGAGGCAAGAAGAGSCTGAATTCTGACATAGGTAAATTTATTATTAAAGAGCAGATTTCTTGTAAACACCTGCTATCTGCAAATTCAGGACTACTTCCTGCAGTCTAAAATTCCACAATGCCTGCAATCATTGCTATCATTGCTCAGTTAAGCGCTCAGGGAAACCAAACAGCCAAATTAAGGGTCTGAAGCACRTGTCCATATTATTATCCATACTGTRAATAAGATCAGGAGCTGTGGCTTACATMAGTCAACTGGTCTTGARTAAAATACCAACTCCTAATTAGTGAGGGTACTTAAGACTAGTGGCTAAGTGTATCTACCACCCAGACAGATCTGATTAGGCTCCGACATATCCATGAACAATGTACAGTGTGTTATTTGCCAAACACATTCCAAACAATTTCCCACAGAAACCAGTAAAATACTATTAACATCATTAACAAACTTACATATTTATGCTTTGGAGAACAATCTGTCTTTTTATTGGGGGACACTGTTTGCAGCAGCAGAATTMTAAACTGTGACAAGGCCTGCCAGACACTGCTCCTGAGCCAACATGCACTGAGCAGGGTTTAAGGGAAGATTGCTTACTGAAGTGATATCTACCCGMCTGTGCACATGAGCCAGACAGCCAGTTTTCTGGGATATGTGTCAAATCAAATTTCAGAGGTTGAGTGGAAACAAAGAATGTTTTGCCTGCGGCTCTGGAGGCAATGAAGGACAGGGGTGGATGYACACACCCTGATAATGCACCATACTGGCCACCCTCTTCTGTAAGATGGGCCTCTGTCTCTGCCCATCCACCTCTTATCACTTCAGCACATTTCTCTGCATCGCCACTGCAAAGAGACAAATCTTACTATGGCAAGGGAAGGCCAGGGATTTCCCCAGAATGTGCTGGGAGTGGTGTGGCCTGTGTTCCAAGGTGCCCTGCCCTGTGCTCAGGAAGAGGGTTGAGGGATGAGACACAAAGCACCATTCCGTGCCCATCCAGCCTTGCCTGGGCCAGGCACAGCAGCCACCAAAATAATTACAGTRAGGAGGCAACGTTGCCCCTTCCTTGGGGATGTCATGGGCATTATTTACATCATGACCATCTCTATATGTTTCTCATGCAGACAAAGTCACAGAGCCTTTGTAAGTTCAGTTTAAAAGACTGAAAGAAGTGTGTGAGTGAGTGTGTGTGTGTGTGTGTGTGTGTGTGTGTGCGTGTATGCACAGATATATCACTCACATGTTGAGATGTGGGGATTGAAGCGGAGCAGGACAGGCACAAGAGTGCAGGTAAGGAACCATGAGAAAGACAAAGAAAACAGGAGCAGAAGCGTGAACAAAACAACCATCTCTATCCCTGTACATTCACAGGCACACCCTCGCAGCACCGCGGGCAGCCCGGGCCGCACCCCGCTCACCGAGCCCACCCCGCCATGCCCGCGCTGCCCCGTGAGGCCGGGCTCTCCATCTCTGTACATCCACACCCTCGCAGCACCGCGGGCAGCCCGGGCCGCACCCCGCTGACCGAGCCCACCCCGCCATGCCCGCGCTGCCCCGTGAGGCCGGACCCGCCCGCCCTCAGGGCCGCCTCCCGCCAAGCGCTGCTGCAGGGCCCGGCTCCGGGGCGGGGCGGCGCCGAGCGGAGCCACAGCCAGGTGACCTTGGAAGGCAGAGCCGGGCTGCTCCCGCTGCCGCTAGCGGGGAAGCTGGGTGGAGAGACCGCCGAGATGGTGGAGGACGGCGGCGAGGAGGAGGCAGAGGGGGAAAGCGGCGAGATGCCGGCGGCCGGGGCCCCGCTGCAGCGCTGCAATGGCTTCCTTCCCGGCAAGGAGGCGGCGGCCCCCGCGGGCGGCGGGGAACAGCCGGCCCCGGCGGCCCCGGAGGCCSAGGCGATGCTGGCAGCACCTTGCGAGCGGTCGGAGACGCGCCTTGAGACGCGGCTGTCGCGACGGCGGCTGGCGGTGCTGGCCGTTTTCAGCTGCTACTCGCTTGTGAACGCCTTCCAGTGGATCCAGTACAGCATCCTTAGCAACGTGTTCGCTGGCTTCTACGGCGTGTCCTTCACGGAAATCGACTGGCTCTCCATGGTGTACATGGTGGCCTACGTGCCGCTCATCCTGCCGGCCACCTGGCTGCTGGACGCCCGCGGTCTGCGSCTCACGGCGCTGCTGGGCTCGGGGCTCAACGCGCTGGGCGCCTGGCTCAAGTGCGGCAGCCTGGCCCCCGAGCGGTACCCCCTGACCCTCACCGCCCAGGCCGTGTGCGCCGTGGCCCAGGTCTTCATCCTCGGGCTGCCCTCCCGCATCGCCTCCGTCTGGTTCGGCCCCACAGAGGTCTCCACCGCCTGCGCCGTGGCTGTGCTGGGCAACCAGGTAGGGCTGGAGGGGAGCGAATGGGGTTTTGGAGGAGTGGGCTTCCTTGGAGTTCGGCATCGAGTTAAAAATAAGGTGGTTAAGTGGTAAATGGCTTTCTCCAGGAGATGGTTTTGGGACAGTGGACAGGTAAGGAAGCGGGCCAAGTGCAGGGTGATGCTGCGTCCCGCGCTGCCCGGCCAGCCTGGCTGTGCAGGAGCCTGGCCATGTGGCAGCGTGTGGCAGCYCACACAGCTTCCATCGGCTGCCGACAGCGCATCAGCCGAGACCTTTTTCAGAAGTGGTCCTGCTCCACTTCTTCTTGCATTTTGGCTTTTGGATTCATTTGACTGAATCCACCCCYAGTTGGAGGGGTGCGAAGTACGTGAACTTTCATGAAGAGCCCCACTGCCATCATATATTAGTTTCTGCTTTTTAAAATACGGCCTCTAATTGCCTGGTGCTAGTGGTCAATAATATCCTGGTGACTCATGAAGTTTTGTGTAATGCTGTGATAGTTCACATCACTGTGGGGAGTGATAACTGATTCTCAGATTTCTTCAAGCTCCCTGGTCCTGGCCAGTTTCAGACAGTTGGAATAGGTGCACCTGAAAGCACAGGTGCAGATATGATACTTGGGTTTTTCCTCCTACAGCCTTGTTCTCACTTCCTGCCACTGTCCTAGGTTTGGGGGTTTTTCTCCTGTGGCAAGAAATTGCTATGATTCAATTCAGCATCACCGGTGCAGGCTGAGGTCATAGGTAGAGTTTGGTTAAGGTAACGGGGAATGTGTTTTTTCTCACATGAGTCTAATGATTTTATGTATGTGCACTTTGGATTACTACAGAYATTCATGTTATATATTTACAGTTAGGGTGTAACCTAGCTGATTCCTCATTAGTTGGTACCTCGCTGCTTGTCGGTTTTCCAAAACAATTTTTTTGCACTGAAGTTTTCCAGGGGATGAGTCAACTGTTCCTTTTGGACTGAAGACTTCRGAAATTTGGCAGTTAGGCAAAAATTTTGGATCTGCACCCTGGAATCAGGTTAAAGTTTCTTCATCAGATAAATTTCCACTCTTCCTGACGTGCACTAGTCCTCCCAGTAGCAAGGAGTTACTAGATTTTCAGTTCTGCAATAGAGTGTCAAGTATCCAGCCTGGAGCCTGAKACTGATGTTTCTCTTGGATGCTGAGACGTGGGGGTTGAAGTGGCACAGGACAGGAGCAGGAGAACAGGGATTGTGTGGATAGGAAGCACGAGAAAGATGGGCAAGGGAAACAGGATCAGAATGTGACCAGAGTAAGCCGTAGTTATTTCTGGAGTGTACTCCCCTCCAGAAGCTAGGACTGATCTCAGTGTGCCTGCYCAAGTGCTTCCTGGTCCTCTGCCAACAGAACAACAGAATTTCTSTATTCTCAGGTTTCGCTTTCTTAAAAAGATCCCCAAAACTCTCAAAGGCTAGATTGAAAGAGTAGTGAGATGGCCAGTTAGGCACTTGGAAGTTAGAAGTAATGTTGTCTGTGCCTCGCATTGCAGTTCCCTTGTGCACACGCATTCCCGATGGGTCTCACTGTACAGGATAATTGCACAAGGTGAACTATGTAACAGAACAGGTTCCTTTAACCGACTGGGCTATTGGCCRTCTGATTGCTTATCAGATACTGTGTATAACTTCAGAGCCACAGCAAACAGAGCCGGCACTACAGGCAGGGGAGGAACAGAGCAGCTATCAAAAATTACATCTCACCTCTTGAGGTGCCAGTCATTTGCAGTTGGAACACAAATCGCTGGGAATGCAGCGATGTACCTGTCAAGGGTCGTTAGGAGTGCCAGATCTCCACAAGTATTTAGCATGTTAAATGAGGCGCCCCAGATTCATTGGAACACTTCGTTCTGGCTGATGGAAAATGGTATCACTCGACTTGGTTGGAATATTGTGGGTACTGTATTTCCTCCGGGGGAGGAAAAAACGATACCTAAAGAAAAAGTAACTGTGTACTCAGTTCATGTTTGTAGGGTTCATATACTGAAGGGTGAAGACAAAAGGAGACAAATTCTTCATGTGACCACTGGATACTGTGTAAACCTGATGGTCTGTGGGGAAAAAAAAGTAGCAAACCCCTCATCAGGGTATGCACAAAGGATGGTTTGTAAGTACAGTGCCACACCTCTAATGTGTGTGCTTTCTGACTGCGGGACTCGCTACTCTAACAGTCTTTGCTGCTCTCTTTTCCGTTTAATTTTACCTTAAATAAACGTTTTAACACTTTAAAATGCCATTACTTTTCGAGCAGCAAAAGAGAGTAATTGGGGAGTAGTCCAGGACTTGCTCCTTCATGTTTTAAAGTGCTATATATATACATACCCAAAATTTCAGTCCTTGTTTTTTTTTTTTTTTTTTTTTTTTGTCTCTTTAATACAAAATCTGTTGTTATGTTGGAATTTACTCCAGACACAAACCCGCTACTACTTCATTCTCTGTTTTTTTCTTTATTTCCTTAGCAGTAATTATTTGGTTTGGTTTTGTGTTTCTTTATGAGGTTATTAATTTTCTCTTGCGTTGCTCTGCTCTGTTTTGCAATAAATCTTGCAGTCAGACTCTGTTACTGTAGTTGGAGGAGTGTGACATAAAATGGAGAAGAGCATTTCTACAAGAGTWGCTGGAGTCTTGTGTTATCTCTAGCCCTTCAGTTGCAGGATGACTGACAAATTTATGTTCATGCATGACACTTTCTGTGAAAGGTTCTTGTGTAAGTACTAGGTGTAGTGTAACTATATACACTAAGTGCAGTATTTAYATATACTACTGAGTGTAGTAGTTTAATTGAGAAATGAAAATATTAAAACCTGAGTTATGGGAGATCTGATTGTAAAGTACCCTCGAGAGTAAATGGCACTGAAGTGTAATAAAACTATAGTTTTATTAATGCTTATTATGATAACAATTCTGAATTCCACCTGGTAAGACTTTTCACTTCTGATGATTTTTGTGTTCATAGGGAAATGATTTTTTATTTCTTTTCTTGCTTCACAGCTTGGTACTGCAATTGGCTTTTTGTTGCCACCTGTTTTGGTTCCAAATACCCCGAATGATATTGATCTTATGGCACATAACATCAGCATCATGTTCTATGGAACGGCAATAGTGTCCACACTTCTGTTCTTCTTAACAGGAGTTGGTAAGTGTTTAAATTACTGGAATTTCCATGCTGACTATTGGGAGTGTTTACAACATCTCACTTAAAGAAGCTGACTACTCAGAGTGGTTGAGGTTACAATTGTTCCAGTTTGTGTTCACTTGCCTGTGGTGCCAGGGTTAAGAAACAACAATTTCACACTGTGTCGTGCTTCACATGGGGTGATCTCATCAGAATATGTAGTTCTTTTCTTTGCTACAAGGACATTATGACATAATGTGAATTCACTCTGTTARTATTACAATTCAGATACGAAGGTCTCGACACTTTGCAGATGAAGTCTGTCTTTAACCATATTTTGGTAGCAATCAGATGTGACCAAATAACACATCCTTTGTGGATGTGACATAATTCTTCCATAAGAAAATCTGGAATATTTTTTCGTGGAGGTGTTAAAACCACAAATCGGTCTTCTGAAATTCATCAAGCTGAAACAGTTCCAAAACAAAAGAAAAAAAAGCACATTAGTTTGGTAGAGACGAATCAAAAATTGTTCCTTCTTTTTCTGCAGTGTTTGAAGAAAAACCCAAATACCCTCCTAGTCATTCTCAAGCAGTCCTGCAAACTAAACCTCCTGAGGATTACTCCTACAAGCAGTCCATTATTAACTTGTTAAAAAATATTCCATTTATACTTTTGCTGATCAGTTATGGTAAGTAGTGCTCTTGTCTGGTGGGACAGTTCAAATGTGGGCTAGAAGCACACAGAATTCAAATTGTGGGGGTTTTTTTATGGGGGAGGAAGTATCCAACTTCTATTTACTCAGGTGCCAGTGCCAGCAAATTTGTCAGAATACTAAATACCACTTATAGTTACAGTGAAGAGATTTTACCAGGCACATAAAAGGTTTTGTGTTGTGAGTCTCGAACATCAGATTAATTCTTTAGGGTAGCAGATCTGCATGGCTGCACTTGGAATGACTGAAGCTTTTTTCTTGGTACTGCAGGTATTATGACTGGGGCATTTTATTCTGTGTCCACTTTATTAAACCAGATGATAGTAACTCATTATGAGGTAAGTTTCTTGTATCTTATCTTTATCTTTTTCACTGTACATTTGCAGAGGTGATATTTATCTTGTAGATGCTATCTATGCTCAGACATTTGGTGTCTTCTATACCTCTGTACAGTTTCTTGTACCGCACAGCTGTGGGAGTCATAGGAATATTTGTTTGCACTTGTGACTGCCAAGTGGTCTGAACTTGACTCTGAGTGGAAGCAAGTTATTAATGAGCACCATATAAATATTTGTTGAAAGGGAGAAGAAGTGAACGCTGGGAGAATTGGCTTGACACTGGTGGTGGCAGGAATGGTGGGTTCGATTATTTGTGGTTTGTGGCTGGATTACACTAAAACATACAAGTAAGTGTGGGTAGGCATGTGTGGGCTAGGGGTAGGAGAGTGGTGCCATTGCATTAGGAAAATACTCCAATGTAAGGGCTGAAATGAGCTGCTGATGAAATGCAGTTCATTCCTGATCTTTTAATGGCCTTGATGGAGACAAGTKTCTGAGGCTACAGCAAAAGCCTGAGACTCTTACTAGTTATGGGGCAAAAGAAATGATGGAGCAGAATGCAAAGATGCAAAGGGTTTTTCCATCTACTCCTGTCTCTTCAGGAGTGTAAGACTAACAAGGAAAGCACTGTAGGGCCTGCATACATTGGCCAGGTGGCCCAGTGGGCTTCTTCTCCTAGGAAAGCATGAAGTTTCAAAGCCTACCCTGCATTTTGTAAAACGGCCAGTTGATGGATTATCACTGTTTTTACGCTAYTCCTGATCCTATTAGTAAGTGTAACATTTGTATTAATTCAGGGGATGACCATGGAGCAGCAGGTAGGAGCTCCTGGGTGCATCATCCATGGTGTGAGCACTGCCCTGGATCACTGTGATGGAGTAGATTTCCCTGGGATTCAGTAGATTATGGGCCTCTGCAAGCRTAATGGATGTTAATGCTGTAGATCGGCTTTGTTTCTGCATGTGTTTTGGCTTATAAATACATGCTTTAAGAATCTGGAAGACATCCCTTATTCCAGATTCAAAGTAAATAGAACACTGTAATAAGGTTTGTTTGGCTTGCCTCTTGGTAGGCTGACTTTTATCACTAATAGTGTTGGACTCAGCTGCTCCTGTGTTGACRTATTGTGTAAAGGGCAGCGCTGCAGAATGACCAAGAGGTACAACATAGTGGGGAATTAAAATAGTCTTAAGGTAGCACTGTGTGCTGTGATTATCCACTCTTTGCAGGTCTGAGTAAGTGTCCTTAGTCTTGAGTGAAGCAGCCAGATAACCAAGACAATTGAGAGTTTGAGAAGGATGTGTTCTCACTGCATGCTTTGTTTGAGTGAGAATTAYATGAGGCAAATTTTACACCTTTAGAATGTCAGTTGTTAGAGAGTATGTAATGTTCGTGTTATTCTTCCATGCTTCAGCAGTGTGCTATGGCCTTCTGCTAACAATGTTAATTTGTTGTTGTTGTTGGGTTGCAGGGAAACTACTTTTATTGTTTACATTCTCTCTTTCATTGGGTTGCTGGTGTTTACCTTCACCCTGGACCTCGGATACCTTATAGTAGTGTTCGTGACTGGAGGAGTACTTGGGTGAGCAATTAAAAAGCACTACAAGACTTACTACAGTTCTGTTCGGAAACATAYCTAAATGTTTTAACTAGATGATTCTGCTGTGTATTCTGTCACCATGATCTCATCCTGTGCCTATAGCTCACAGTACATGTAGTGTTTACTAGGATTTCACCTTCTGTTACATCAGAATAAATCTGAAGTAACTCACTTTTCAGTAAACTTCAATTGACATTTTTATGGACCTAAGAGAGGTCTCTATGTGGTCAGTTCGTTTGGTTCCAATTCAAAAAGCTGTCTGCAGTGAAGCTGAATCTTTCTTTTGACCAGTGTGTAGGTGATTACAGTTTAGCTGAGCAAATCTAGGAAGACTGGCTTCTCTGGATTTTGATTCATCTATACTTTGGCAGCCCAAGCAACATGCTGGTTGTTCCAGTGTACAGCCTCACTGCCTACTCATAGTCTCTTTTTGTCCTCCAGCATGGATATTGGGGCTGATCAAATGATGATATTTGTGTATATCTTTGGCTTCAATAATGGAGTGGCTTGTGGACTCTTTAGAAAAGGTTGTTTTWTGTGTCTGGAGTGGAATGCAGGAGTTTATGGGAAATAGGAGAAAACAGTTTTTAACAGCTTTGTCCTAAAGAGATAATGTGTAGCTAAAATTCTTGGATCATTTTGAGGGAAGGAAGCAATCAGTATTATTAGGAGTTATTGAATTATGTTAAGTCATGAAAACATGACAGTTCAGCATACCAACTAATTCATAATACGATGTGTGTATGTTAGGTTTTCTAAGGTGCAGTAATAGCTAAAGGCCACACCTGTCATTCTCTTACTCTCCTCTTCAACAGGTTCTTCATGACTGGCTACCTTCCACTTGGATTTGAATTTGCTGTGGAAATTACATATCCAGAGCCTGAAGGCACTTCCTCGGGTCTCCTTAATGCATCAGCACAGGTTACATCATTTTATTTCTTCAAGCGAAGTAATGTTCAGGAAGGCCACTGTGCTCGAGTCTAGGAAGGCTTTCTTAGACTTAGCTAAGCCTCTGTTGTGTTACTATAGTCCTATATTTTTTAAAAAATTTGGTTTCTATAAGATGAGACCTGTAACTTTTAAAGGTAAAATTATGACTCTCTTCTGTGTGATCCTGATGAAGTTACTTGTTCATTTATAGATATTTGGAATTGTCTTTACACTCGTTCAAGGAAAGCTCACAACAGACTACAGTCCTCGTGCAGGAAACCTCTTTCTTTGTGCTTGGATTTTTGTGGGCAGTATTTTAACAGGTAATTAGAAATGCAAGTAATGGTTTCTCTTTATTATAAAAAAGTGTATGTTTTTAGGGTAATGGTGCCCCCATTTCTTGAGATGTGTCTTGAATTTGAGACTGATGTCCATCTCCAGAGTGAGGTGGGAAATGGAAACAAATGCATAAATGGAGGCAGCTTTCACTTCTCCAAATGCAAGAAACTGCTGATGCATTCCACAACTGTACCAGTGCCTTACACATGTTGACTTACAAATGTGCTGAAAGTGTTGAGAATATCAAGCTTTGCTTTAAGTCCTTGTGGTTTAAAAGATCTTATTGTCATCTCCTGCTTTGTGTGCTTTGGAAGGAGCAACTTCACATTGTCAGTGATTTCAAACTGCAAAGAGCAAATATGGGTATTTTGAAAACGTRCTGAAAGCGGCTTCTGTGTGCTTGCACCATGCAAACATTTCCCTTGAAGTACATGTCACTGCAAAGTTGTGAACCAGCTTCCCTTTTTTCCTTTTTTTATTTCAGCCTTAATAAAATCAGATTTGCGAAGACACAGTGTGAATTCAGGGATTATGAACTTGGACATTAAACCTGTAAGTAGTGACTCTTTTACCATGATTATATTGTCTGCTTGAATGCTTGGCTTCTACTGGCATAACAGTATTAACTGCAAAAGAGAGCTGACAAAATCTTATGACTGTTTCCATGTTGTTTTTGAACAACAGAGCCACATGGGATGCTGCGTTCTGGGCAGATATCTGCTTTTCTCCTTAACTGTCATGTAAAAACTAAAAAAAAAACTGCTCTCAGACTTAATAAAAAATTTTTTTTTTAATATTTGTATTTTAAATGGCTAATAATATGATTTTATTGCTTGACACTTGCTTTTTCATATTAGCTGGTAGCATTGTAAATTATGAAACCTTTTTGTGTATTGGGTTATGAGGCCATCCTATAGACTACATATTTTATTGAAAATACTTGCAGTCCCTTCAAATGAAGTCAGTGTCTCATAAACAGAAGCCATACTGGAGTTTCTATACTGTGCTGCATAAAGAGCTGGGTTTGCTCTTCTGCCAAGCACCCTCTCAATTTAAATGAAGAGTGAGCATAATACTTTCTGATGATCATAGGGTTCCATGTTTCAGCAGCTTTTCCAAATTTCCACTGTTACTAGTAGAAATAAAACTCTCAGTGGAAAATTTTTTCAGTGTTGTGGGTTTTTTGGATCAAGATACAAGACGGGTTTTTGGAGTCAGACATTGCAAGATCTTCTGCCATGCTTCTTTTTGTGTAGGTGTTTTGCATGCACAGCAGCTTTTGATCATCTGTTACCAACTGCACACTGTGTCTGTATGATGTTCAGAAACTTCCAAGCTGGGGCTGTCTGAGCTAACTTGAGCCTGAAACCTGTGCAGCTGTGTGTGCTCAGTGTGGCATACTGTGGTTTCCCAGCCAGGGTTGGGGCTGTCTCGGGGTTGTACATGACTTGTCTGCTTTCCATTATTACCTCGTTAATTAGCCTAGACTGACACACAGCTTCATTTATTTTGGCCAGGGTGTAAGAGAATCTGGAGTCCTTGTCCTGATATTGCCATAAATAATTGAGACATACCTATGTTAATAATGTTCAATATCACTTTAATACAGAAGTGGTCATCGAGACTCTGCTGTGGCTAAATGTAATGGAGAAAAAAAWGTGAAGTTAATCTTCATGTGACAAATATTTACATACAGTAAATATATACTTTAGAGTTATACTAAGAAACTAAATCCTATGTTTGAGCTCTCTTTTTTATTACAAAAAGAAGGGAAAATAGAGCTTTCTATAACTGCTTAATCTGGCTAATTAACTACATGTACTTTTGGAGTCTAACCTAATAATTACCTAAGAATACTGAATTTGAGAATAGTTCTGTTGCTTTACAGCTTAATTCCTGTTGTGCTTTTATTTTTTTATCTCTCTCTTCAGGTACCAGTTGACAGTCCTGTAGAACCTGAAAGCACTACATTAAAGATTCAGTCAACTTTATAAAGCTGAAGAAAGGTGGCTTAGGAACACACAAGTTTGGTTAGATATGGAACAATATGAATTAGTGTAATCACTGGATTTGTATGTACAAATAGTAAAATGTGTTTGTTGATATTGGTGGTAGTTGTCTGTTGGAAGCTATGAAGATGCTCAGTTCATTTTGCCCAAGATGTGAACAATTCACCTTGATATGGAATATTTATTTTAACAGTTTGCAAGTTTTGCAGTTTCATTAGTAAAGGAACTGTATGAACAATCTCCACAGCAGGGAGAGGTGTATTCAGGATGCATACTTGAAAAAAATCAGGAATCCTGAACTACAGTTGTCATGATCAGAAATATCTAATCTTCTTTTCTTGTTCAGTCTTGCTGGTGCATTTGGAAAATCAAAAAGTAGGGAGGTGCACAGCAAGAAGATGTTCATGAGTTCCTTTTTTATTCTAAATGTATCTGTATTTTAATATAAACCAATGATTCCTTCTGGGAAAGTTATAGCACAATACTGAAAACAAGAGATGATGTGTGTGTTTCATATTGGCATCTGATACTTCTTTTGCCTTGAAACTTCTTTATAGTATCAGAAGGCAGATAAGAGAAAACACTGTTCCATAGCTTCATTGTAGCATTTCTGGGGAAATTTTAAAAGTTTCTCACTAGATAAACTGGAGAAAAAACATTTCTTATTAAATACAGTGAAAAGGAGGAGAAAGGCCTTTGCTATCTCTGTTGTGAAGTATTTATAAGGAACGGAACACTACCATACAAGTTTCCTCCATGGAATATTTTGAGTGCTTTCTCAGTTAAAGAGAGAGGAGTACGTGTTTACAAAGAGCCGGTGCCTTTACTTTGTAAAGAAGATCCCTGCCTCATCTTGAGTTTAATCAGTGCTGCTGAAGAAATTCCATTTTGTGTGTTAAACCTTCTCTGAATATTTGTGGAGTATCAGAAAATGTGTTCTGTCCTTTTTATGAATTGTATCACTTGTCTTGTGAAATTCTTGTGCTTTTGTAACTTAAATCATGTCTTTTGCAGTTTGTTAAAAGCTATAAGGATGACTGAAAGGAAAATAGTGATATTTTCACTTTCTCTGATCAAATATTTGCTTTTATACCATCTTACCTGCAAAATGACCAGTCTTCATTAACCTTCAGTTTTTGTTACTTCATTTATGTGTATTTGGGAGGAGGATTTCTCACTGCAATGCTTCTGAAAATGTTCTCCTTCACCTTGTGCTCTGTATACACACCCACAGAACTGATAGCATCACAATAATACTATTGCTGGGAAAGTCAGACCTGGACTTTTTGCCAACATTTAACTTTCAGCTCAGTAAGCTGAGTCTGAAAATTCAGTGTCATCAATGATGCTGTGTCTTCAAGTTCCCTCAGATGCAGTGCCATCCAGAAGGTGAATTCTCCTCAAAGTTTTCCACCAATTGTTACAGTTGGGTGTGGGGGACTATTTAACTCTGAGCTGGTTTCAGCTGGGCTAGAGTTCATTTTCTTCACAGTGGCTGGTATGGGGCTGTCTTTTGGATTTGTGCTGAACACAGGGTTGATAATAYAGAGATGTTTTTGTTGTTGCTGAGCAGGGCTTATGCAGAGCCAAGGCCTTTTCTGCTTTTCATACGTCAGAAAAGGCAAGGAGGTTGGGAGTGCATGGGAGGTTGGGAGGAGACACAGGCAGGACAAGTGACCCAAACTGACCAAGAGGATATTTGAGACCATATGACATCATATTCAGTATTTACAGTGGGAGGCAGAAGGAGGAAGAGAGAGATATTTGTAGTGATGGTGTTTTCTTCCCAAGTAGCCATTGCACTTGATGGGGCCCTGGGCTCTTCTGGGGATGGCTGAACATCTGTCTGCCCATGGGAAGCAGTAAATTAATTCCTTGTCTTGCTTTGCTTCTGTGTGTGGCTTCTGCTTTCCCTATTAAACTGTCTTTATCTCAACCCATGAGTTTTCCAGCTTTTACCCTTCTGATTCCCTTCCCAATCCCATTGGTGGGGAAGGGAGTGAGTGAGCAGCTGTTTGGGACTTTGTTGATGGCTGTGGTTAAACAACAGCAAACTCCAAGGTAGTCCTTAAGTACAATAAATATCATTAAGTGCTTTTCTTATTTCACTATAGACTTAGAGAATCTTTTGGTATAAAAAGGGCCCTGAAAACTTGATTTCTAAGTTTAGCCTCTAAATGTGATGATCTTGGTTTAAATATTTTGTATGATAAATGTTTTAGACAGGGTATCAGAATAAACTAAACCCACTTGGAATATTTGCCTTGCCAAAAAGGGTTCACGTCTCTTTGCCAGGTCTAGTGCTAGAGAAAATGGACAGACCTTGCTGCCTGGTGAGCTCCACTGCTGAAGTAGCTGAATATAGGAAAAGTATTCTTGGATATTCAAACAGCAAGCAAGGGTGTAGGAGTTGAAGTAGACATGCTTTCATTGTGTCAGTCCTTTACATTTCATGACTTGCTGTGATAGAAGCTGCCCCATCAAGGGATATACATGTTTTCAGCCTGAGTGATAAATGTGGAAGACTCTGCTTTGTTTCTTATGTGGGTGGCTTTTCTCTTTGGAAAAATGCTAATAATATGTGCCAAAATATATATATGTTTTTCAGCAAGATACAGATTCAGAAAATATTTATGTTCATGGCCCGTGTTTGCTTTGATTTTTGGTGTTGCAAAATCTTAACATGATAATATTTTTGCAGTTTTGGGGAATTGTTTTCAAATGTCCAGTAGAAAGTCTTTGGCAGCACCCAGAATGTTTGCTGACCTGTTCAGTACACATTGTTCAAATTCAGAGATTAAGTTCTTTTTTTCTTTCTTCAAATCTACTTTTTAATTCTTTCCTTCACTACTAGTTTCCAGTTTCTTCAATTATGGTCAGCTGATTATTGAAAAAATATTCTATTTCTGGCTCCTTGTTTTTTTTGTCTTCTGCCAAATTACTTGGCTACCTTCTGAAAAGGTCCAAACATGATTTTGGCATGCTGGAAATCCTGCTGGGTCACTGAAAAGAAAATATTCCTAATAATGAAGACTTAATTACATCCTGGACTTAATATTCTGCTTCTAAAAGGAGCTTTAAAGCTGGACACCTGCGAGCTATTTTCAGGCAATGATAAAGTATTTAAATGGAAGGCTCAGCAGCAGAATAAAGAGCAAATAAAGAGCACATCAGTGTTCTAAGTGATAACCTTACCATCTGCCTGTCAAGAAACTGAGGTTCTAGCACATGGCAGAAATAAATTTGGAGTAGTTGAGGCTTTGTGATTTTAATTTTTGGGTATAGCAGACAACATATACTCAATCGAACACAAATAAAGAATCATAGAATGTTAAGAAGCTGGAACCTTAAAGATCATCTAGTCACAACCCACCAGCCATGGTTCCTGCCAGGGACATTTCCCACTAGATCAGGTTGTTCAAACTGTATCCAGCCTAGCCATGAACATTGCCAGGATTGGGGTGTCCACAACCTGCCTGGGCAACCTGTTTCAATGTCGTATCATCCTCACAGTAAAAAAATTCTTCCTAATATCTAAATTAAATTTCCCCTCTTCCAGTTTATACCACTTCCCTCTTGTTCTGTCACCACAGTTCTTGACAAAGCATCCCTGTCTTCCCTGTGGTGTCTCTTCAGATACTGGAAGGTTACTATGAGTTCTCCATGCAATCTCCTCAGCCTAGAAATTCCACATGCATTTGGAATTGGAAATAAGGTTTCTAACTCTTAGTGTTGAGATCCTGGCCAGCCCTCCAGAATGAATAGAACTGGGGGCTAGAAATCTGAACTGTTTAAAGAGATAATCGTATCATGAATGGAATTACATATCATCTTGGAGAGGATGGTGTGGAAAACCAAATGAGGGGAGGCTTCCCGATCCCATGAATCAACTTTTGCTTTTCAATTTGCTTCTTTTTTTAAGTGTTTTAAGAGAACTCTAGAGGATGCAAGAGAACTCATGCAATGGGAAACTTAACATAGGGGCTGCCCCCAAGTTCCCAGGAGCCCAGCAGGGTGTGCAATCGATAACTTTCAGCTACAAGATTCAAAGGCTTGCTTTAAAATTAATTTTTCATTTCTTCCAAGCCATGTTAAACTTTTGGTAATTTCTGTGGAAGAGACTCGGAGAACATTGACCCATTTTTATTTAGGATTCTTAGCATGGCCTTAAATCCCTCATTTCTGCTGGCTGGGTCTGAAAATAACAGACCTGTAAGGCATAGTCTGGAATTGCTCATAGATAAACCCTCAGAACAAGTATTTTATAGAAGGGTGCTTGTCTTTAGTAACAACTCTCTCTTTTGCTAAATGCCCATGTTTCACAAGGAAGAAAGAACAAGGAAGGAAGTAGGAAGAATACATATGAATCATTCCACATTAATAGAGCTTTTCTAACTTCAGCCTCTTGGTCACCTCAAGGCAGTCTGGTTGTTTCAGAGACAATCAGTGGAGTGTGTAATTGGAGCTGCCAGACCATGTTGCCTGATGAAAAAAYGGCTTTTGAGAAATATTTGGGCTATCTTGTGCATCTACAACCAGGTGTAATTGGGTTAAGCTGTAAACATTTGTTTTCCTATTCCATTTTGTGARCTCACAATGTGAATGGGAATGTGTGACCTTTACAGTTGTTGTCTTTCAATGTGTATGTACCGCCTTCTCAAGTGTTACAGGCTACTAATGTTTCATGGAGCTCAAGCTGTCATTGTACACAGTAACATGTGATTGCCCCMAGCCCCACCATTTGGTCTGAAGTCTATGAAGAGGGAGAATGGATGTTAATGCAGGAACTAGAATGAATTAAGCAAAAAAATTTCCTAAGAAAAATGTATTTCTGTGTAAGACCCATGTTATTTACTGCTCATGTCTTTGTTCTACTTATGAAGATAACAAATATGTTTTGTGATAATATTTTGGTTTTGTTAGTGTCCARTTCTTTATTTCAAGAGAAAATTAAAAGTTCTTAATGCATATTCTCTGATTGCAATATTGTATGTATGTGTTACATGGATGGCATCATTCCTTACCATTATGTGTTACTAATAAAGTCTATAATGCCTAAATTGATTGGGGCCAAGATTAACATTTTTGACACTTGCTGATACAGCTGCTAATCTAAAAGTGATTTTTTTTCCTTAGAAACTGCCTTTTAATGTAGGAAAATGTGCAAGTGTATGACTTACTGTATCATTAATAAACATGCATGCACATGTACATGCAGAGTGCATGTATGCAGGGTGTAGAAATTTACACAAGAGTATTGGCATTCAGAGACATTTTCTCAGGGCATGGAATTAAAGTACTAGYATTGGTAACCAAGTTGCACTGCTCTAGCACAGAGATTTCCCCTTTGGTTTGGAAAAGGTCTGTGAGGAAAAGGAAGTGCAAGTGATCCAAAGGCAAATTCTTGAATGTAGTGCAAATATTATTTCAATAAAACACTTGGTTGCAGAGGATTATCAGGGGAGAAAGGGTAGGATAGCTTCTTAGAGAGGATAAGARTGTGACATTACATTCAGTTATGGCTAAAATCAGAGTTGTCTTCAGTGGGAGCACAGCAGAACCCTTGTGAACCAAGGGTTCTGTCACCTACCCTCAAGCATTTAGCCCAGCTGGGAGCCAGGCAAATTTGAGGAGCCTGCTTCAAAGAGAGTAGAGTCATGGCAAGAAAATGTTTTAGCTTTTTTGTCACTTATCCTCAAAGCTGGGATTCTCTCTCAGCTATTTTGGTATAGGAGATGCTTCAGAAAAGGAGGTTGCAGGTGCTGCACAGCACAGCAAACTCAAGCCTTTTGTCATAATGCAACACTAACACGTAGTTCAACACTGGGGAGGTGGGTTCTTTGTTTTACAGCCAGGACTACAGGCTCATGCACCCCTTATGGTACCTCTATCAAAGCTGCAGGCAATATCCCCATTTAGCACTGTTAATTTAAACATCCCCACAGCTAGGAAGGAACAATCACAGAAAGTTATTACTGTCTTAAAGTTTCTTTTGGTTGATT
>NW_026623280.1:898534-906339 GCF_030028575.1 Malurus melanocephalus
AAATGGGAGATGTGAAGCCATCCCAACTATGATTAGATAATCATTTCTATAGCTGGGAGGAGGCCCTGTRATCCAAAGCTAATAAGTACTGCTTCCAGAAAGTGATGTGGTTTGTATATGTGTAAAACAGACAGGTGTCTAACAGTCCAGCTGCTTCCTGGGGTGGCAAGGTTTCTTAGAAGTCTGCTGGATTTCCTTCTGCCTGTGCTTCACAATGAACTAACCTTATCTATGTTCTAAATCAGTATTTATAGCTTTATTAAACAACAACTTTCAGAAAACAAAACAATAATATCCTGAACTTTGTAGGCAGGACTTCAGCAGATATGTTGCAAAGGCTAAGTATTGGCAATGGTTAGCATAATTACTGATTTGTGAGTAATTATGTATTTGTGAGTAACTAGCTAATATCTGTTTAATATCAGGGATCAAAATTCAACCTCTAGGATGCTAATTTTCCAGAGTTTCCTCAGTAAACTGACTCTGCTTGTAACAATGTTTAGACCATTGAAAAGGCAGTAAATAGTATCGAAAGGGCATTGTCRGTATTGTGGCCTTGTGTTACAGTTTTCCAGAATTAGACACAAGATTCTACAAAAGCTATAACCTCCATGCAGATGGAAAAATCCCAAAGAMGTATTGAAGGCTTCAGAAGTTATTCTAACCTGCATTAGGCTGAACCAGAGAGTTCCCAATTTCTTTGTTCAGGATGGGGAAGCCCTAAGGTTTCTTGGATACCAATCACTAGTTGGGATAAGGTAAAAGAGGGACTACAGATGAGTGCAGACTTAGTTATTCTTTCAGAAATCAAATTGTCCAGCTTGCTGCCAGGAAAAAAAGTACTTAATATATAACAGTGCCATTTCTAAGGTTGTGCACAATATTTTCTTCATTAAATAGGTAATTTGATTTTCTCAGGATAATTCATAAGCYGCTTCTGAACAATCCTGCGGGCATTAGACAGAACACACATCCTGTGTGTAATGAAGAGGCTCTGTCCCACTGGGGTGAGGATGACTCTCCAGGGGATCATTCACTGGCTCCAGGGACCTTGAATTTGTGTTATCTTCTGCTGCCAACGAACAACTGGATTTACTTCGGATCCTAATTCTAAAAGCCTGAAATTCACTTAGAAGCTACTGCCTAAATCCTAGAAATACCACGATCTCTCATCTTGTCACTGCCCCACTGAAGCTTCAGGAAGGTAGAGGAGCCCTCAAAGCCTCAGAAGCTTGACAAAGTTATTCAAACCAGACTGTCACCAGGGGAGATACAGAGGTCCCCCAGCCCCATGATCAGTGTGATTTATTCTCTTATGTACTCCATCTGCTCAGAATGTGAGAATCCAATGAGGGTTGAAATGTCTGTGTGCAGAGAGAGCATTATGGAGTCTCCTCAAAGTCTGCAGTTTGCATGATTACACAGCATTCCTGGGTTTGATTCCAAAATCAGAAGGTGCTCTATAGGCTTGAGTTTGCTAGTTACCTCTGAAAATTACCATCATTCATGTGATGGCAAATAATGAAGATGACTGAAAAAATGCAGTTTTGCTCCAGACGACTGTATTTCCTTTAAGAGTTTTGTTTTTAAAATGACCACAGTATTGGAATTTTACTGTCACCTTCAGGCACTTCTGCAGTGTTTTGATTACTCTTCAATCATTCTCTGGAAAGGGAGACTCTTGATCTGCAGAGTACTGTCTCCCAGGGATGCTTGAAGTGATGCTTCAGATCAAAAACTGATGAAATCATCAGTGTCATGATGGCACCTTGTTCTACCATGGCACTGAGAACAGTTTATCACACATTTCTCTTTGCAGGTTTCACACAGCATCTCAGTTCAAAGGCTTTTGGTGTTTGGGCTTGTGACATGTTCTATTGCTGGGCTTAATAACTTTTTCAGCCCACTTTTCTTTCTTCCTGGAAAGAAACTGCATTTGAGGAACTTTAATACGTAAGAAGACATTTGGTCAGTGTTTCCTAACCAGCATCATACTATTCCTAGAGGGCACAGGTTATTCCATAGCTCAACTAGATTGCTTAATTTATTTCTGAACAGCAACAACAATTGTGCTTCTAACCTTAAGCAGGCAGGGGTTTATTGCAGTACATTCCTCTCTCCATGCAGGCAGRGATGACTCAGGTGCTCACTTGGCAGGGGACAGAAGTCCTGGCTCTCACCTTTGGTGCCACCATTGGTAGCTCTCTTGTGACAAGGCCTGTGGGTGCTGACRATTGCTGAAAAGAAATCTCATTTCTAAGTAGCAGATTTTTTTCAGCCTCTGCCTTTCTTTACTACCTGTATTTTTATTATGCAGTTCCCCTGAAAAAAAAAAATGTGCTGGGTAGTTTACCCTCAGACTAAAGGTTAAAAAAGTAATCAGTAAAAAAAAAAAAGTGGCAATATTTATGGAAGATTACATTAGTGTTTTCTTGTTTTTGTAAGCAGAGCTTGCTTCAGAGACAAAATCATGTGATACGGTGTCAAGCAGGACCTTCACAGCAAACGGTATTGATGCAATTATTTTCCCAACTGCTGCAACATTTGAGACTGGATCTTTGGAACCAGATAGAAGGAGCAAGGCAGGCTAATTGGGATGTTGATGCTGTACCACTCAGAAAAAACACTTTCACCTACATCTGATGCCATCAGTTGTAGACGAGATTGAGGTGACTGTAGGAAGTATGGAAAAGGCTATTTCACTGTCAGCAAAGGCTGACAGATTACTAGGGCATGCTAACCTGCAATGGGGAGTGCAAAGTAAAACTTACCAAACCAGCTGCAATTTTTKGGGGGGAAGGCCTGATTTATAGGCTTTTCATGACACTTTGATGTTTTAGGTTTTTTTAAAGCCTTTAAAAATCTCTTTTAATGCAAGGAAATCTTGCTTGTTGGATTAGTCTGAGAACAACTGGAATCCAGCTAGTTCCATCTTAAATAAACACTGTAATGATTTGTTGCAGTAGAATTATTGCAGGAGGTCCTGGACTTGCTCAGGCAGAAGTCAAAACATGCAGCTGAAGTTCTTCATTGGTGCAGCCAAACCAGCTGATGGCTATTTTTTCTGCTAGACCATTGCAAAATAAATAGTGTGTTAAGAGTTCTCGGAAAGGGCTATCTTGGGGAAACCTCCAAAGAAGCACACCCTCAAGCATTTCTTTTATGGCTTTTTTTTTTTTTTTTTTTTTTTTTTTTTTTTTTTTTTTTTTTTTTTTTTTTTTTTTTTAGTCTGCTTTACATATTTGTTTTCCCAGTGATCATACGGAAATTTCGTGAATACGGAAAGTTGTTCTTATTGCAAATCACTCCTGCAAACTTGTATCAACAGCAATTCCCACATTGCCATGGTTACATCCTTATCACAGTTTGACCTTTCACTTCATTACAAAAAAAACCCTCATTTCAGTATAATGTTCAATTTAGGAAAAAAGCCCCAAACAAGCAAGTTTTATTTTCCTTTTCAAGGATCAAATGAGGTCACTATGGTCTTTTCAGGAAACGGGCCAATGTTTGCATTGCAATAATGCCATTCACTTACAGCAGGTAAGCTTTCTTGACCTGTGTYTTTCTACTTCCCCCTGCAAAACTGAACCCCTCAGGATTAACCATTTTGGACTGCAGCTGTTCTTATTGCTCCTAAAAATCAGAAAAGGCCATTAAGATTGCTTGGCCTGACTTTAGCAGAACAGTGTGCCCAAGCTGGGAACACTTTGTAAGGTACCCAGACTTCAGGCTTTTGCACTGAGTGCTGCCGGCTGGAGGTACCGAGCACATTTCCTGCTCCACCAGTAACTGATACTGGTTCAGGGACYTTCACTGAGTGCAGAGCACTTTGTGTCCACTTTTGCTGATGTGGGAAACAACCCAGGTCAAGATCTGTCCTGTTGTCATCTATCTCATGGAAGGAAAGAGGAAAAGATAAACAAGTTTTTGCTTCCCAGCACTGCCTTGGATGGCAACAGATTGGAACATGTCCTTCTTGCACAAAAGAAAACTTCATCTGTTCCTAGGAGGGCTGGAACAAAATGTGTCTTCTGCCCTTGCTGGCTGGGCTCCSCACTGCCTGCCTGCAGAGGCATCAAAACAAATGTACCAGGACCAGCTTTGTGGCACGGCTGTGGCACTGAGATGGGAGCTATTGTGGACTGGGACCAGGGGAATAGCCACATGGCCTGGCTTGGAGGGATCCAGGGTGCAGTGCCAGGATGGGCCAGGCAGGGCAGGGGCAATCTGCCAACCAGCTCATCTTTTGCTGCAATGCTGCTGCTGGTCTTGTTCCACTTCTGGGTTTGTTGCCCCACTTGTGGCCCTGGTAGCAGAGAGTGGCATTCCCGTTCACAGTGAGAAGTATTTTCACGTAACAAGGTTTGTTGATAGCAGAATCTGGACAAGGCCGTACAAAGGTCTTACAAAAGGCTGGAGCTGTGCTGGCAAAAGGCCTGCAGAGCAGAAAACCATCAAATTTCAAAGCAGCAAAGCAGGAGTATGGGCAATGCATGAGACCTGACAGGCTCTGAGACAGCAAATGACACCAGTCATCCATTCCACAGCCTGGCTGCAGCTCCCTCTTCTGAGGCCAGGCCAGAGCTGCTGCCCAGGAAAGCCTTCTGCTGGCTCCTTGCACAAGAAGGGCTGTTTGGAAACAATGGGTAATAGAGGAAGCGTTTTCCCAAATAAGCCCAAACAAATRCATGAATGAACTTCCTCCATGCAATATCACAGGGCAGTGAGGCTTTGCTGTGTGGCCAGGCTGAATTCATTGCTGCTTGCAAGAGGCTGCTTGCTTAGGAAGGGGATAGTAGGGACTCCTGGTGGGGTGTGGGGAGAAGAAGTCTGCTTGGCAAAAGTGCCGAAGCCGATATCACCTTGCTGCCATGGTACAAATTAAGAGCTATTAATTTKSCTGCACTTGGTTGTRTAATTGCACTGCAGGGCCTTTTGARCRCTGCATTTAAATGAGCCTGCAATTGGAAAYAGTGAAGGTTAAAACCCTCTTATGTGATGATTTTATGATCAAATTAGTTCTTTTGACCCAGAAAGCAGCTGTGGTAGCAATGAGCTCTGCATTAGGAGTGAGACTGTAGGTTTGAGARGCTGTTCAGAGCTAGCTTTAGAAAGGTACATCCATACAAAGTGACTGAATTTCAAAGTCAAAAAGGTCTGGCACACTGGGACAGAGGCTGGGCAGGAACCTGGTAGGAAGAGCTGCAAACAGAGCAGGGAGCAAGGCAGCTTTGTGGAGAGTCAGGGTATCAAAATTAGGTGATCCACAAGGGGAAAGCCATTGAATTTTGGGGGCATGCTGCATATCCCATCTTGCTTTTACTCATCTTGAATATATCTGTGTATAACTAATACCAGGGAGAGTTTTGGCTAATCCAAAGCAACATAACTCTGTTTTTACTCCTAATTTGTAGCTGGCAAGAGGGTTATTAAGACTTTCCCATGAGTGGAGTGACTTAGGGACTCTACTTTTACCTGCTTAGGGCATTGTTTCAAAGTAACCTTTAGCTTCAGGACCTCAGCTAACTTCTGCCCTGCYTCTCCATAGCTGGCCATGCACACAYTGGCTGACCTCTGTCACTCTTCAGCCTGTGCATCAAGGAGGTGCATCAAGAATTTTCTTTCTTTCAGTCCTGAGTGGAAGCAGTCTGGATGCTGCAAAGGGCTGCTATGAACAGAGCTGTGGTGTCCCAACCTTGCCATGCCCCTTACCTGCCTGGCCAGGGAGACTCCTTCCCTCTGGCATGGAGCATGCCCTGAMATGGTGGATGCAGGAGGCTTTGAACTGCAAAGCATGTAAAGCATCATTCTAATCTTTACCCTTCCTGGGTGGTTCTGTAGTGAGTGGGTGTAGGAAAGCACAATCTGAAGGCTCCTGACTGCTCTGGGCAGTGAAGCAGCACTAAGCAAGGCAGTGACAGCCTCAACATGGTTGCCTATTCCAGCAGTGAACAAGGYTCTGGGATATACGTGGCTGCCAGCTTGTGTATCAGCATCCTTGAGTGTGACATCCTGCTATGGAACCCCAGCACTCCAGGCTCTGTCACATGCAGTGTGCCCCTCAGCTGCTCACACATGGATGCCACCACCTGCACAGTCTCATTAGTTCAATGAGCCAGGTCTGAATGATTTTCAAGCTTTTCCCTAGCTCCACACCAGTGAACTTGCAGACTTTCTTGCCTGAGCCTCCCTTGGCTCCTTGAGAGCCCTCTCCTCTGTCTGCAGCCATCTGCAGCCTCTCTGGGTCTCTGTGCTTCATCATCTCCCATCTGGAACTCATCTTGGCATTCTCACATCTTGCTGATGTTCAGCATCATCTGCACTCCAGAAAGAGAAACTGTGCATTCCCTGGGATTCTGCTTTCAAACCCGCAGGATCAGAGTGTGTATGTGTGTGTATGTGTGTGTGTGTGTGTATGTGTGTGTGTGTGTGTGTGTGTGTGCGTGTGTGTGCATGTGTATTGCCTCTGCCTAGCATGGATGTGCATTTTCCCTTCAACTGTAGTTTTTGCCTGATGATTGGGGAAATGCTGGACATAGTGGAGAGGGTGAAGACTCCAAAGCAGCTCTAAATCCACTCTGACCTTTTTTCTYSTTTCCYSCAGACTGCTTTGCCATTTACACACAAAGCTGCCACATTCAGCTCGGGGGTTCCCTAGACCAGAGTCTCCAGGGCTGAAAGCTGACACTGGGCAAGCTATGTAAGCTGAAGCCCTTGATTTGCTTTAGCTGGTGGAACAGCTTTTCTCTGTCCTCCCTTCAACCTCCTGATGAGATTCTGGCATGCCATGTGGCCAGGGACAGCAGGATTACTGGTAGGACTCACAGAGTCATCGGCTCCTGCGGAGAGTGATTAGCAACTCAACATACATTCCTGGCTCCCGAGAGCCTTCGGGAAGCTGATTAGGGCACCACAGAAATTTATTCATGTCTGGGAGCAGGGGAGATCAGAGTGGCAGCAGTATCTGAGTGCATGGGCAGGGGATGGTAGCTGCATTTTTCAGACTATTCGTATCTGATGGGGRGGTCACTTCTAGCTCTAGGAGTTGTATTACCCTGGCACTGTTGTACTAGATATACAAGAGCTGAAAATTCCCTCCGAGCGTGGCCAAGCCATTAAGGCACAGTGGGTGCTGGAAAGGGCAGTACCACCCGGGAGTTCTCTGTCCGGGCCTGGGGCGCTCCTGTGCCCACCCCTCCCAAGAGCCTGGTGCCTMTCTCGGCAGCGCTTTGCCTTCAGGCTGGGATCTCCCTGCCACCACCGTAACGCCAAGTGCTCAACACAGGATTTTCCAGCTCTGTTGGGAAGAACGGAACAGCCCAGCTCTCTCCGATGCGGAGTTTTGTCCTCCCGTGTCCGTCGCGCACGGGAGACAGCGACGCACGGCTGGGCTCAGGCTTGGGCTCCGCTTGAGGGGATCGGTTCGGCTGCGCTCGGCTCGGTTCGGTTACGCTCGTCTCAGTTCGGCTAGGCTCGGCTCGGTTCGGCTACGCTCGGCTCGGTTCGGCTGCGGGAGAAAGCGCTCGGACTGCGCCGCCTGGCTGTGGTGGCTCAGGCAGCCCGGCAGGGGGCGCCTCCCGTCGGCGTCTCCGCCAGTAGCGGCCCACCCCGCCCCGCCGGCCCCGCCCCTCTTTGTTGCGGCGGCCAATGGGGGCGCGCCGCGGGCGGGCGGGCGGCCGGTCGCGCGGTAACGCGCGGCATGGCGCGCGGCGCGGGGCGCGCCCCCAGCGCGGCCGCGGCCGGTACCGGGGTCGGGACGGGGTGCCCGGAGCAAGCGGGCCGCCGCTAGCGAGGGACCGCCC
>NW_026623280.1:907097-948084 GCF_030028575.1 Malurus melanocephalus
AAAAAAGCAGAAAACAAGAGTTAAAAGAAATCTTCAGGGACTAGGCAAAGCACTTCGTGCAGTTTAAAGCATGTTTTTCTTTTCCTTTTGGAACACGGGCATTTCCTAAAACACAGCCTTGGTCATCAAATGTAATACGGGATTTAAAACTCAGACATTTCATTTCCAATATGTAAAAAAATTCCAAATGTTTTTGTACATTTCTCAGTACAAGCCCCAAAACAGCTCTGCCTCACCCAAGTCGTTTTCCTCTAACCAGCAAATATAATGTTGTCTGCTGCTGTTCCAAGGCTTCTCAACACGGTGCTGCGTTACTGATCACAGTGTCTTTAACACTCTCTGCTTTGGCAGACTTTGAGCTTGATTCACTTCTTGCATCAAACAGCACTAATCTAAGGTGACCACTGAAGTCTGGGGTAATTCATACCCCTCTGTGTGCTGGGGTGAGATGGTTGGGCTGCTGTTGTCATGGTCCAGGCTGTCAGTGACACTGACATGAACAGTGTGCCTGTTCTTTATGTGGAGTGGAAAGGGAATTCTGTGCACAGAGAAATGGAAAGTTTTTTTTGAGGAGGGCTGTATTGAGAAGGTGCTTGTCAAATAAGATGCGGGCTGAAAAGGCCTTTCATCTCTCTTATGCAAAGTTCAGTGCAGGTGCAAAAGAGGCAATCTCTCTMCACTCTGCTCTCCTGGTGCTGGAACCAGCCTTTGTTTGGGTGGAGGAGGGTATCCAGCTAAAGAATAATTGGGTTATGCTGAGTTTGTGGTTTCTTGGTGTGGTTCATCTTGTACTTGCACAAGCACTTGAGGTGGAAGTGAAGGGGCAGGGACAGGGCAGAACTTCTCGTTTTGGCAGCATGACCAGCTTATGCCAGTCTAGATGGCCTGCAAGTTTGTTTGGTGTTAAGAGATGGCAAAACCCGCACTGGATTTGACTTTCATCCCTTACTTCCCAGTTCCAGAGCATGTAATTTTTACTGGTGATACCCATGGTGACTGACAAAGCATCTRGTGAGAGACGTACCAGTGTCTCCAGTGTGCTGGCCTACAAACTGTATTCCAGTGGGAATGTCCCAGAGAACCTTGCCCATGGCTTCTTCCTCAGTGCCACAGCACTGGGTTGACTGTAGCATGTGCTGAAGCTGGGCAAAAGAAAAAATGTTTTGAAATCTGCCTGGTCAATTCATTCGATGTTGATGATCAGTGGAGAGTGCTGTAGGAGTTGTACTCCTCCAGCACTGYCTGGAAGCAAAATCCCTGTTACAGTGATTAATTTCTTCAAGGGCAGAAGGACCTCGTGCCCTCTGTGAGTAAGTAGCTCTTGCTGGCTAACTRTGGGACCTCTGGAGTCAGAGGGTAGTTTGAGGACCACGTTATTAGGGCAAATGCAAATCAGGGGARCAAATGAAGATTAGGAGCAGGGGATTTTGCTACAAAGTGGTAGGGGATTATTGAAGTTTTGATGGTAATTTTTGTGTCAGATTAGGAATGTGAGGGGAGGCTTGTTCCTTAAATGGTGTACAGATTTTTTTTTTTTAATTGGCTTGTGCTGTTGGGTATGGGTCATTCTGCAAAAGACCAGGTACTGCTGACTGGGAGTAATGAGGGAAACTTGTGCCTTTGAGAAGATGATTTGTAATCTGCTTGCATTGATAGTTGGTTCAGACTGAGATGAGTGACGTGTGCAACTGCTCCACTTCTGCATCTGATCTGTTCTTAATCCCTAGTGATGGGAGAGAGTTTTCATCCCCTCCCCAGGAAKCTCCACTTGATTGCTCTAATCATTTTGGCATTAGTCTCAGCAATCATACATACAGGCTGGTAAGTAGCTTCTTACTGTATCAGTGAGATTGTCCTTATTGGAACAAATGCAAACTGCAGAGGTGYAGGACTGCATCTCTCTCTGGAGGCAGAGTCCTCACAAAAAGCTGGCTTGTTTGCAAGGAAGGCACCTCTGGAGCTCTGGGAATAGTGCCAGGCTCACGGTTTGGAAGGGCTGTGCAGTCCTTTACCTTTTTTGTGATCTTGGAGATCTTACTAAATTAAGTCTCTCAGCAGCTTTGAGGRCTCTTGCCTGTCAGCTTCATCTGTGCTGAGTAACAGTGGGCTTGCATAGGAGCTAAGGGGGAGCTAGTGAAAAATTACTTTCTGGTCAATAAGTGAGACAGTGGAATTGGACAAAATGAGTTTCACACAAGTTGTCTGTAGTGAACTGAGACTACAACATTTCCAGCCATGGGATGACAGTCTCCAGCTCTGCAATGTGGCCTTGTACTGCAGTGGCTCCACTGTCTGTAGAGCTGCTATTCCTTGGAAAGACCGATATAAGGTCAAGGCTTTTCATCTGACTTGTCTCTGAATTTCACTTGCTTGACAAATTCATGGTCTGTAGTGCTGTGTCTGCATTTCCTCTTGCGATCCATGACCTCCTGCTACAAACCCTTGCCTGCTCCTTGCTGCTGTGGGATGCATACCAGGAGCTGGAGGACTGCAGCTTCAATCACARCATTCTGCTTTCCTTGTGGTATCCTGCAGCCCTGGCTTCAGTTCTGTGCTTAGTGGATGCCCAGGATTGGTCCTCCTGCAGCTAGGACAGGAGTCAGGGAGGGATAATTGTTTAGGGAGGAATGGGAGTGGCATGTGGCTCCCCTGGCCTGGCTGGCAGCACGGTGTGTGTACTGCATGCCCTGCACTGGAGGGAGGAGAGCAGCGCTGCCCTGTGTGGCCTCAGGCTGATGGATGCTTCTCCCTCCTTGCCTGAGATCTGGAGGGGCTTGGGCCTCCTGGCTCAGCAGGCTTGCTGAGCTAACTGGAATATGTGCCAGCCAGTGTGGGAAAGCCCTGGTTCTCTTTACCATGCTATGCTCTGGTGTCTGACATGACCACCCACCTTGGAGATGGGGAGCACCTCACCTGGAGGCCCAAGCCTGTCCCCTCTGGTGAGGGTGGCCATTGTAGGTGACAGGAAGGGCTGTGTCCATTCACACTGATGCTATCCCTATGGGATTCTGTCCTGGGTCCCACARCAGGATGAGGGCTGGGAAAAGGATTAAATCCCCACCTCAGAAGCAGCCAGGCTCCTCACTGGCTGGGGGTTCCGTTGCCTTGGTGTGTTGTATAAGTGCAATGTGTGCACCTAGAGCTTCTGTGTCTTTGAAGCAAAGGATTGAGTATATTGGAGCAGAAAGGGCCACCCCTGGGAAGGTGTGATAGTCCTGCCATAATTCCCTTTGTCAGCTCCTTGTTGCTTCTGAAACTTGAGCCTTATCTAGTGTGTTGAGTCCAGGTCTGCCTTAGTGCTAGAAGGGACAGGTGAATAATTCATACAGACTGAAGGGGCTGGGCGAGAAAGGAACCTGTGAAACCAAAAATGCCTCTAATTAAGAGCTTAGGCATGAACATCGTGATTATGAAGCGYTAATGAGTCTTGCTCATAGCTCCCACTGGTGAGAGGAGAAAGCTCACGTGTGCAGGCATGCTGGTGCCCGGGTAGCACTGGGATGGCAGGAGTGAGCTGGAAGCCTCGCCATCTGCTTGCCACTTCCAGTGTGTTTCTGTGTGCCAGTAGTGTGGGAGTCTCTGGTTTTTGAGGGTTTTTTTTCCCTTTTTTAAAGTGTATTTACTATTTGACTGTAGTAAATGCTGGGTTTTGGTTGCTTTGGGATTACTGGTGCTCACTCTCTGAAAGCAAACACACAATCTTAACGTAGATGGGATCCAGAGAGGAAAGTCTTTCTGACGGACCCATACTACCTGAACTTGCAGTTCTTACCTGTAATTGCTGACTTGAAGTATATTTAGGATAGTGATACGTCACTTTATAAGCTTCAAACTATGGTTACRACCATGTGGGCCTACAGACACTTTTCTTTGCAACTTGTCATGGCTGCCCAAATTGCTGGTTCCTGAATTTGGATCTGCAATAATATTCAAAGAAGCAGTTTCCTCCACTGCATTTGTGAGAATTGCACTAACTTCTTTTTAGCTGTGCTGCCCRCTTTAATATCTGCTGACCCCATATTTTGCAGTCTGACCCCTAAAATAAGTGGACCTGGGACAAGGCTGTGCCCCTTTCCTGCACGGCTGCAGTCTCAGAAGCCAGATAGCTGTGTGGATTAAACATGGATTGAGGGCCCGCCTTCTTAAAATGCTTAGGCACARGCAGATGTCTTATGAGATTTTGGAAAAATCCCATTATGTTGCCAGTCTATATCTTTAAGTGTCTTAATGCCATTAAATATTTGGGTCCCAGGTGGTCTTCTAGGTACCATGCTATCCCACCCCAGCAAGTGCAGACACACGGCAGATGGGAAATTATGTAGTCCAGGATCATTGTCTCCTTTTATCTTTCTCTTGTGGTAAAGGAAGCCAAAAATTAGATTTGAAATGGCTTCCAGGGGGAGGGAGAACAGCAGAGCCAGTGCTGGGACTCTGCTTATCCAACCCCACCTGTGCTGGGGGGGAAAAAGGGGAAGCACAGGCTTTCTGTGCTGGATTGCCTGCCCACATAGGGTGGTGTTTGAGAGATGCCCATGGCTCTGATGATCAGCCTGCCGTGGCTCTCCATGCAGGGACAGGGCTGGCTGTGGTGCTGGGGCACCCTGTGGTCAGCAGGATGCCTTTGCCTGATGCTTGAGTTCACGTGGGRTTTAAGCCATCTGTGCTGCCGCGGCACTCAGCACATGCTGCTGCTCGAGTAAATCACTTATCTGCTCTGCGGGGAGCCATGGCTGTCTAACCTCTTTATCTTTTTTTCTCATGTCCAGCCCTCGGTGCCGCCAGTGCCAAACTACAAAATCACCATGTCAATCCCAGAATGGCTCCAGGCAATACAGACCTACATGAAGATGCTGCAGTATCCTTCTCGAGCGTGTGGTCTCCGGAAAGAAGGCTGACTTGTGCCTGGCATGAATTAACAGAGCTTTACTGAAGCATTAGCTGGTTTCGAGGGCTYGGGATCATTTGGGGGTAAAAGGATGCCTCCAGGGATTTGTGATAGCACCAGCAGCACGGAGCTTGTCATAGCAATCCTCTGGGAGATGTAATTAACTTTAAATGATACTGAAAAATGTAACTAAAGTGACGTCAGTGGGAATAGAAGTGCTTATTTTCAAGTTGATTTATGAGGATATTATGATCAGATCATGATGCCTGGAGAAATAATATGGCATCTTGTTATAAAGTGACTTGACGAGAGCCAGTGTTGTGGCAAACCCTTTCTGCCTCTGCCTTGGCAGGCCCTGAGGATTGCCTATATGCTCATCTTGCAGGGAGTGCTTGTCATGGAGGTGAGGGGCACAAGCAGCTGTCCTGACCCCAGGGTGGGCAGGCTTGCCTGTGGCATAGAAACTGACCGAAGGAATCCCCCTTCCAGGTGTCCCACCTTGCTTGTGGGATTCATCAGGGATCCCCACATCTGGCTGGCCTCTCTGTTAGTGCCCCATGCCCAACTCCTGACTGTTTCCATTGCTGACAGAAAATTTCAGAGAAGGCTGCTGGCCCAGATGTTGCTCTTCCATTTCCCTTTTCCCCTAAACTCTTCCTTTTCGTGTGCGTGTGTACGTGTGTGGGGGGAAGCTGTGGGGATGAGGAATGAGCGTAAAGTCCTGGTAAGGATTARGAAAGGATGTGGGTGGCAGCTGGAAGAAGATCCAAGAATAGCAGGCGCGGTCGGCGTGCTGAGGAGTCGTGGTTGGGATCAAGGCGGCAGCCGGGCCTGGAGCCGCTGCAGCTGCCATGGGGAGGGAGGGAGGGAGGGAGGGAGGCTGGGGCCTGCTGGCTCCGTGCGGGACGGCTCATTGCTCTCCTCTCTGTAAGCCACTTGGCCAGGACAAGGGGCTTATTGCTCCCTGGGATTGTGCCAGGGAGGATACCATGTCATGCAGAGCACCAAAAATTTTATTATTCCCAGCCTCACCCCATAGTAGTTTTGAAATGTTGCACTCTGCTTTCGTAGAGCAGGCCTCAGACACAGGGTTTGGAGCTGTGTTCAGAAAAAACTTCAGAGTGGGCTGGGGAGCAGTGTCTGGGCTTCCTTTGAGGGCTGAAAGAGGATGTRTGCTTTGTTCAGAGCACCCTGAAAGGGCCTCATGAATTAGGTTTTGAAGGCAGGAGGGAAGTAAAGCCTTGTTTGTGGAGAACTCTGAACTCCTATTGAAGTCAGTTCAGAGCATCCTGGTGCGAKCTGGAGTTTTTATTTAGGCCATGGTTGCAGATTCGGCAGCTGTGCTATTTATGCCGTGCAAGCAATTTTGCTTCCATGGGATCACCTGCTTCTGCCCTGGTATCTGCCTTGGTATTCCCAGTTTTACTGGCATGAGCATTCTAATGGGAATAKAATTTGGGAACTAGGTTAGGAAAGAGATTCAGCTGGAAAAGTAACCTAGCAAAAGCAAGGACAATATGGTTTTTTTACAAAATTTTGTTGGACTTCTTGTCTTTGTTTCTTTTATTTATTTTTTTTTTACTGAACAAGTTGGTTTCCTGGTCTGATTTGTTGCATTGCTGCTTGAACAGCAATGCTCAAGGACCAGGGAAGAGGCTGCTTTTGGTGATGCTGCTGTATTTATCTTGTGCTTTTAGGCAAGTGGTGCTGGGGTTTGGTTGACTGACTACTGGCATAATTGTGATGAACTTTTCTCCTGTCCTCACAGTGTTAACTAATGAGCTTGAGTTGCATGTAACTTGTTGGTTTTACTGCAAGTGCATCTTATTTTTTAGAGAATGATTTATTAGAGAATGACTTATATTTCCCAAGTGTAAATGGATGCACCTGCAATGGTTTTGGTTTGCAGGTCATATGTGAGCCATATGGCTGATCRAGTTAAAAGACTTCTAAAGGAAATAAGTTTCTTCAAACCATGAAATATGTTGAATAGTTTGGGTAGGCTATGAAAGCTTTCTCTTGCCCAAGTGGGAGAYTTTTCTTCAAACTTTAAACCTAGCAGTGAGTGGCACCTACAGGAAAAGAGAATTTATAACCTTCAAATGCCAAATTTGAATGTCWTTTTAGATGGACAACCTTAATACTTTGCACCTAGTGCTGGTTAATATATTTTATACAAAGACATACTTTATTTCTCATGCCAGCATTTCATATCAGMGGGTCAATGGCTTTTGCTGCTTGTTTTATGTTTTAGCAGGAGCTCATAACTGAAATTCACCTGTTTGACTGTTGAAGTTACTTTCCTTTGACAGATAAAATACAGATACAATCACACGGGAACACAGTTCTTCGAGATCAAAAAAACCAGACCTCTAAGTGGGTAAGTGYCACTGGCATTGGTCTACTGCCCTTGTCCCTGATCACCTGGCATTTAAGCACTACCACACCATGGCATGGGAGGGCAGGRCCAAAGCTGCCCGTGTTCCTGCTGTTGTGAGGAGAGTCCCARCTTGCTGCTGGGTGGCAAATGGACCATCGAGAGCCAGTGAGTGGAAGGGCTGGTCTTGCTCAGCAGCTGCGTGGGAACTGCTTGGCTGCAGAGCTGCATGCACAGGAGTGGGAAAACTCTGCTTGTTGGCATTGGGCTGGGAGAGCTGGGTGTTCTTCTGAAAACTGAATATTCTGTCCTGATATTCTGGTTGGGCTGAAATGCCCTTTGTGGGCGGTAGGAAGGGATTAGCTGTGCAAAATGCAGCAGGAGTTTTGACACCCTGGGCACAGTCTTTTTCCCTAGAGGCTCACAATGGACTGTTTAAGCCATGTCTGTGCTTCTCCTGTYGCTGCTCATTTTGCTGTTCCTCCATGTGGTGGACTTTTGCTGGTTGGTGATGAGTTGTGCAATGCTAGTATAAACATGTGCCCAGGGAGCCTAGCAGCAGAGGACTGGGGTCTCCTGCATGTTAGAACTGCATCCTACTTAGGACAGCTCTTTAACAGAACCCAATAAATGAACAGGTTAGGGCAGGAAGTGKTGTTGACAACATTATGCTTTTATTTTAGGGTGAAATTTAGATAAGCAGAATATAATTACTCACATAGACTGGTCTGTCTCTAGCTCTTCCCAGCTCTCTGTCATTAATCAAATAGTCCCTCACTCTAAAATTCCAGTTCTCATCCCAGTTTTGTGCTTCAGGTTTTCATCTTGCTGACAGCAATCTTTCTCACCTCCTTTATCTAATGTTCACTGGTCTGGTGGAACTAGTTTAAAACAAATCTTGTGCCTTGAATGATAGATGGGTTTACAGAAGCTTAAACCAATTTCCAAGCTGCTCACTCATTTTTAAATTTGTCCCAYTACTTTTTTCAAAGGAAGTGAAGGATGAAAATGAATTATGCTCAGCACTTACCACTTAAAAGGTCGTCTTCTTCCTGAGCTGGATAAAAGCCTGGCTTATGAAGATGGTGCTGTTTCCTAGAAGGGAACAGATACAGTGCTCACAGCTGCAGATGTGCCTGTGGCTTTGAATCCTCTCCTAAGTGGAGCCATTTCCTCTGTTTATCTGCCTTAGTGTTTGCGTGGGGATGAGTGTCTGACTCGTCTCCTTGTGTTGTTGCTTTTAGGACTTCTGTGTGAGCGACTTGGAATGGGGTGGCAGGACTTGTGTGGAGTTAAGGAGGGTGTCCCTGGAAATGGGCCAACCCCTCAGGGGCTGCCAGCTTTCCAGGCACYGTTGCCTGAACATGGTGTGTGCTGKACTCGAGCAGTGTAAAGTCCTGAGACCTGYGCTGTTTTATTCCTGGATTGGTAGATGGGAGCATGGGGAGGAGTGGAGCTGTCAGGCTGTCTCAGGTTCTTGTCATTTTTATGAAACCAAAATTCCTGTTGGTTTTATGAAACTTACAGTTTCTGGTCTAGATTTCAGATCTTTTTCAATTTACCTGGCCAAGTGTCAGGAGCAYGAGGCCAGACTATTTTCAGTGGTGCCCAGTGACAGAACTAGGAGCAGTGGGACACAGGAAGTTCCATCTAAGTAAGTAAAAAAAAAATTGTATTAAGGGTGTCAGAGCACTGGAACAGGCTGCTTGTAGAGGTTGTAGAGTCTCCTTCTCTGGAGATACCAGTTACCTGTGCAACCTGCTCTAAATGAACCTGCTTTAGCAGGAGGGTTGGACAGATGTCTCCAGAGGTCCCTTCCAGCCCCAGCCATTCTGTGTGAATAATGCATTGGTTGCTCTGTAATGTTGAGATGTGCCTGACAGCTTTCCTTTCCTTTATCTGCTGTGCAGGCCAGTTTTCATCAAAGCTGAAAAATCGCCTACACCTGCAAGTTTTTGTTTTTTTTTTGTTTTTTTTTCTGGGAGGTTTGTTCTACTTTGCAAGAAATCTGCTCCCAGCATGGCAACAACAGGCATCTTGTGCTGAGGTGACAGGCGCTGCTCCGAGCAATTTCTGTGGTGTGAAAGGCCTCACTTGCTGCAACACAGACTTTGCATTTGCAAGTTGATCGGGAAAGATGGTAAAAGCCTCCAATTTCCACTGGCTCTTGAAAAATGAGTCTGTTCCCAGAGCTTTATTGATACTAAACATATTGCTGATTTCATAATGTGAGGCCTCAAAGCTAATAAAAGTATTGCGAGATCTTTGGCAGCTTCTCTTCAAGACARCAGTGGCTGGACACAAAGAAGCTGAGTACTAGATGGAAATTGAATATTCATAAATTCATGTGAAAATGTCCTAAAACAGCTGGGGCATATTAATGAGCTTTTCAATGAGGGAGGACTAGATATTGTAGAGATTTACTGCCAGCATCAGTGTGATGTATGAGAAAATAAAAATGCATGACTGAGYGTAGGAAGAAGAGCATAAATTACCTATAGGGACTCATTAAGGGATGTAGTCTTGCTATAACTCAGTATTTACAATCTCTTTAAGAAAAAGTCACTCTTATTATCAATGTAACTTTTAGAGTGCCAGACACCACGTGGAGTTGTCTAGACTACAGAGAGCACTTTTGGAAATGTTAGATTTCTCTTGGCTTAGCAGTGTGAGTTGGAGTGGCAGAGCTGTGAACTTGTAAACTTGGTGTGCTGTTCTTGTTGTACAGGCAAGCCATGTCTGAAAATGTGTCTGGGTCTCAACTCACTCGAGTTGGCTGTATTTGCACAAAATCCAAATTTACATATGTGACTACATCCGCCACCGGAGTGCTTTGCTAATGGAGCACACAGGTATCCTAAGCTGGGACAGGGCCCTTCACAGGCCTCATGATGTACCTTTTTATATTGGGTAGGTAAAGGGCACCAGCTCTGCTGGTCCTCATGTGATACAAATGTTTCAGACACCAGTAAGACTGGTTTTCCTTTTCTCATGCAGGATTATGCTGGCTAAATCTGACTTTTGTTGCTACAACCGGTCTGATAAAAAATGGTACTTTTCACTGACATAGCCATTCTTTTTAAAACTTCTGATCTTAGGAAAAAGCGTGTGTTTGGCTATCTAGTAATATCTGTGAATTCAGTGTCAACAAGCTGTTATTACTGGGCTTACAAGGAGTGATAAGCCCTCTGGAAGCTTCTGTTCTAGGATGCAGTCGTGAGGCACAGTGAGAAACAAATCTTTGTCCTCCACAGAGTATCTGAGGAGGTGCAGTATTGTACTGTTCCCTCCAGTTAAATGCCAGCTGATCGGGAGGGGCCTGCAACTGAAGCAGAAATTGATGTTTGGGTAGGTTCTGTGGTGTTTGAGAAATGACAGCCCAGAAGCTTCTCTGTGAGGAAGGAGGGACATTCAGTAGCTGCAGATATAATGTGTAATTGATTGCAATAAAAGARTGTGATAGGAGCTGTCACATGGCAACGATGCAACCAAATAACAGGGAAGGGGAGACGGGAAATAATGCCATTTCCACACACCATGTTATTAAGGAATACTGATGGGGCTGTGAAGAAAAAKGGGCTCATACCATTTCCAGACAATAGACTGCAGAAGGCATTTGAACATCTGCTGCTCTCTTGCACAAAGGGGGAATGTTACAGATATGGTGTGGTGTTCAGCATGTAGTGGAAATGCTTTTGCTGTCAAAATATTGTATTTGAGAATATTCACAAGATTAGTATCTGCTCTGCTGTTTTATCTCCTTTTGCTCCTGTGGGTGCCTTTTGCTTCTCTCTTGGCTTCATTAYCATGAATGAAACTGTCTGGAGCCTTAGAAAAACTTTGGAGAGGGGGATTTTACAGACCTCTTGCAAAGTACTTGGGTCTGGGGAAGGAGAATTTTGTGGAAAAAATGTGCTGGAGGATCTCACTAATAAAAAATTTATTCAGTCTTGTAAGCAGTCTTTCTGCTGAAGGTAATGGGGAGCCTCTCTAAGCATGATCATCCCTGAAGGGACTTCGATGTGATGGGTGCCAGCTGGTGAGGTCCTCCAGTTTTGGGCATGCTGAAAGGTTTTAAGATTCAAAGATGTATCTAAAATTGAATGCTTGAGTGAAAAATCTGTGAGCAAAACGAATTAATGGTTCCCATGAGTTGTCTGCAGACMCTGCTTTTTAAACAGAAAGCATCCTAAAGAGGCAAAGCCAGCTCCTTTCAGGCCCTCTCTTACTGCACAAAGCAAGGGAGATAGTCCAGGTGGGCTCCTGAAAACACTGAAAGAAATTTGAATCAATTAACAGGGAAATGTCACAATCTGCCAAGGACTAGATCTTGAGGGAGGAGCAAGCTGCCTGTTCCCGTTGGCTACATTTGTTAGAGGCAGAAGTGTTCACTGTGGTCTGGAATAGAGATCTGCCTGACATGCTTCAGACAATGGTGTAAATGCCACAAAGAGGGAACTGCAAGGTGCTTGTCTCTGTAGCAGTCTCCCTTGAATTCCTGGAAGAGATGGACTGTCCCCCACGCTCATTGGTATGTGGAGAGGGGGACTGGGAGCTAATTCCCAGCTGTCTGATAGAAGACTATAAAGAATAGCCATATATATGAAATCCTTTCAGGTAACTGTCAAGATTTAAAGAAAATCCCAGAAGCAAACCCTGCTCAGGCAGGGATTTGAAATGCTTGATGCTATTTTTTAATTCTTTTCCACCTTCCTTAAATCTTCTTTCACACCTTCAACTGTGCAGATTTTCTGGTCACTATTAACATATGACACACTGTGGTAGGAATTCAGGAGTGAAAGAAAAGAGGGAAAGGACAAATGAAAGATCACCTGTAATGAGTTATTTTCAAATCAGCTGAATTCACAGGTCATTTGCCATAGATCCCTTAGAGAACTGACAAGCAGCCTCCAAGCATTAATATTTGTGTTAGAGAGCGTGGGGAGGGTGGGTTGTGGGGAAGGCAAAGATAGCAGCCTTTAAAAAGAATAAAGGAAAAGATAAGTCTAGGAACTTTCTGAGTTTATCTGCAGTTCAAGGGAAGGGAAAGGCAACATGAAAATAGCTGGGCACGGTTTGTTTCTGAGAATTTCCTTCTATGAGGGTGTAAGAGCTTTTGTCAACCCGCCAGAAGGTGGATGTAATAACTCCTTGTTTTAGTGTGGCTTTTGATAAGGCCACGTCTTATCTCTGCAGATAAGGTAGGGACCTTGAGTCTAAATAAAACTATTTAATATAAGGACCCAACTTGGTGAAAAGCAACACATAGAAAGTGGCACTTTGCCACTGAGCAGTGTCTGTCCCAGCTCAGGTTTTTCCTGAATGGTATGGGTAAGGCTAATTGTTTGCTAATGGATGGTTTCCAATCCAGGCTGGACAAGGTGATGAAGCTTTGAAAGGTGAAATTGGGATATTCGGAGTGATCTCTTGGGTTGTAACAAACAGGAGATAATTTAGTGAGGGCAAATGCAGGGGTGGGGGGCGTTTGGCTATAGCCAGCTATGGAGAACAAAAGGGTAGTTTTGCAAAGAAGAAGCTGAGCTTAAAAAAATAAAAGAAACCAAAAAAATTCACCAAAAAAGCCCAACAAAAAATCCCCACCCCTAACAAACTCCCAACCAACCCACCAAAAAACCCCACCAAAAACCCCACCAAAAAAACCCCACAACAAACCACCAGAACCTGATTCAGTGTGGGCCAACAGGGAAAAGYCAACATCACACTGGCTTGGTTGCAAATATGCACTGAAAGATGGATTCAGAAGGAAATTGGTGTGTTTGTTCTGTTGTGGGCTTAGCCAAAGGACTGTGAGAAGTGCGTTGGTTGAAGGGATTCCAAAATTGAAAGAAACAAATATTGTCCTAAAATCAYAACCTAAAGGRGAARCTTTCAGGRAGAGTGAARGRAGGATTAAATAAAAATTGGTGTCTGCTTTCTCATGTTTATTGAGGAGAGGCTAGATTACAGTCTTTTGCATATACAAATGTCTGTAGCAAGAGGAGAGATAATAAATGGTCTCCATGCCCACTGTGGAGAGCAGAAATAGCTCCTGATTTAATTTGCAAAAGGGRAAGGATTTAGTTTAAACATTAGGGGACCTTCTTAGATGCAAGGTTAAGTATAGGCTAGATTAGCTAGTGGGTTCCCAGGCTTTTGAGAAGCCAGTTGAAAGTAGACTGAAAAATAATCTGTGAGGGGTGATTTAGATTTGGCTTGTGCTACCTAGGGCAGAGCAGTGGCTTGGGGATTCTCCAGAGGCCCTGCTTGCAATGCAAACACAGGGTTTAAGGCCAAGCTTGTTAAAAGTGGAAGAAAAACTCTCAGYGGCTCTTGAACTGGGTCATGCACATAAACCCTGTGGCCTGTGCTATAAATGCAAAGAGAAAGCAAACTCTTTGCAGAGGGTTCCCCAGGATTCCAGGATGGGTGTGGGTGAGGGCACAGGCTGCCCCATGGGTGCAGGTGGGCACTGGTTGCTGGCCATGGTGGTGCCTCCTGAGTGATGCTCCCCTCATCACTGTCCTGCTCCAGCGGTGTCTCTGAGCTGCCAGGTCCTGTTGCAGATCCTGGGTCCAGGTACAGGTAGGTCACTGTGCGTGCCTGAGGAGATGCTGGCCCTGGCCCTGCCCCTGCCCTCAGACTGTGTCAGCCAGGCAYAGGTCACACTAAATGGCTTCAAGATAAATAGCTTTACAACTTGACATTTTTCCTCGTGATCCACATTCATAATCAGCTGTCTCTTTTTAATATTTTTATGTAACTCCCATGCAGTTTTAAGATAGGAAATTCAATAAATTTTCCTATTTACAAATACCTCCCATGCCTCATCTGCATGTAACACTTCTGAGACAGAGACGGGGCTTTGCAGTGGCCACTGCTGTGACCAGCACTGGGGAGCCTCTGTGGGGGATGAAGGAGCCCCATTGTGTGCCCTTGCCGGGGCAGCTCTGTGCTTCCAGCAGTTCTGTGGGGTTCTGTGRCTGATTGTGAGTGTGTAGGAGGCAGGCAAACTCTAATTAGTCTTCTGTACTGCAGGCAGAGTGTAAGGGGTGGTTGTTTACAAATGAAAAGATAATTTCTAACTTGGATAAATGGGACACGGAATGCCTGTGACAGRCTGTAATAGCAGTGGAAGCTCTGTTGTCACTTGCACTCAAGGTTTAAAATTCATGAGGTGGGTGAATCAGAAAGTGGGGGAAACAGACTGATGGTTTCAGATGTGTATTTTCTCTAATACAAATATTTTTGTCATTTAATGTTGTGTTTCCTTAGAGTAGGGATGTGTTTACAAAGCTCTTCCTAGGGAAAGGATGTGGATTGAGAGTGCAAAATAAAAGTTATCCTTTGGCATAGCTTTCAGCTGCCCTTTTTTGGTTTTTTTTTTTTGTTGGTTTTTTTTTTTTTTTTTTGGCATGTCATTGGATGTGACTCTTTTGGCCTTTTTTAGGCTCCTTCCAGTATTTTTTGCTCAAACTGTCCAGGATTTCAGGATCCATTCGTGGAAGGGGATAGGTTACCTTGTAGCTTATTGTGCTGTGTCAGGCTGGCGCAGCTTTCTCAGGTGACCTAAGGTTGCTTGTCACAGTATTGTTCCTGTCAAATAATTGCRCTCCAGAGATAGAGTCTAGATTATAACTAAACTTCGTGAATGTGCAAAATCCTGGGCATACATAGTTTCTTGTACTCCTGCAGGAAATTGTGTAGATTTTGCCACTTTCCCTGTCTACAGGAGGTGTGGAGCAGCAGCAAGACAGTAACTCAGCTTGCATTGGTGTGMAGTGTGTGTTGGTAGAGTTTTCTGCAGAGCAGCTTTGATATAAAGACATTAAATTCTGGTTTACAGTCAAAGCTATGGGATTATGGAGTCACTTGTAGCTTTCAGGGGGCTATATAACCATGATCTCTCCCCTGRTTGCTTTTTTTTCCTCTTTCTCCAAAGAAGAGCCGGGGTTATTTCGAAAAGAAGCTAAACTCAGTCCTGCTCTGGGATGTGACAATTGCCACCTTGTGCAGTTCATSAGGGMTTTGTGTTACAGTCTGCAGCGAGCTGATGGATTGCTTGGAGAGGCAGAGAGGACTGCATTCCTCCCATCCACCTTCAGAGGCTAGACAACACTTKGRWWMCMAAMMMYKSTKGKTTTTTTCCYTYYYYYYYTTTTYYKSYYCCCCCAGTCATCCTYCAGAAGTCACCATGMCTCTGACRAGTCACTGAAGGGGAGAATCAAGTTCACCAGCTCTTGTTGAGATAAGAACTGGAGGCGCCTGGCTCTCAGTGTACAAGAGGACACTTTGATTCCTGTCAACTGCTCTAGCTGAAGGGACTGAAAACTGTTTTGTTTCTGTTCTAGGTTAATGGAGACAGCAAGAGAAATGACCAGGGAGTCYTTACCTATCAAATGCCTTGAAGCAGTTATCCTGGGGATGTATCCTTTCACGTGCCTGTGACTTCTTCCACTGCAGCTCTGTTTAATACATTGTCCCTCCCAGGTGATGTTTGAGAAGGTTGCAGCCAAAGGTGAGTGCCAGCAGCTGGGGAGCTGCCCTGGCATTCCTCACCAAGTTGCTGAATTGCCTGGACTTGTAGGTAGGAGTTGGGACACCGTGTGCCCAGTTCATCAGTATTATGATTTGGCCATGCAGACTTTGCCTCCTGCCCTGATAATCTGCATAATGTCAGGATTTGACCCAAAGTGCCCAGATAAGTACCTGTCTACACAATCCTTGTTTTCTTTGCTAGCATTTCTCTGTTGGTTGTTGTTGGAACTTGGTAATACCTCAGGAGCCTATGGGTTCTGTTSTGTATTTGTCTGATGTTTACATGAYCAAGTCGTGTTAGCTTTTGTCTCTCAACCCACAGCTGTGCTTTGTGCAGAAACATGTGAATTAYAGTTAAACATTTAGACTTCACATTTACATAATGCTTGCTTCCTACTCAGTCTTCAGTCATTTAGACACTGACTCGCTTYTCCGCCCTCATGTGCTGACACTGATAAAYCAACCTGCACTATCCTAAAACACTGGAGGAGGGCAAGGCAGGGCTGCATGAACAGGTTGTCAGTCATACCTTGTCAAAATGATCAAGTTTCATTTAAAACARATCCCAACCCAAAATAAGCCCTGAAGCAAACCGTCTTCCTGGGATGTCTCTGCGGTGTTTTGCTGACTGCTGCTGCCCCCTCCCGTGGGAGAAGGAGCTGGCAGAGCCCGGCAGGTAGTGGCTGTGAGAATGGAGGGCTGCTCCAGGGGTGGAAAGGGTGTGTGGGATGAGTGATGTGCACCAGGATGGGCCTTCAGTCAGTTCGAGWGGTGGCTCTGGCTGCCAGGGCTTCCCCTGGGAATGCTGACAAGCTCTGCATGCAGCTGGAGGGATTGGGGTTCCTGGGGACTTGATATCAACAAGATACTCAAACCCCCTTCAAAGCCCTTCCAGAAGAAGAAATCATAGAATCAWAGAATATCCTGAGTTGGAAGGAACCCACAAGAAYCATTGAAGCTCAGGCCCAGTGTWATCCAAACACTCCTTCAACCCTGTTAGTTTGGTGCTGTGACCACTTCCCTGGGGAGCTGTTCCCAGTGCCCAGCCATGCTCTGGGAGAAGAACATTTCCTAATATCCACCCTAAACCTCCCCTGACACAACTTCAGGCCATTCCTTCMGKTCCTGTCAGTGGTCACCACAGAGAAGAAGTCAATGCTGCCCCTTCTCTTCCCTTCAGGAGGAAGTTGTAACTGCAATGAGGTTCCCCCTCAGTCTCCTCCAGGCAGAACAGGCAAGTGATGTCAGCCACTCCTTGTATGGCGTCCTCTCAAGGACCATCTTCATTGCTCTCTTTTGGATGCTCTCTAATAGCTTTATACCTTTTTTTTATGTTGTGGCACCCAAAACTGCACACAGCACTCAAAGTGAGGCTGCCCCAGTGCAGAGCACAGTGGGACAATCCCCTCCCTTGCCCTTCTGGCGATGCTGTGCCTCATGCCCTCCAGGACAGGGCTGGCCCTCCTGGCTGCCACGGCACTGCTGACTCAAATTCCCTTTCTGTGGTGCTGCTCTCCAGCCTCTCATTCCCCAGTCTGTCTGCACAAGCAGGTGTGCCTTGTCCCAGGTGCAGAATCTGGCACTTGCCCTTGTTAAACTTCATACGGTTGGTGATTGTCCAACTTTCTAATTTGTTGAGGTCTGTCTGTAGGGCTTCTCTGCCCTTGGGGGAGTTAGCAGCTCCTTCCAAATTTGTGTCATCAGCAAACTTACTAAGTAATTTGTGAAGATGTTGAACTGGCCTTAAAACGGAGCCCTGTGGAACCCCACCAGTAAGTGGTTGCCAGCTTCATGTAACCCCATTTCCTGTAACCCTTTGTGTCTGACCCGTGAGCCTGTTGCTCAYGCACTGAGTTATGTATTTCTCTAGCTGTATGCTGGATATTTTGTCCAGGAGGATRCTGTGAATAACAGTATTGAAAGCTTTCCTGAAGCCCAAAAGTTTGCATTCACTGCTTTCCTTGAGATTATGTTAGTGGATTTGATATGCTTGTCCTTTTGTCAGGGTTGTGTCCCAAACTTTTTGGGGATGAAAGGGGTGAAGGAAGTAATCCCCAGGTGGAGTTGATGCTGCTCTGCAGTGTGGTTTGCAGTGCTATATTTCTAGCAGTGAACTGATTATTCCACGTACCATGGAAGCAAAAGGTGATTAGTGGCTTACAGATAATCATGATAACCTAAAAGTGTTGTTGGTGGTTTTTATGCTTGCCTCAAACCTGACTTGTGTTCAGTTTGGTGGTTTTGGGGTTTTTTTTGAGAAGTGAAGGAAACAAAATAGTTGCAAGCTATGTTTTATACTATTTGGTGTCATTTGAAGATTCTTCAGAGTTAAGATGTGTATGAATATTTCTGTCTCTAGATGCTAATTAAAAAAAAAAAACAAACAAAGTTATGGCAAATTATTTTCTTTTAATTGAGAAGGTTTAGTCAGGGGAGAGCATGGGACAGGCTTGTCTGTCTAGGACTTTTACTTCCTGTCTTGGAAGTCTCTGTGTGAGAGCAAGGATTGTCTGCTGGCTGGTGGTCCAGTAAGAGACGCATTAAAGTTTATCAGATTCATGCAGTATAAATCCCAAGTATTTTGCTTGAGGTGTGGGTGCACAGAGAGTGTAGCAGTGATGAGGGGATGGGCCATCTGAATGTGTCTGGGAAGTGACTGGTGTGGAGCCTGTGCCCATGTGGAACCTCATAATGCCGTGCTGCCTGTGCACCATGAGGGGTTCTGGGAGACATCTTTGTCATGACACATGGGAAGTTTGCTGATTTTTGTCAGCCATGAGATTTTGATCTTCAGCATTGCCCTCTGGATGCAGGCACTGTGAGGCCAGCAGTGTTCTAAGGTCCGGTGGTTTCCTGAGAAGGATGTGCTTACCCTCTCCTGAGTGTCCAGCCAATACCTTCACAGAACCTGAGCTGAACAGCCCTGCGTGTGTGTTAACCTCTGGTTCTATTCCATGCCTCTGGAAATAAGGCACTGCTTGTAATTTGCGTGCTGGCAGGCCTTGCTGTGTTGCTTGGATACTGAAAAAGCACAGCCCACTCCAGTGGACCCTCGGTGTGAGCCTCCCTTCAAAGGCCGATTCGCGCAGAGCAGCTTAGCGAGATGTCACTTTAATTGAGCTGCTCGCTGGCTTGTGCAATTGCCTTTTACTCTGAGACTTCTTATAAAATGCTTCTATAATCCCTCTTGGTGCAGAATTAAGTTTTTTGCATAATTGCCTGTGCACTTGATTTTGAAGCRTTTTTGTAGGGCAGTGATGTAAAGTACTGAGCTACCCTGTGTGCATGCACCAAGGAAGCAGCTGCTCTGAGGTGACTGAAAGCTCAAACAGATCTTCCAGTATTATTTTGCAGCAGTCTGCACAGCTCTCTTTCTCTGTGTAGCTGTCTGAACKGGCTTCCTATCTCTGCTTACATGATCTGCTTGTCAGTTCCTAACCAGAAGCGTTCCTCCTGCTGTCTTCCCCAGGGCWTTTCTCAGTTCAGTTGTAAATCAGCTGAGTAATGGTGCGTTCAGCCCACTCTTTCTGAGCAAAGATCCAATTGATTTGAGCTCATGAAAGGGAATRGTAAACCAGAAAGTGCCAAGGGAATTTTATCTGCACTGCATGCACTTTATTAAAAYGTCGAGAGCAAAATATCAGAGGGGGAGAGAGAAGCTTCACTCTGCATCCCTCCTCAGGGAGTCTTGCGGGGCGCATCCGCGTTGGCGGAACATAACTCACTCTGTTGCCTTCAGCATCCTTCTCCCAGTTCATGTGAGGTAACGCTTGGATCCATGCAGGGTRTTAGACCCCCTGGCCAATAATATCATTAAACAAGGAAGAGAGGAGCAAGTGTGTCTCAGGAGTGAMAAATTATTCAATAGCTTCTGCATTATTCCTTCTGTGGATGCAATCAGTGGATGATGTTTATGATGTGCATCCAGCTCCTCCAGCCCAGCAGGTACAATCCCTGGACTGGGAGCAACTGTTTTCAGTAAGGGGGAGACTTTCTTGCAGTCATTGCAGGATATYGATATCTGTGTAGTGCTTCTCTTCSTGCATGCTTGTCTACAGCTTGACCCACTTRCTAACTGAAATGTGGGAAAGGATGATCCTGCTGAATATCTACAGCCYCTCTGGTAGCTGTGAAGAGCTGGGAGAGAGGTTTTAGTTGCTTGCATTGTTATGGTCTAATCTTTAGATAGTCACCTCTGGCTGGTGCTGTGGGTGATTGCCWGKCTCTCTGCARGGCCTCTCTGCCTCTGAAGGAGCCAACAGCTCTTCCCAATTTGGTGYTGCCCCCAAACTTACTTAATTCCTTGGAGTCCTGTATCCAAGTTGTTCATGAAGATGTTGAAGAGACCTGGGCTGAGGAGGGAGSCCTGCAGAGCCCCTGTAGTGCCTGGACTCCAGGCTGATGTTATCCATTCACTTGGAACCCTTTTGTGCCCAACCTGTCAGCCTCTTGTGTATCAGTTTCTGCTTGTTGCCCTTTGTCGGGCTGGCAGGCACCACCGAGAAGAGCCTGGCTCCATCAYCTTGATTGSCATGAAGACCCAGGATCAGGAKGCCACTGAGCTTTTGCTGTGGCTGCTTTTGCCCTCTCCTGCTCTGCGCTGCTTCTCTATTGTGGCACGTAATTTACTCCCCGACTCTCCATCCTGCAGTTACAGTCCCAGCTCAGAAGTGTGATTACAGCTGCAGCATTGCTGTGTGGTTGCCTTTTGTTTGCCACAATACAGCTCTCCTTGGGCAGAGCAGAAAGGAAAAGCTGTAATAATGATGCATGGACAGAGGGGAAGATCTGATGTGCCTTTCCAACCCATTTGCTGTGTATTTCATCTCGGATGGGGACTCTCATTAACCAGTCCCTCAGCAGAAGCAACCTGTACCTAAAGGTTAATTTCCACAGCGGTTGTTTCTGGATTATTTGATGGTGGGTAATTTCTGCCCTCAAAAGATTCTTTTACTCCTACTAAGTATTTAATGAGATTAAATTGCAACTTCTCTGAGACCTCGTGGCAGAAGTGTGTATGTGTGGCGGGTGGCCACCGAAGCTTTGTATGGACTTAATAGAAAGGCACTCGGGGAGCAGAGGGAAAACCCTTTCATAATGAGGGGGAAAAATAGTGGTGATGTTTGAAAGCTTCACAGGTGTTAATAAAAGGTAGTGCTTTTTCAGTTACACAGAATGATAAATACAATGGGCTTTTGCAAGGATCTGTCTGTAGGACACAAATTATTGTAACATGACTTTGATGTACACAGGATGCACCTTTTAAGGCCCAGAGCAAAGTGACCTTTTAAATGAGGTGAGTGTGTGCTGAGTTTTCCAGCTGACATAATGGCGCTAGGCCCCATTCTGCCCTTGCAGTGTATTTATAAATTTCAATTATAAATCATCTACTGATGGTGGGGTGGAGGTATTTTTCTTGGAGAAGCTAGTCCTAGGGCAGCAGTGATCCAGTGAGACCACCCAAGGCAGATAGAGCTGTTTCTGTTAAGTGTTGGTGTAGGTGATCCTGGGATGGGCTTTGGCAGTCGCTACAGGGTGTCTGTGTTTGATGGCAGTGGGGCAGGAGGGTGGGTGCTCATAGCCTTGGCTGGGTGTCAGATGTGTGGGGTAGGGTGGTCTGTGCTCTGCTTTGCACAGTCTTCCAGACTCATGGTTGTACAGACAGTGAAGTGCACCACGAGCTGAGCCCAGAGTGTTGTCTGTTCCTTTACCCTCTAATAAATTTTCTCCAGGCTGCTAAAGCCTGTGTCAGTGAACGCAGCTAAACATGTTTGACATGGAACCAAAAAGCTTCCCTGTAGCTGTTCTTAAAGTTTTGTGCCAATGAGTTTTTCTTGCCTGTTTTTTTTCTGTTTGTTTGTATAACTCCTTGCTCTTGACCTCGGATTCTGAGCAGTTCATGAACCTCTTACTAGTTGGTTTCTGCATTTACCCAGAGGCTAAAAGTTTGAATGTGTGAAATTCAACAAACACTGGGTRAAATATCTCCCTGAGAAAATGGTTTAGAGACAGATGAGAGCCACTGGATGCTTTTCATGCACCCCTGCAGAATGAAGASCTGAAATGTGGGATGYAGGCAGGAGTCAACATCCCAGGGASTCACACTGGTGGTGTGGTGGTGGCATGTCAAACGGGGCAGAACCAGAACTGAGCCCGAATTGTGTTGTAMAGTCTTGATACAAAGGCTTTTTGTACTCTCAGTTTCCCAGCAGCTGTCAGGCAGCCGTGCTGTGCAGGCAGGGAAGGAAGGCTGGTCACAACATCCCAGGATATCTCAGCTGTGCTGTGGCTCTTGTTTCACTGCTGTTAAATACCTCCTTTTTGGGCATGAAGTCGGGAGAGGAGGGGATGCTGGAGATCCCCAGAGCAAAATCCTGGTCTGATGGCCAAGTTCCTGCAGCTTCAGCGGGACCTGAGCCCATTCCTCCATCTGTCAGGATGCCCCGACACTGTCCTGGCAGTGTATTTTGTAGTGGCAGTGCCATGACCAGCTGCCTCAGGACATGGCTCCAGGGTTACAGCAGGTGCCTCTGGATGGAGTAAMCCCAGGCTGGATCAACCCCAGGCTGCAGCGTTTTGCTACAGCCTTTTCTGGTCATCCCTCCTCCGTCCCCCCTCAGCTGCAGAGGGGAAGAGCACCTGCTGTCCCAGGGGCCAGGTGCCAGCACGTGGAGCCAGGGTGAGTTTCAGCTGTCCCAGGATTAGCAACAGGGAGCTGCGTGCAACGTAGGTGCTGACGCAGAGCTGCTTGCGTGAGGGATTCTCAGCCTGTCCTTTCCCTGGCACGGGCCAGCAGCTTCCCAAGGAGGTGACCTGCACGTAGTTCCCCTCTGAGATCACACATTACACTGTTACAGAGCTTGGTCCGGGCCTCTGCACGTGGTGCCTTTGAATGGCCACTCAGTGATTCCAGGGATGGAGTTTGCTTTTTAAAAGTGTGGTTTCTGACCATCTCTCTGTGCTTATCTAATTACTTATTCATCTTGGAGCTTTCCTTTGGTTCATCTCAGCAACGTGTTACAAGGGTAAAACACTGWATGAGGAGTGGCAATGTTGAGGGCCAATTTAAAGAAGGAAGGGGACTCTCACCTTGGGGAGGAATAAATCCAAATTTCTTGGTACTGTTTGAAGACATGAGAAAAGGAGGCTCAGTAAATTAAGTTGTATCAAACCCTCAAGAAAGGGAAGTAAACACTTTTCCTTTTGGAAGTGTGGGAGTTTGATGTTGGTATCAAATGGGGAGTTTCCACAGATCTAGGGAGGATGGTCTCTCTTTGGGTGTGCTGACCTGAACAGTGTTGTGGTTTTTATCTTTCCCCATAAGTGTGATTAAGAGTCATGCCCTTCCCTGTCTGAACCATTGCCTCTTATTTTCCAAGCAGTGAAATGGGCTTTGGCAGCATTGGCTRTTTCTGAGAAATGGTGAGAACAAATCTGTGTTTGTAAGAAAGCCCTTTGCCTTGGCAGTTAAAAGGCCCAAACCTGCTGAAGATGTTTTCCAGGTGTTATTTACCTACTCCTTTCCCAGCACCGTTGTTCCTTATGCAGTGCACCYCAGCTACTTAACAAACGGGCAGCCCTCCGTGGAACGATTCCCCATCAGCTTTAAAACCCACTTCTCAGGGAACTGTTTTCATCATGTGGTGCTTGGGATTTACTGCAACGGCCGCTATGGCTCACTGGGCATGAGCAGGCGATCAGATCTGATGGACAAACCTCTCACTTACCGAACTCTGAGCGACCTCATCTTCGAATTCGAAGACTCCTATAAAAAGTACTTGCATTCAGTCAAAAAAATCAAAATTGGATTGTACGTCCCGCAYGAGCCGCACAGCTTCCAGCCCATCGAGTGGAAACAGCTGGTCCTCAATGTGTCCAAAATGATGCGCACAGAAGTCAGAAAGGARCTGGAGAAGTTTGCCAGGGATATGAGGATGAAGGTAGGTCTGTGCATGTGGGTGAGGGGCTCAGGWGATGGCTGTGCCTTGTCCCATCCTGCAGAGATGGGTTTTTCTCTGTGTCAGCGGAATGATCCCAGCCTCAGATCCCGCACGTGTCAGGTGGGCTGGGGGTATGCCTGTATCTGTCATGATGCTGCTTCCCCAGGATTCTGTGTGTTTTCAAGCCCCTATGGCTGTTTAGTTGGAGGATCTCCAGCCTGGGAAACACTGGAATTCATACTTGTCTCTGGCTATCAAGGAGCCACTTTGCTTTCCTCAACAACTCCAGAAGAAGGTGGTTGGGAAGAATCAGCAGAGCTGGGGCTGGAACTGGTGGGAAGAGTGGGGGTCTCTGCTTTTTGCACCTGAGCTGCAAGAGGTGCCATGGGACATCTGTGTCAGTGGTTGCCTTTCCTTGCAGAACTTGCCAGGGGGCTGATGTCCACCACCCTCAGCTGAATCACAGAGTAGGTTACGTGGGAAAGGCGAGTAAAGCGACTCCCTGACAGACTGGTGCTTCCCCGCTGGCTGGTTGGACTGAAGAGCTCATTGGGAAACAATGGGGAGATGGGGCAGGCTGCCAGGGGGCTGGAGGGTTTGGCTGCCCTTGGAGATGAGGGTGTCCCTGACCGTGCCTCTGAGCCTGGCATGGGCGAGGAGCTGTTTGTGGTCGTGGTGGAAGCAGATTTGGTGCCTGTCCAGCTGGCTGCCAGCAGCRAGAGCAGAGCAGGTGTGTTGCTAAGTATGGGTCTGGCTCTTGTGGAGAGGTATGTGGCATCGTGTCCAAGTTATTCTGGGTGCTCGTCCCCTTCCCTGCTAAAGAACGGCTCCTACGTAGCAGCCACGTGCCTTTTTGGCTGAGGCACCTGCCCCCCTGCCCTGACCTTGGGGTGAACATTGCCCCTATGCTCTGCTGCCATCTTTCCTGCCCTGCCAAGGAGTTTTAAGGGCCCTCTTTTACCATGCTATCACCTTAAACATATGGGATTGATCACTGATGCAATTAAGTTTGGGGCTTTTTCCTTCTCTATTCATATGCTTTTAATATTATCCAGAGAGCTAACAGGCTTGAGTGGAAGAAGTCCCATGTGGGTGGATGACTTACTGAATTTTGTACTTGCTTTTGATAGAGGGACTAGCTCTCTGTACGTCCTGAGCTGTGACACTGGGTCTAGTTCTTGTGAATGCTTCAGGTCCAGGACCACAGCCCTGAACCCTTGAAGGCTAAAGGCCCTGCATCTGATCTTTCTCTTGAGTTACTACAGAGTCTGAGCTGCWTGGTTCAGGGGGCTTCCATTGTGAGTGGGCTGAGTTTGGAGAATCAGGTCTTTAAAACAGTCCAGAGTGTGAGTGTAATGCCGATGCCTTTTGAGCTTGGAGGGCCTGGAGGATGGGAGTAAGTTGGAGGCCTATGGAAAATCCTCACTGTCAGAATTCAGCTGCCAGCCTGAGAGGTGGTCACCTCTGTTTATTGAGCGAAAAACTGGAGAGGGTGATTTGGCTGCCTGAGTTTCTTTCAGCTGAGGTTCATAGCCATTTTTCTTATCTCTTGCTGTTGCCAGCTCTGAAGAAAGCCACAGATAAGACTGTATTCRGCTGGGAACTGAACTGGTGACACCAACTAATTTTTGCAGGGGGCCCCTGAACAGCTATCACATGATAACAGCTTTRAGTTCCTCTTAACCTGGGCAGGGTTTGAATAAGCCCCAAGGGACTGAAGGCTCTTTGTGTGCCATCCCTGCTACTGTATGAGGCCCTTTATTTTAAATTTTTATTTGCAGTGAATCATTGCCTTTATTGAAGGCCACTTCCTTCCCTCCCCCATCTCTCACAGATTCTGAAACCCTCAAGTGCCCATTCTCCRATGAAGGATAGATCCCGGGGTAAGTCGCTGTCCCCTCGCCGGAGGCAAGGCAGCCCTCAGAGACGGGCCTGCAGGAGAGATAAATCGTGAGTATTCCTGCCACCATCCCTGCTGGGGCAGAAAGGGAGGGTGGCCATGTGTTACTTTGCTGTACAAAACTCCCATGCTCACTGGCATGGACAGGAAAACTGCACCAGGTGCCTTAGTTAGCAGAGAGGCTCCAGAAACTGCTGAYACTGTTGATGTCCTGGCACTGCTGTCCTTCCTGCTGCCCGATGGCCCCTCCATGCACAGTGGCCCCTCTGTGCACAGTTCCTGACTGTCTAGCTTACAGGGATAGTGGAAAAGTAAACCTTTTCTCTTTCTCTCATGCAAACATCAGTTGGATTGTATTCTTTGATTTAATCAGCTTAAAAAACCACCAGACCACTTTACTTGTGTGTTGTAGCTAGTAGTTGTTCTTTAGCTGTGTGGGGAAGGATGGACTCACTGCATGCAGTCCCTCTAAATGGATAAAACAGCTTCCAGATCCACAGGCCTTTCACAGCCACAGGCAGTTCAGACGCCCTTACTGTAGATGTGGAAGAGTTGAGTTTTAGCTGTACTGCTCCAWGTCAGGAAGCTGACAACAGTGAAAGCCTATACGTAACCCAGATTAGTCACATATTTATGACCATTGCTTTTTAAATAGGCTCCCAGACTACTGTGTCAGCACTTATTTATTTTAAAGCAGCTAACAAAGACATTAGACTAACCTGCTAAAGATAACTTCAAGATATGTTAGCAGCAGATGATTTCACAGCTAGCTTTTATTTTTACATGTTCATTCACACTCAGTCCACAATGCTGTACTTTGGGCTTCATCACTGGGAGCTCCTTGTTTAGTGCATAGATAATTATAGTTGTAAATGGGCTCAGCTGCTTCAGGCTTTTTCACCTCCTAGATTTTCTTTGAGGGACAGTTTCATTTTTAGGTTTYTGATAGTGCTCCTGCAGTTGCTGGAGTGGATCATGTATTTCTGGAGAGGAGTGAGTGTTGCTGGGCTTGGAGACTCTCCAGTTGAGCTGGYTTCCTGAACAAGCTGCTGGGCATGTTGCTGTTCTGCAGTGAGTGATCCYTCCTTGGCAGCTTTGCTCTTCCAGGATAGAAAGACAGGTAGTGTACAGGTGGCCCTGCATTGGTTTCAGCACCTGTAACCTGCTCAGTGGTTCTGCTCTGTATCAAGAGCAAATGATATGTTACTCTAAAATAAAGCCTGGTCACCATGACAGAAGATCCAGGACCCAGCTACAGGGTGATGAGCTCTGAGCCCTGAAGGGGGAATGGCATCCCCTCAGCAGGGRTGAGCTGAATGAACATACCAGCATGTGCAGTGATTGGCATGAGGTGAGAATTACAAGAGGAGAAATTGGGTATTTTCTTCTCCATATTGATGGATCTCTGAGAACCTGATGGAGTGAGAAGCCTTTGTGTTACACACAGAATAGGAAAGACTCAGGTTTGCTTGGCTTTAGGCTGGAATCCTTGCTAAAGAATGGCTGTGCTTATCAACACTGTGTTTTGTTTCTCTGTGGATCTTTACTCGCTGTAATTACAGCTTTTTTGAGCTTGCTGGGGAGGGGAAGAGAAGTATTTTGCTCCAGCATGAGCTGGCAGGGGCTGAATAAMACATTCATTTGAAAGGCTTCATCTGCTGATGACAAGCTGTTATTAGAGCCTGGGTTATGTCAACAGTAAAATTATATGGGCCTGCTGGGAGAAATCTCCCACTGAAGAATATATGAACTGGAGTGGTGAACTGGAGAGTCTTTGCTGGATTGTTTCTGAAGGACAAAGACTGAGACTGCWTAAAGATGGAAGAGGATTTTACAGCTCAAACCTTTAATTTCTCATCATTGTTCCTTCAAGTTTATTAGGTAAATGTTAGTGGTGGCTGCAAGCAAGCCCACGATAGTGCTTTAGCCTGGAAATGCAGCTGCAAGGCAGGTGGGGCACATTGCAGGASAGGTGGCAATGCAATACCCAGTGCATGCCTGCCTAGGAGACTGGTGTGTAGTCAAATGGCAGCTCGTTAACTGAGCTATGCAGCCATCCATGCATGTGCTCTTAGCCCACAGCTGGTGTGATCCTGCATGAATGCAGAGGTCACAGATAGGGTGGTGTGAATCTCTCTGGTAAGTCTGAAGCTTTATTGTGTCCACTTGCCCATCCTCTGAAGTCCCAAAGCGGGAGGGTACAGTAAATTGCAGTGGGACACAGTGTTTCATCCTCATCTGGAGTGCTTGGAGCCTGGAGTGGTTTGGGAGAGTTGCCATGAGTTTGGAAGGGAGGGTCACGCAACAGCCTGGAGAATCTCTGATCCTAAATATGAGTTCACCAGATGTATTTCCTTTTGATTTCATGTTGAGGCTTAACATACTCKTGCTTATGAGTGTTACAGCAACACTGGCCCTGTGTGTGCTTCCAGCCCAGTGTAGGTGCTGAGAGGGAAATTCTGTTAGTCTCTTTTATTAGGTTGTAATGACCCCAGCTCTCAAATGCTTTGCAGATTCTCAGCAGGGATCTGGTGTTAGCAATTTTGCTTTTAAAAAATAAAAATTTCCTTATTAAAGAATTAAAAAATATTTCAGACGGTCTGTCGCACATGTGTATGTGTGAGCTACACACCCCCAGCTGTGGGGCAACAGCAGTTCAGCTCTTCTGCTGGTGTGTGCACTCAGCAGTGTGCCAAGGGCAGGGCTGGGCTTTCTTTGGTTTCCAGCCTTCCTGTGGCATTGCTGTCTCTCCCAGGGTTCTGTTGCCTGCCCTGAGTAGCTCCAGTGGGAATGAGACGCCAGCCTGGCTGTGCAAACTCAGGAGTCACATCTGCTGCACAATGAGCAAAGAGTAAGCACAGGGAGCTAGAAACTAGAGCTGAGGAGCTGAAAGCACTGGAGCCATGATCAGCCTCCCCTTGTACGATTTTAGCTGTGTTTCTGCCGGCAGACATGCTGTAGAGTACTAGAGAAATGTGTGCTTTAAACAGTGTCTGTCTTTAGAAAAGCAAACAGACGACTTAGTGTGAAAAGAGCCAAGAGACTGCAATAAACTCTCAGATTAGACACTTCCATAGACTATAAATCAGATGGATTGTTTTGGTGTGACAACTTTTTTGCAGGACCTTTTTCATTGCTTGCTAAGAAGAGAGAGACTGATAGCTCAAGGTTCATTTGGTTCAGGTTATTGGTGTACTTAAATGGCCTAACAGCATCCATGTGTGTGTGATTGCTCAGGTGAATGACTGGACTGTATCATAATGTTTGGTGCCAGGAGACTGAAAGGAGTCACCTTGTGTTTTCTGTTTGGTGGGCTCTAGCCCTTCACACAGACCCAGCCAGGAGACTGAAAGGAGTCACCTTGTGTTTTCTGTTTGGTGGGCTCTAGCCCTTCACACAGACCCAGCCAAGARGAAAGAGCAGGCTGGGAGAAACACATAGTGGCCATATGAGAGGCCCTGTTTGCTCTCAGTGTTTCATCTTTATTCTAAAAGCTGGGCTCCTGCTCCGGGGTAGATGACAGATGGGGTGTGTCCAGGCTTGGCCACTCATTTAGGCCCTCTCTCAAGTCAGGAGGAGGTGGTGMTTCCAGGCTCACATCCTGGACCCGAGCATGGCACAGCTTGTTCTCACCGGTGCGTGGCTTCAGAGGCAACACACAGACCTCGTCACAGTAKTTCCTATGACAGATTCATAGCAGGACTGTGTTTAGGATGAAACAGTAGGGCTAGCCGGGCCTGTGCGGCAAGTTTTCCCGTGTGACTGCTGTGCTCTCCACACGGGCACGGCGGTGCGGGATCGCTGGTCAGCAGCGCCCTCTTCCTCCCCTGTGCGCAGGCCGGCRGTGGTGGACAAGAAAGGAGACCTGGCTACACTCAACGAGGTGGGCTACCAGCTCCGCATCTGACACAGCCATACTATGGACTTCAGAGGGCTTCCTGCTGCTGCCGCTGCACTTTACCTGCACTCCCTTGGAAGGACAGAGGAATGGGACTATTTATTAACTTATGTACTCTCACAATAAAAGTTTTACCTAGAAAATAGGAGGCAAATTTTTTTTTGGTGGCAGTATTTATTTCAATTTATAGAAAAGGCATCCGTTASGAGAACCTAAAATTAGATTTGCCAGGATATGATATTTTTTTTCTTTCCCATCATGTAGCAGGTGACTCCAGTGGTGTGAGTTTCTTAAAATATAAATTCCCTGTACAAGTATTAATTGAACTTGGCCTTGTGCTGGGTGGTAGCAYTGGAATAACTAAGAAATCATATTCTTAGTGTTAAGATGCGCTGGGGTGCAGTGCAATTACAAAAATGATTTTCACTATTAATTGTTAATTCAGCAATAAAAGCAAGCAGTGCAGAAGTGGCATAAGTTTTTAAAGTATCAATATTACCTCAGTAGACTTAATAGATATGCAAAACTGTCAGTATTATCATTTTATAACTAATTTGTACTGTTTCCCAACATTACTGGGAGTATTAAAACAGCACTGGATGTTTTACTGCCACCTGTATTATTATTTTTTGCATGTTGCCGAAAGATGTTAATAGTAATATGCAAGTGTATTCTTAACACTGACATCTTGTTAGGCAAGATACAAGGTTTGAGGTTTTTTAAATGATGATAATTGATGAATAATGAATTTTTAAACTTTCATAATTTTTTTATACTTTTGTTACAAGCTTTTAGTCTTTCCAAACTATACCGCTGAAGCACAAAAGACAGAGATTACTGTTTTGTARAGACAAGTCAGCTTTTTTTCTCATGTATGTAGTACCTGGAATAATTGAAAAACTGTCAGAATTGCTAACCTGAGTCTGTGTGCTTGTCTATCCAAATTTATGTGCAAATCTGAACCTTGTTTTTGAAAGGCTGAGTGGTCTCCGATGGTGATGCCTTGGCATCTTGTATTAAATCAGACATGGCAGGCTGAAGTCAGCCTTCTGCTGTGCAGGGAATTTTTCCAACATGTGTTGTAGTAACAACTGCATAGTCAGATTTGAGTAAGGAAGTATGTCTGAAACTGATGATAGTCAGGCTTGTCTGCTTCYTCCCTGCTCAGTCATTTTGTTTTAAGATTTGGCTAAGGACCTGTGATGGACAGCTGTGTTCTCAAGTGACACGGTAAGACTCGCTGGGGTCCACCGTTCGACTTAGTGAAGTTCTCTGGAAGCATTTGAGTGCTGCATTCCTGGAAGTGTTTCATTAGGTGCCTAAATATAAACTGGATTATTGTACAAGTCCAGCCTCTACCCTTTGTGCTGTGCTCATAGATGATACTGCCACGGGCCTGGTGTACCTCCCCTCCTGGGCGCTTACTTTTTTGGGATCTTGATGAAGATGGATACTGTCAGTTACAGACTGACAGTAGTGCTTATTCAGATTTAAGCTCCTCGAACACCTCTATCAGCCAGAAAATGGATGAATACAGAAGGAGACAATTGCTTATACACAGACCTCATTGCTCAAAAAAGTGAATTTCACCTGCCTAGGACAGGAAGAAAAAGCCAAGACTCAGCAACCTTCTACAGCCAGTGAAAGGCCTATCACTAATTAGACTTCAGAAGCTCCAGAATGAAAACTTTTCACRTCTGACACTTCTTTATCCAAGTTTGCCATATCAGTTACTGGAAGGCCTTTCCCCTCCCTCTTTCTCTAAACTTTTCCATTCCTGCGCTCACAATAAGGATTTTTTTGGTTAACAAGTGAAACTGAAGAGAGGAAAATACTCTTGGTAGAAATTTTTGTGTAATTTGACATCAGCTGCAGAGTTTTAGTTTTAAACTTTGTGCTGCCCAGTGTCTTGTGACCTAAACAATTTTTTTATGACTTCTCATTAATAAAATGATGTGGAAAAACTTTTGATCAGCTGTATCCTGTAGCACAACGTTATCTGATACGTTGCAAGTTTTTTCTATGAAATCATGGTTTACTTCAGCTCAAATAATGATTGTATATAGTTTCTAYCCTTGTCAGCACAATTTCTTTCTCTTAACTGATACTGAAGTTCTTTAATGCTGTAGAAGTGTGTAACAGATTGGTTTTGGTTCTTGTTTTAAARTTCTGCTGAAATATTCTCTTGAAACTTGCTTATGATGGCATTTGTCTTAAGTGTGGTTCAAGTGACAGCAAAGTGGTCAGATAGTGTAGAAAACATGCATGACTTTTTGGGCTTTTTCTCATCACTTGTATATGCACAGCATGAAACTTCAATAAAAGTATCATGGTAGTCTTTTTTTAATGACTTTTTTTTTTGTTCTTGCTCATAACAAGGGTTGCTGCAACTGAACAATGCTTTTAGCTCTAACCTGGCTGTACCCATAAAGTTGTTGCATCTAGTTAAGCATGCTGGCATCTATGAGATCACTTAGATACTTGAAACCAAATAGCATCCATATAAAACAAGGTTGTTATCCTCAGCATCAACCTGACTGCTAACAGGCAGAAGGAAAGCTCTTTAGTTACAACTATCTGTGACAAAAATAGCCCCCTCCAAATTCTCAGCAGTGTAAGCTGACTGTTTTGGCAGATGATCACACTTTGTAATGGAACACTCAGGAATTTTTTTTTTTTAATTCAGTGGGTTTTATGATTACTACCACTAGACTTCCTGCATTATTCYCCAAGCACAAAGTAATTGCAGTTCTCTGCAGTCAGGGAAAGGGAGTACAGATGAAAATTTCATAAGTGCTTCTGGGAGACGAATATATCTGAATGTGATTTCAGGACCATGGGTGCAAGYTTTCCAGCACTACACTGAAAGACAATTCTGTTACTGCAAAGTTGGTTCTACATACCCATGTGTTTTGTTTCCAGCCCCTCTAAGTTTCCTATTCAGGCTGTTTTTTAAATTATTTTGTAAATAATTTTGTTTATGAGTGTATAGTGAAAGTAAATATAAAACATTGATCATTTAATACCTGAGGATATGTCATTTTAAGATRCAACAAAGCATTTTTAATTACTAAGTGGAAAAAAGTAGCACCCTGTCAGGAGCTGTTCAATATGTATGAAGCCTCAAGATGTCAAAGGCTAATTTTTTTTTCCTCCTATAATAGATCAGTTAGGTTTCCTGTGACATGGTGTGCTCAGTAAGCTTGGCTTTATTTCAGAAATGTGTTAAAAGATTTTAGTGAATGCTACCTATATTTAAGCCTTTAGAATTTTAAGCAGAAAATTCTTAAAGCATAAMTATTTGTCTGTATGCCTTTCTTCCTTTTAAAAGTTCAATCTTGCAGCTTCTTCACCAAAAAGTCTCAGTAAATTCCTTTGCATAAAGATTAAAATAGAAGTGTCCACACTGCACATTTGCAGTAAAACATTATTTTCAACTCATTATAAGATGCTGCAAGCACACAAACACCTTCCCCTTTGCTTGAAGAAACACACAGATCTCAGAATAGTAGTTTTTACTGTGATTTACAATAAAAATAATTTACAACATATCCATGAAAAATAATGCCATTTTGAGTCTGGCACAGATGTTTTCCTTTACCAAAGAGGAAGCTAATGTAAAATCTTCTTTTTTCTCCCTAAAAGACTTCATAAAGTAAATTAAACTTTTGTTTTTAAAAAAAATCCCTTTAGAAAGTTTACTTTACACAGCACTAACAAATAAGCATGCAGGCAAACTTATTTAAACCGGACCAGCAGTGCTTGAATTTGTCTTTTAAAAAAATAATAATCATCCCATGAAGAGAGAAGGTAAAGGGAACTTTACCTACACAGAAAGTCCTTTGGATGTTACCGTTCAATAAGCCTGAACTCTGCTAGCAGTGGCAGGTGGTCAGAAGAGTTATTTTCGTTGGGAAGACCATTAACAGTCCAAAGATCTTTCTCTGTTACAAGTGCCAGCCTGCCAAGAAGTTTCAGACCCCCACAAAAAGAATCCTCTGCTCCTGTTAAAAAAACCAAACCAAAAGGAAATGTTCATCAGTGTGGGTTGAACATCACAYGTTCATACATATGTAGAAAGAGGAAAACACTATGGCAGCAATAATCCAAAGTTGTTATTGTTCCATGCAAAATCACCAATAGGACAGTTCATAAATTCTTTCGTGACTCTCTGTGTAGAGAAGAATCACTAGAGCATAAAATATTCAGAAGGACGCTATTTTGCACAGCGATTAATGAAGGAAAAAAGAAAAATGGATTTGTTCGTTCTAACTCCCTTGGAAAAACCTTGCATAATCCAGTCCTGTACTTCAGCAGAACAGCACTGCTAAACAGAGCTGACATTACATGGTGCGTAAAATTTAGATTTCCTGAGCTATGTATTCAAGTCAGATAACTATTCAGCAATGATACCTATTGCTTTTAGAGTGCAGAGATGATACTGAGCAATTTGAGTGCTTTCAGGACCAGCACAAACAGCAGCTGTAACTATTGACAGAAATACTTTCTATGTGAAAGTACTCAGCAAATTCAGAACTCACTGGCTGAACCTGGTACTGGCTTTCCATAAGACATCATTTAAAGGACTATCCAGCAACTGCTGAACTCCTCAGAGAGTTCAACAGCTTCGTCCTTTGCCATCTGCCAGCTTTCCAGCCCTTTAACAAYCCAGCAGCTGTTTGCTGCTCTAAAGAAAACCTTTTTTACTGCAAAAATCTCTTGGCAGCTCTAGAGCACATGTCCACCAGGTTTTGAGACAAATTTATTATTTGGGACAGGCACCTGCGTATCTACAAAGGAGCAGTTTATTGCCAGCTTGGTCTGCATGCAGTGATTAATGTAGCTCAGAATACTCTTGAACCAGCAAAATTGTGACCTGTAGGACTCAGATAGATCCTGAACCCTGATTACATGCAAATCCTGAACACCAAACCAAATATTTGGATAAACATGACAGAAGAAAGCATGAATATTTTAAAATAAAACCTTTTAAATGGAAAAAAAAACCAGTCAGCATAAGCTACATTTAATATTCACTTGTTCAGACTTTGGCAACTTCAAATACAGAGAAATCATTAGAAAACTGAAAATCCAATCCATCACTTAGTTTCCAAGAGCTCATGAATAAAAGCTATACCAGTTTAAAGTAGTTGGAAAATTCAATTTTGGTTCCATTCTGTGCTCTGATGTGGGAACAATTTGTTTAAAAAACAAGTGCAAAAAGAAACAAGTGCTGTATCTGCTGGGGCAATGATGATGCAAAAAAGAAATTAAACAGGTGAATTAAGATTAAATTTTGTGCATGGACACACTGTGAAATCACAAAGCACTCTATTAAATCACATGGCATTCAGAAGCTATTTAAATACGTCATGTATCCTGGTTTTTGAAAGCTTTTGTATTTGCTGTTTTACATTAAGAAAGCATTTACTATACATGTTATGACAAATGAGACTTTTGTGAATTGATTCTATGAATTTTAACAATCTAGTACCAATTTATAAGAGATGAGGGTGGTGTTTTCATTCCACATACTGGAAACAATGTTAATTTATAAAAATGAGTTGCAATCTACCGTGGGAGCAGGAATGGAATCCAGGTTTCTTTGCTCCTAGTTCTGCAGAGCCGTTTATCTGCTAGCACTGCAGTGTGGAATGATGCTTATGCTGATGGCATAAAACACAGAACTCAGAAGAGCATGGAAAGCAAACTGCTTAGAAGCACCCATGGAACGAGTCCCAGGGTAGTAAAGGATAGATAAGCATTGTTACTCATCGCAAAATTCCCACAGAGGTACCGCGACTTTCTTGCACCATCTGGTGACTTTTAGCTGCAACTGCAAACCAGAGAGGGACAGCTGAGCCTGTGCCAGTGACTGCTCAGAGCTAAGGCCACAGAGTCTGTTACTTGGCAGAAATTAAAAGTAAATTGCCAGAAGCAGCCGGTTTATCAGTTTTAATGCACATCATAAATTGCTGTTCACCATTGTGTTGATCAGATGATTGGAAATATTGCTTTGGTTTAGGTCTGGCCTGCGTTACTGACAGCAGCATTTCTCAGGTTCTACTTCCACTGCTGCTTTCTTCACCTCCAGCTTGTCTCCATGCTGAGATGGGAACTACAGAAATGTTCAGTTAGATGAAAAGGTTTGCCCTCATAAGGTGTGGCTCTCCTAGTCTGGCTGTGGTGAGCTGACAAGGCCAGCCACGTCTCTCAGGTAACAGCTGACATTCAAAAGCACTACCAGGAACCTCTGAGGGACTCCATATAGACTAAATTATCACTACATTTTTCTCACAACAGCAAAAAAGAATTCTTATTTAGCATTTGTGAAAAATAATTAAAAGCTGGTTTCTTTACCTGGCTGGGCAGCAATATCATCATTTGCTGCAGAATAGAAAATATAATCCACGGTGACAGCACTTCGGGAATGACAAGTTGTCACTTCTGGCATCCCAGTTTCAGGGAAGTAATGAGAATAGACTGAAGACAATTTAAAATGATGCTGYAATTTTGAAGATGACCTAAAGAGAAATCAAAGGAAATAATCTATTTTCTTGCATTGTCAAGAAAGAATAAACAATGAAGAAATAGTTCCTGGTTACAAAAGAAATGAATTATCTCGATATACAAACTAGTGTTTCTCTCCTGCAAGCCATCCCACAGCCTTTTGTGTGAGAGGCCTAAAACTGAAGGCAGAATGCAGGCAGCATTTTCAGGTAAAAGCTGATCAGAACTGCCTTAACTGACATTTTTATTATTGATAGCTTTCACCTCCATATACTTTTTGTAAGCATTTGTATATCATCATTCAGCAATTTGTCCCTGACACACAAGCAGAAATGCCCATGAAAACAGCTTATATGAAAGCAACAAAGCACAAACTCATCTAACTAGACCCTTCGGCATATAGGAAATTTCAGATTTTTTACAGTTTTTTCCTCCCCTAAACTACAGGTATGAAGTGCTTCCAAGTTAGGCTATGCCTAGTATTCTTTCTTCCACTCAGGCTCCCATTTTCTGTATCCCCATCATTTGTCTGTTCTTCAGTTCAGCCCATCTTGTCTCACCTTTTTAAACCATCTGCAAAACTGCATCTTTCAGCAAAAAAACTCCCATCTTCCAGACATTTGCTTCCATCATGTCTGCAAACCATTCATCCCTCAGCTGTACCTRCCTCATCTTGCATTTAAACCAGCAATGTATTGTCATTGAAACCCAAGCAATTTAAAAAAAAAATCAGCTTGTTACCTGCCTGATTCAGAGCAGAGACAAACATGCCAGTTGGTACAACACAGACAWTCAGTAATTTCTGCTTTTGTTACATGATATCCCTTTTAGGATGGAGGGGGGGAAACCCTGCAAGAAGCATTCAGCATGCTGTGGCTTTAAACCATAGCATAGGGCTTCCTGTTTGCTATCTGCTTCTTTTCTCAGAAATGCCCATGACTTATCTTTTTCATCACCAAGAGTTCTAATATGACTATCTGCAGTGATACCAAGATCTTATTTCTGATAAAAAAGGGCTGACTTGGAGCCTGATATCATATATATACATTTAGGGCAATTTCCTTCTTCTRTGCCTTACTTTATAYGCCTTTACCAGCTTGGTAAATGCAMATATATTCTTCCTTTCAAAAAGCAGTTAGATTTTCCTTCTCAGCATTCTAGCCATGTCTTTCTCCTTCAGTTTAACAAGCAAATGTTTTGTTTGAATGAAAGTTGTATTACCAAATCCATAATACTCCATATTTCTCMGACTCAAGGAATTTAAATTCTCCCACAGAACTCATGAGAAGGAGGATTTTATGAGCTTTCCAGTTCCTTTTCCTCCTTCRTGCCTCCTACRTATGGATTTTACTACATCCATRRACCAGTGTATCAAAAACAATAAAARGAGAGAAGTGACAACACTTAAGCAGCTGGACAACACTAGTTAATTTTTTTTCTCTCCCTCTTTTAAAGACATRGCTTCTGCATCCAGACTGAAGTTCACATATTTCTTGCAATGTCCCTACAAAGCATGATGTCCTGTTCATGTCAAGAAGTGACAAAAAATGCCAGAAGCATTCTTTTAATGAGCAGACAGAAAGTACCCTCTAAACAGCACTGACTTCTCACCCCTGCATTCTGAAAAGATACCTGCAAGATCCTCAAAGGACACACATTCCACTATTGCCAGTTCTAGCCTTTTGCTGTCTGATCAGCATTTTCATGTTTAAATGGACAAAGATGGTTTTGCCAAAAGGGCAGRCTGGGTTGGTTGATCATCAGGTATCCACAGCTGCAATCAGACATAAATTTGGTCTAAAGCCAAAATCAACCCCCAGGTAACCAGCCAAGGGCTTCCATATTTTTCCCCAACACATACTTTTCAGATATTACAATCTCCTGAGTGTTGTCTRGTTTTGCTGCTTCCAATTTTTCTCCTGCAAAATAAAAAAAAAAATTAATTCACATTTAAAAATAGGATATAAATGAGACCAATCTTGAAGAGCTACAAAAAAAAAAGTATCTTCAAGTACACTTATTTTTTGCAGCAGGCAAGAGACAATTCACAAAGCTGAATTAAATTCTTCTGTTCCATTAGAAACATCTCTTTTAAGGTTTCTTTTACATTATGTCCCATTMATTTTAAAATGTTTTTTTCTGTCAAAGAAAAAAACAGTGGATGAAAGATGTAGCCATAGTCAGCAAGTAATCACTTGCTTTTCCCAACTGTTCCATGAAGTGCMAACACTATAATTCATAAACACTGAGGCAAAATGCAGGTTCACACTATGTGCTGCATTCCTTYACCTCTCCCTTCTCAGTCACAGCACAACTGCTTTCATGATGCAAACACAGGAATTTAAACATTACACACCAACCCCTGAATGGACATTCCCAAATATTATACAGATTCAAATTTGCAAAGTTTATGTGAATAAATCACTTTACACTCTAATGAGCTCAACAAGGAAGTTTTGTAAGCTCAAGACTCACTGTTTTTCCCACTAGAACAGAACACATGGTTTTCACTACCACCTGACTGACACTTTCAAAGGTTCACAAAAATTCATTAATCCAAAAACCGACCTGCATTTTCTTCTTTTTGTTGATGTTTCATTTCATATACACAGTTTTGGGAAATACCTAATTTTTTTGGCCAAATTGGAATAGATAAGATTCTTTGTCCCCTTGGAAACTGTTCTTGTCCAGAGACCTGAAAAAACCACAGAAGTCTTTTTTCAGACAGAACTCTGATTAAAAAACCTCAAAAACCACCAAATAAACCTGAAATAAGGGAGCATTTTTGGTAAAGTTTAAAAAAAAGACCCAGCCTCTTAGAATAAYTCTTTTATACATCTTTATGTACATCCCCTTTGTTTACCCTTAGCAAGTTCTCTGCAGCTACCCACTTTTTTGAGATAGTTCTTGTGACACCAAGAGACTTCCAAGGACCCTTTTAGCAATGTGACAGGACTGGGTCAAYATACAGAGCTACCCAGCAGACACTTCAGCTTCAGGATGCTGATCCTTCTGGGAGCAAGTCAAGTCAAGTRGGGGCTTGAATCAACTACCCACTAGCAAAGAACACCAGCAGGGCTATTTTTTTGTCTTGTTTTCTCATTTTATGTCACTTAGTCACTCCTATTAAATAGCATGTGACACATCCAACAGCTGCACACAAGGGCTCACAACAAGACATCATTAACATGAAACAGCTGAGGTTCAGCATTTAATTGCAGCTTTGCTTTTACAATTACTGTAGACATCAAGTTTAGATAAAGTAAGAGTCATCTTCCCACAGCCCACACAGTAGGTTTTTGATTAAGTAGTTATTTTATCCCACTTAAAGAATGGGACACTTAAACACAGTGATAAAATCATCCCAACAGCGTGAAACAATCACCCTGTGGATTCACTGCATTTCAAGAATGGTGGTTGTGAGCTTTTCCTTTCACAATGCTGGGAGAGGATACAATGTTCCCTAAGGCACAGCTAATGCACCCGAGCTCATTTAAGAAACTGCAGCAAGATTTGCTTTGCAGGCTGCAGAGGGGGTACTAAGATAGGGAATGGAGACCACAGCACCAGTCAAATATTCCTCTTTAATCAGCATCAACCATTTTTTTTGTGAGAMATGAGAAGCACAGCCTACCTTCCCTATAGCAAGTCCTTCATAATTTAACTTTCCTTCCTTTATAAATCTGTACAATGGAGAGCCAGGAACAGAGTTGAAGTCCCCACAGATGATAATTGGGCAGAAGGAGCCATCMTTCTGCCGGGCAACGTTGGCTATCTCTGCCAGGAGCATTGCAAGCTGGGTCAGTTTGATGTCCCCTCTCCTTGGGTTGTACAGCAGGTGAGTATTGGCAACACAGATGGCAGCATTGGCTTTACAGTSAAATCTGGGCTGCAGCAGCAATACCAGTCCAACGTTGTCCCTGTCCAAGAGTGGGATATCATGGCGAAAAAATTCCACRTGTTTTGAGGAAATCAGGCTAAATTTGGAAGTTTTGAAGCAAATGGCACAGCCATCAGGTTTTCTCCCTGTCCTCATTTTATACTCACAGTGATACCCTGCAAGAAAGACAATTAAAAACATAAAATACTATTGTACAGATACTTTAAAACAAACAAAAAAAAAAAACTAGAAAAATCTCACGCTGCTTTTCTCACATGACAGTCAACCACCAGTCTGAAGCACCAAACTCTGTATGAAGTTCACATAGTCTCATGTTCACTTTTCCCTCTGCCCTAATCTGAGCTRAAGCAAGGCAAGACAGGAAACCTGGTCTAACACCTTTTGCAATGTGTAAACATACTCAGATACCAGCCATGTTCTTATCTCCTCATGTGGAAAAAGAACCCAAACCAAACCAACAAAGCAAGCCCACAAGTCACATAAAAGTGGGACTTGTGTATTAAAGTTTTTTCAGGATGTTACAAGAATGGTTTATGAGTAATACCAGTGAAGCATTACCAATCAAAAGCCTTAATCACACTAAGTCATTATTCAATGTCTAAAGTGGTTTCTAGAACAAAGGTCTCAAACATATTTACATAATTATGCAATTATCTAGTGAGCAGCAAGTGGCAAGCTTTCACCAAGGAAACAGAGACACTTATCAAATGATAACACTGGAGTTCAAACAAGTCCATCTAGAAATAATGATTTGCCAATTTTTTCATTTTATGCAGATATGATTTAAACAAGATTTAAACAAGACTTTATCTAGATAAGAAAAAAAAATAGACCTTGAAATAGTATCTATTTTTTCCCATTTTAAAATGTTCTTTGCCTTGCCCAGACCATATGAATTAATGAAGTAAAGCCTAGTGAAGTAGGATGATTTGACCTGAACTCACACCAATGCTGGAACACAGGATTCCCATTCCCATCTCCCAGATTCAGGCCATATTGCTCTTGCCCCTTGTTGTAGCACTTATTGCTAACTCAGGAAGC
>NW_026623280.1:948357-1047809 GCF_030028575.1 Malurus melanocephalus
TTAGGGATGGGGAAAGAAAGAGCTAAAGTAGCTCTGCATCCTCCTGTACAGTAGCTATAAGCTCACTTGCCCACACAAGCCWGGCYTCACWGCATTGTTTCATGTTTCAAGTGGAYTTCAATCAGTACTRCCATTACTCTATCTTCTTTGYAAACATTCAGTTTTGGGAGTTGGATTACCTTAACTAACCAAGAAAGAAAAAGTATCAATGCAGTGCTGTTCCTTCACCACGCCCTCCTGGCATCAGACAAGAAACAGTGCCAGGATGGAAGCTGGGCCCTGGAGGCAGCGCAGGGCACAGGAGATTTAGATCAGTTTAAAATCCCATGGAATCAAACCCTTAGCAAYGTGTTCCTTCCATAAAATCACAGAAGGGAGAGTGACAAGACAGTCTATTCAGACTGACAGCCCTTRTATAAATACTAATGAATATATACTGACCATGGATAACATTTAGTGATGATATTTGGAAGGTTTCAAGCCAGAAAAACATGTCCTTGAAGAGCTACCCAACAGAATACTGGTAAAAAACATTAAGGTAGTTTCAAAAGAGCATCTGATGAACTTTTAAAAGAGGATACACAATGTTGTATGTGATGGCAAAAAACCTGATTCTGTAATCTATGAGAGTTTTTCCAGGAAACTAGTACTAAGTTCCCAAAGAGTACCAAGTTACCCCTTCAGGAGAGAAGACAATGWATTGGTCCTAAGAGTTTCATCATACCCAGGGATTCCAAACTTGACTTGATCTCTCTTCTATAGTGGTTTTCTTGGACTTCTTGTAAGCAGAGCACCTAAGGCAAAGGTTTAAAATTAAAATATATTAGTAAGCACATCAAAACATTACCACAGCATATCTCTATTGGCCAGTTTTTACAGGTATTAAAAAAAAACAAACTCAGAAGCTTTTTGACTCCATAATTCCACTCTTCTATAAAAAATGCTCCTTAAGATTATGAAGAAGGTCCCAATTCCTCCCACCCTCAGACATRTATTTTTAGAGGTGAGATTAAATTTAATCAAAATAGTAAACTGCTACTACATTCTCAGCAGTTCAGGGGAAGGCTTAGTGCCAGAGAGGAGGGTAGAAGAGGCCAATGGCATACTCTAGGATGGAAAACAAGCTTCCATAGAATAAGAATCGGAACCAAAGATCAGACTGAAAATACTAATTTAAGAGAGTTCGCAGAGTCACAGAATATTTTGAGTTGGAACGGACCCACAGGGATCATGAAGTCCAACTCTAGTTGTGAGCATCTTTGAGCCTTCTCCCTGCAGACTGCARTAACACACAGATTTACAGCCCCTTAGCACTGGCATACAGGACTGGGATCCCAAAGGGGACCAAGCTGCCTCGCTTGCTGAACTGCAGCARCACACTCCATTTGCCCAGCTGTCATCAGCTCATTAAAGGTCTCAAAGGAGAGCTGAATCTTCAAGCAGCATTCTGAAATCTCTGCTTCTCTTGTAGTCACAGTTCAACCAATGAAAATCGATGTCCTTTAGCAAGAAATTTCTCTGTGGAAACGGCACCTGCATCTACCAGTGTCTGACAGCAGCTGCTCCTCTCTATCGAAGGCATCTCATTGTAAAGACACATGCATACAGTATGTATAAATTTATTAGGAAGAACGGAAGTGCTTGAAAGGGACTTTAATTTCCAGATTCCTGGCTACATACTAACATAACTGCATTTTTCAAATGGTACAAGGCTGCTTTTCTGTGGCTTCCCTAATACMACTACCTTTATCCAGTGCTGTTTTCTGACACAAACAGGTTGGATTCTATCACTGAACTTTTGCTGGTATGAACAATGACTGAAGCAAAATTTTACTGAATGGACTTCCTGATTAAGACTTAAAATAATTTATGTATCCTCAAAAACATCGAGTAGCAGAATTTGCTACTGCAGTTTATCAGTTTTTAAGAAATATCCACATGCTCATTTTTTACTCACATCTGCATCCAGCTCTTTGATTTCTTGTAGGATGTTGGGAAATCTGTATGTCCAGAATAACARTCGCTGCCTGCAGTGTTTGTACAGGTGAGAGTTGTCTTCCAATAAATTCTGTGAGAGAATATTGTAGGACATAACCGTAAAATCAAATGTTGCCTCACTTTCTGTATTGCTTTGGTTAGAGCCTCTGTTTTCAGCGATTTTCATTGTTTTGCTCTGCTGACAGAAATATTCCCAATGTCTTTTGATGATTCCTGTTAAAAGCACATGAAACAGGAAAAAGTTATGTAATAGACCATTTGACTTCTTACTGCTCTTGGAAATCATTCTACTGACAACTATTTGTCTTTCAAATTGCTTAAATAATTACAAAAGCTTATTCAATTAGTAGTGATTTAGACCCTCTGTTTAAGATGAATTTTATATAAGCATCAGTAAAAAAACCCCCAAAAATAAAGAACCCAAAAACCCACAAAAACAACAAAAAAAACCCAAAACCCAAACAACGAAACAAAAAACCCCAAAAGAAACAACCACACCACCCCCCCCCAAAAAAAAAACCAAAACATTATATGCCCTGGATTTCAACTGCTTAGAAAGTGGGAAACTGGCATGTTCTAAGTAGATTGTTGCAATCAGACTATACCCCTGCTCCAGCAGAAGGACTGTCAAACTGGGAAGCCAAATGCAGTCTGTTGAGTGCCTTCTGCCACTGCCTCCTCAGCAGAGATGGTGTATGTCAGTCTGGGATACACTCTTTATGGCAGTATATAGGCATCTTGTTGATCTCATGACTAACAAAGGATTAGGCATCAATCAATCACCTCTAGACTGTGTAGAACTCACCCATAAGCTGCAACAGGGTCTACTACAGGGGTCCCAAATAATTCCTCAGTGAGTTGACAAATCAAGAAATTAGTAAGTCTCAGAATAACCAAGAAATTCTGGAAAGGCTTCCTTTGCCATTTCTGCCATTTCTAATTTCATACTTACTATTAATATGAAATTTAAGAACATATCTGCCCATCATTAAGCATCCACTTAATTTCTAAGAAATGTATTTCTCCACTTAAAAACTCATGAACAGAGGTGCCTTTCACCCTTTATATCACCCTGAATTCATCTGAGAGTGAGGTGAGGTCCAGTTACTTCTGCTAACAACCAGTGGCAGCCGGCARCTATAGCTGTTACCATCTGTCCTATTTGGGTAGTAAATTTCATTGCTGTGATTAGACTATTCAGAACTTTATAGTGTTTGCAGTGAATACAGCAAGGTTTTAAGCTCTGTTTCTAGGTGGAAGAGAAGCCACATTGCTCCTCAGCAGGTATTTTTAAATACCATCACCTTATAAAGGGTCACTAGGAAGGATCACAATGCCGACCACACTCTCAGATAAATATATGTCAAGCAGAGTTAAGAGAGGACTCAGCCATTAAGGCACAAAGCAAACTCCCTTCCTTTGGCTCCTGAAGATGGATATGATGTTTCTAAGCCTTATSGATACTTGTGTCAAAAAATCTGTTTGGGATGCATCTATTGCCCTTTTTAGTCATAATACAATTTCCAGTTTATTTTGCTAAGGAAGTGATTTTTGACTGTCCTTTTATTTGTTTYACAGTAGACAAAACTGTTAATATACACAAAACTCAGTAAAATATTTTGATGCTRTGTAGAAGATTGTACTGTAATAAGCTAACACCAACATTCTGAAGTTTCATGGAAGTTTGTTCCTGAGCCCACTAGACAAGTCTGCACTTTTTCCTGGATAAGCACACTTGCTGCTTGCCCCGTCAGACGTGACCTGACACAAAACTTGCTAACATGCCTGCGGCAGAATGCATTTGTAGAACAAAATCAAAATCACACTGGAATCAAGCACCACTAAATCTTAGTCCATTAATTCTCAGTTTTCTAGGTCATAGATAACTCAACTGGTCTGGAAAGAAACCAGTTCTGGTCCAGCAGGGCTTATGAGCCCAGGTAGAGTAGTAGCAATACAACTGCCAGTCCAGCTCAGCCCTACACTAAGTCAGCCAAATCTTCTTGCTTTTTACATTTTCCAAGTTTAACACACATGATCAACTGACAGTGACATGAGAGAGTGTTGTCTGAACCAAGCCCTGGGCTCTCCAGGTYGAGCAATCCCTCACATAAGTGACTGTTCTACTGCCAAGTGCAGTGAACCTCATTCTTGTAAACTGTTTGACAACACAAAATACAACCATACAAACTAAACAGCATTACAAAACTGGGCCATTTTTAAGACRTATTTTCCTGTCAAGAGGGGTGCCAAGAAAAACACTAACTCAAAAGGAGGAGGCAGTACTGCTCGTAACACAAACTTGTTCGGTGTATCAAGCATTACAAATAAAAATGGAAAATGAGAAAAGAGTATCTTGTACCTTTCTTGCYGCTATGTTTTTCTTCATTCTCTGCTACAGAAAGACAAGATACCTCCTTCTCATTAGACAAGTTTGTTTCTTGCTCAGGAGTTGAAGTATCATCCTGGTCACTGAGTCTTCTCTTCTTTGTCAATGGTTCTTCTCCCTCAGATTTCATACTGGGGCTGGGTAGGTGAAAGCAACAACTTTGTGTGTAGTTATCAAGATGCCAATTAGAGTTCTGAAATTGTCTCCAAGGTCCAAAAAATGAAGGGAATCTCCAGTTTGCTGAGAAATCAGCTGAGACAGGAAGCGGAAACGATGCCCATGGAGGATAGTGTCCGGCCCATCTCACACAGCTGGAAACTGGGCTGTTCAAGGCCAGCATCTGGGAGCCATTCCAGTGGGTGATCCAGTCCCTGCCCAGCCTCTGCACATGGCGGGGCAGCATCGGGTGTCTACCAAAAAAAGCACAAATTTCATCACTTGCACACAACTCCAGCCATCTGTAGAAGGCTGTAGAAGCAAGYAATCAGATCAGGACTTACACAAGATATTCCATGTCTGCAAGTTAACATATACAAGACATTCAAACACTTATRTACAAGATATTTAAGCATTTATCTAAATTATATGCAAAATGGAACTTTACAAAGTGATCTTGCATCCTTTTCTGTTCCTCAGATTTACAAGTGCCATTTAGTGTCCAAACCCTTATCCATCAGAATAACAATTTACAATTTATTTCTTGCCTTGTGGAATTCAAGTGTCAGATCTTTAAGCACTCAGAGGAATGACCTTTACAAAAGGTCATTTTTTCATGCTGCATTAACTTTATCATAAGACTAGTAAAGAATGAGAATTTCCTGCGAGCAGTCAGAACTTTGCTTGGAAAGSCACTGATTTGGCTCAAATCCCAATGCCAACACGACAGGGAAATAAAGGTACWAAGTGTCAAGACATCACTAGCACCAGCTTAAGACTAAATTTGTATTTTAATTTCTTTTCCAGGATGGCAAACCACAGCTCAGCAACTAAAGCCATGAAAATAAGTTAGGTTTTTTTTTTAATTTTTTTTTAGAGAAAAAAATAAATCTGCCTCTCAATAAAATTTCGGGAAGGAAGGCTGAGTGACAATATAACAATCTATCCCAGCTTTCCCACTGTTTAAATAAGAAGGTGTATTTTGAGCTAACAAGCAAAAGATAACAAAGCTTASTATGCCTGAAGTTGAACTGAAGAGAACCTCCCAGCTGCCATCCAGCTGAGCAAATAAGCCGAAACACAGAATTAGTGAATCACATAACATGCTGAGTTGGGAGGGACCCACAAGGATCATTAAGTCTAACYCRTGGCCCKGCACAGGACACTCCAAGAATCACATCATGTGCCTAAGAGCATTGTCCAAACACTTCTTGAGCTCTGCCAGGCTTTGTGCTGTGACCACTGCCCTGCCTACCCTCTGGGTGAAAAACCTTTTTTTTTAATAACCAGCCTAAACCTCCCCTGACACACCTTCAGGCCATTCCCTCAGGTCCTATCACTGGTCACCACAGAGAAGAGATCAGTGTCTGCCCCTCCTCTTCCTCTCACGAAGAAGCTGTAGACTGTAATGAGTTCTCCCTTCAGTCTAAAGACTGAACAGTCTAAAMGACCTCGGCCGCTCTTCGCATGGATTCCCCTCAAGGCCCTTCCCCATCTTTCCTGCCCTCCTGTSGACGGTCACTAATAGCTAATACACCTTTCAGCAAAGCCGGCTTGTCCTGAAACAACCCTTTTCCACCACAGCGCACCATATGTATTCCGGCAGATACACAAACAAATCACCCCCCAGGACACCACAGCATTACTATGGAGCAAAAAGAGGCACCATTCCTTTACAAAAACCTCCTGAAACACTTCCTTTCCAGAAAAGCGCTGAGAAACTGCTCCCCGGCCCCACCGCCGCCCACCGCCGGCCGCAGACCGCCCCACGCCGCGCTGTGTTTACCGCGGCCCTGCTCGGCCTAGCGGCGAGCATTTAACACCAGCGCCCCCAGCCCCGGTTACCTCCCGGCCGGCCCGGGCACAGCCCCGGCCCAGGGGGGCCCCGCTCCCGGCCCCGCGCAGACCCAGCGCCCCCCGAAGGGGTCAGCCCAGGGCAGCGCCAGCTCCGCCCGCCGCGCTCCGGCCGCCCCGCCGCCGCCTCGTACCCGGCACGGGCCGCGGCCGCGCCGCGCCCTCCCGCTCGCTCCTGGGACTTGTAGTCCAAGGGCCGGGCCCGCGGCCATGTTTGGTTCGGGAAGCTGACGCCGAGGCCCGGGCGCCATCTCGGCCGCGGGCGGGTGACATCCCCGGGGCGCCGCGCTCCCCTCCCGGGGGCCGCTCCGGAGCAGCGCCCGCCCCAGAGCGCAGCAAAGGCGGCATGAAGGCAGCCTGGTTGCGGACTTTTAAGCGTTTACATGGGTGTAACACTGCGTTCATGCAGTAGTTTCCTCACCCAGAAGGTAAACCACTGCCCAGGGAAGTGGTCACAGCATCAAGTCTGGCAGAATTAAAGAAGCATTTGGATAACGCTCTCAAGCACATGGTGTGACCCATGGGGATGCCCTGTGCAGGACCAGGGGTTGGACTTTGATGATCTCTGTGGGTCCCTTTCAGCTCAGCATATTCTGTGATAGTTTCCTTTCGTGGTCTTCTCCCTGGGGTCACCGTGTGTTCCTGCAGGGTCAAAGGGGCTGAGAAAGAGCTGCCGTACATATCAAGGTGCCGTGTACTTCAAGGGAGGCAGCACCACGCCTAATTGTTTGCAGAAAAAAAMCCAAACCCCACTCACCCAAACAAGTATTTCATTATCGTCAGGTTTTAAAATGCAGCCGAAGGTGCTCTGCTGAGACCTGGCCTGAGGGATGGGTGGGAGACCTGCCCGCCCTGCAGACCCCACTGACAGACCCACCGCTGCTTACCAGCTGCAGAAACAATCTTCTGGCTCTGCCCATGTTGCTTGAATAAGCACTTAAAACGCTTTCTTGAGGTCTTCTGAGGACACAGTAAATGCTGGCCCTGTTTACTGTAATGAAACATAGCACAGTGCATATGAAAAATTATAGTGCTGAATAGTGCAGATGCTGCGCAGGAACTGTAATCAAGTAAAATATTTTTTCTCTGCATTCCTTTTATATGTGCCATAAAAGYGACTTTAAATAACATTTGAAGTTTTCCCAGGAGAGGTAGGGAAGACTAGAATTGAAGTAATGCARTGATGAGCACGCTATTTAGGTTATGTGTGAAATTCACTTTGGGTTTTCCACTTCTTGGACACAACTTACTGGTGAAAAGTAAAAATACCCATCCATTTTCTGTTCATTTCTTTACAATATAATATGAGAGAGAAGCTATTAGCCCTATAATACACTTATAGTAAAGGATCTCTCAACTCTGTTTTCAAGACCATCTTGTCTTGGTGGTTTGTACTTTTCTAAATTTTGTATGCTTATCTTTAGATGYATTTCTAGGACAGAAGACAGTATGCCATAGCTATAGCAGAAACAACAGCTGTTATTTTTGAGAGCAGAATCTACACATAGCATGCAGTTATTTTCTGTATTTTGACCTGCACAGGACATCCAAATTGATCTGTCACTTCAAAGGTTTTWTACATAGTAGTAATCTCAGTAGTGATGCTGAAAAAAAAATAATCACTGAAGCTTTGGGTTTTAATGAAAAGGAAGATGTGCTGAAAAGCATAAAAGTTGTGTAACGACAAAATAGAAGATAAAAAAAAMCCCTAACCTATTAATATGATGCAATTATGATATCTCTCATTTCAGTGTTGCTAGATTTTCTTGCCTTGATCTAGAAAAGCCTTAATAAGGCAATAACAYTTAATAGTGGATTTTCTTTATTCTTGTCTAATTACTGTTTTGTGTTGGCTATACTATGTGAAAAGATATTCTTCAGAATTAGGTATCTCCAAATTCTGATTTGTAAGTGGAAGCCAARTTATTTTATGAGTCATTTGAGCTTTTGAAACTCCCCAGTGAATGGAGGCTACTGACTCACTGAGGGATGCTTTGATTGATTACGCTGCACATAAGAACAGCCACGGTGGYTCACATCAATGGTCCACTGAGCTCAGTTTCCTACTTTCTAAACGTGGCTAGCAGCAGATGCCTAGAAATGTGCAGGGGCTGGGCAAACTTCAAATGAACACTCTCCCTGCCTCTTGCTGTTTTCAGCTCTGTACATTTCCCTAAGCCTGATGTGTTTGTCTCTTTAGTTATTCACTCTCTCCCCYCAAGTACTTGAATTTGCAAACTTCTGGTAACTTACATAAAACTTCCATCAAGTTCTATGTACCAGTACAAGATATAAAAGACACGTTCTTGCTCTCTCAGATGATAAGTGAGTGATGAGCTGCTAACAACCAATGTCCTCTTTCTTCCCTCTTAAGAAAATGTTCCTCCAAGGAGAGATGCTTGCTTTCTCTGAACTTCTGTACAAGAGACTCTCACCTTTCACAAAGACATGAAATTAAGTATTGTTAAATACTTTATGTCAAAAAATCTGCATGGAACAGAGATATTGATAACCTGGTAAGGAAAAGCTGTTTTTTTAACACCCGCAATTAAATGAATGAAAGCACAGCGATTTAAAAAAAAAATTGTAAGAGTTTATATAATCTGAAGCGTGAGATCTGCATTGGTATAGATCCCTCGACAGATAAGAAATCGACGGTAATCTTATGAAAGCACAAGGCCCTGCAGCACAAAGTTATGCTCCTTAAAACTGAAGCAATGCTCCTCAAACCCTGGAAGGTTTCCTAACACCAAGGTATTCCACGAACCTGTGTGCACATCCACAGGGAGAAATCCAGGTACAGCTTAAAGAACCTGAAGGAGACACAACACACAAAACATGGTGACTCAATAACCATCAAACTTGCCTTTCTGCTAGCATTCCTCTTTAAAATCCGTGAGTCATTTCTGCGTTATAGGCCTATGGATTTAGGGCAGCATATCTTAAAATAGCCCACGGCAAACGCTGGGAGCGGCGTACCAGGGGCTCATTCGGGATTTGTAGAGGCCGCGGGGGGCTGTGGTAGCACGGGGCTCGGCGGTCAGTCCCCGCCGAGTGTAAATCCCGCRGGGCCGTGGCCTCACACAACACCAGGAACGGGGCTGCCGCGCCACCGGGCTGTGCCTGCAGCGCCYGGGCCGTGACACCGCGGCCTCATCGCTGCAGCGCGGACTTTCGGCCCCGGGAAAAGGTCGCGATCCGGGGCTGCTCAAAGGCGAGCATCCCGGGCCGGCCGGGCGGGGCTCCCCGGGCCGATCCCCCCGGCACCGCCCGGGCGGGGCGGGGCGTTCCCGGGAGCCGCTTCCGCCTGTGCCGGGCAGGCGGGAGGCGCGGCGGGGGCAGCGGCAGGATGCTGAGCCCGCGGGAGCGCGGCGCCGACCTGGCCCGCTTCTACACCGTGACGGAGCCGCGCCGCCACCCCCGCGGCCACACCGTCTACAAGGTCACGGCGCGGGTGAGTCGGCGGCCGCCGCCCTGCCCCTCGCCCCCGCCGCTCCCCGCGGCCGGCCTTGCCCCGCGTTCGGTCTGGAAAGCCGCTGCTGGGTGCGGAATAGCGCTCGSCGCTGCCGTGCCCGCGGGGATCCTGGCACGCCCGGCCGCGACGTGGAAGCCCCTGTGAGAGACACGGGCGGGAGGGAGGAAGGGAGGGAAGGTGGGACACGGCGACCCCTCCCGCGCCGAGCCCCCGCCGCCTCCTGCAAACTTGTAGCCTCACGACGTTGTAATGGCCTCAGACACGTTTTGCAGTTAACTCTCTATTTCCGTGCTGTGCTTTGCAGGGCATGCGAGAGTAGCTTAAAAACAAACAGCTCGTTCTTTTTTCCCCCCCGTTCTTCTCCAGATGTCGTGGATGGGTTGCAGCGGGATGGCCCAGCCTTGCTGGCAGCCCCGCAGCGCAGCAGCGAGCCCGRGAGGAGGCGGGAGGGAGCGGAGTGTGTGGGCTCTGCACGCCCACTGCCCGAGCCGCACATGGAGCTCAGCCTGCCCGCCAGGGTCCAGGGGGGATCGGGGGGAATCGGGCCTGGCAGGAGAAGCAGGAAAGCTGCCGCAGTTATTGCGAGAGCTGGTGTGGTGCTGGCTTTGCTGAAAGCTCTGTCTGTCTGTCTAGGGAAATTCCTTGCTTTCTTGTCTCTTCCACTTTCCTATTAGGCCAGAAAAGGGAGGAGAGTAAGTAAATATGTGGGGATAGATGTAAAAGGAGCGGGAATTTAGCCCACAGGTGTGATGGGATGTATTGAGGGCATCAGAAAGTGTTACAGAGAGACAGAGTTTCTTTGGATGACCTGTGATCTTGTAGTTACTGCAGCTGTAGGCATCCTGCCTGTAAGAGCAACATATGCACCCTCCTCTTAATTAAAAGAATACAGCATTCTGTATATGTTTATATGTTGTGTGTCAGATCGTTACCCTGTGATCAGTTTGTATGACTTGTAAATAATATTTTAATTTTTTTGTCAAATATACATATCCAAGTTCACCAAACACAAATGTTTTTAAACTATTCATTTTAGGCCAGGAGGAAAAAAAGAGTTTCTTTTTCTTATTACGTTTTAATTTAAAAAGGCTTTCCTGAGAGGCAGAGAGGAAAACAGTGCCATCACATCTTTCTGCAGGAGCTCTTGATGGGCTAAGTGTGTGTGTACTAAAAAGTTGTGTCAGTGCAATAGGTACTAATAGGAACGAGCCAAGGCTTCTGCTTCTTAYTTTACTCTGGTGACTTTGTTCTTACTGGCTAAAGCCAGTTAAATTTGTCTGTGATGCTTTGGTTTCTGTAGAATTGTTCACAATTGAGTTGTGGCTCACTAGTTACAGATGTCATTCTCTCTCCTTGTCCCATAAGCTGTGGGTGCTCGGGTGCCTTTCCAAGTGATGCGGTGCAGAATCAGGTGGTGCACTGACTGCACATGATTTAGCACAGAGCAAGGAGCTGATCAGTCTGTGAGCTGTCCAAATTCAACTGACCTAACCAGAGATCATTACTTTTGCACAGTGTTTTGATAGCTAAAATCCTCAGAGTGAAAAATAATTTCATTTTTTTTTGCAGCAAAGAATGCTTTGGGCTCACAAATGCAGAAGTATAAATAACTTGTTTCAGCAGGGCTCTATCTGGTAATCTGTTGTGTAGTACTTGAAGTAAGGATTTGGGAAATTGAATAAAATGATTTAAAAATGATTTAGTCTACATATGAGGTACCCTTTCTGTTTCTTTCTTCTATCCTTCCCTCCTGTTCCTGTGGTGATCTGGCTCCATGGTTGATATCACAGCACTCCAGCTGTATTCAGCTCAGCAGCTTTGGGGGACCGCCAGGAAAAAAAGTGAGGTGGATCCTCCCATTGTGTTGAATATCATTCTGGCTGAGATCTAGAGTAGTCAGTATGTGTTAGTGAAGATTAGTGGTTCCTTAGTGTGATATATGAGTGAATCCATTGTGAAATGAAGTTAAAGGAATTTTCACTGTAATGATGGATAAATAATCATGGATGAGAAAGCACTTGTCTAGWGTGTCCTAAATGTCTGGCCCAAGGCATAACTACTCATGCAGTCTCTTCTGAGTGCGAAGGGRATCTATACTTATTGCAGCCTTTTTCTTAAAAGTTTTGTTTGTATAGCAGAGAATATATTATTTTATTTACTTGTAAACTGTGACATAATTGTAAATGGAAACAAGCTTAAACAAATATTGGCTTTTTAATACCCATTTCCAAATGCTAAGGAACAGATAGAGGTAATAGCAATGAGGGGTATTCTTTAATGATACTTGAAAATATAGGCCAGTAATAAAAGTTTAGGGAATTTGGAAGATTACAATTAGTAATGATACTTAAAATTCTGAGGAGTTATATTGGATATCTGCAGGTCAGATGAAGAATGGGATAATCTGAAATACTTTTCTTCATGGTGAGGATCCTTGTAGGATCTCTGTTTTCGGAGCCTAGTGAAGKAATTACATATTGCTTAGCTGATTGGTGGTTATCCTAATGATATTTTTGAAAATAGGTTAAGGTTCCTTGTGTCACAGATTTGCAGAAGGAACTGACTGCATTGATCCTTGTGAAAGGATTGAAAAAAGTACATGGAAAATTTGGGGGATTGGTTCATCTTTGCCAAATCTCTAGGCTGACTATAGGTTGGATGGAAGGAGCAGACCTCTTCTGAGGCTGACCTTCAGAAAAGGATATAAAGAACAAAGTAAGGCAACAGATAAATTATTGCATACTGACTTAAAGTTGGCATGGCTGGTAGATATAGAAGGTGGTGTAACATAAGARCAAGTGTGAAACAGGGCCTCTGGGTTTTATTCCAGATTCTTACTAACTGGCTGGGTAATTACTCATCTCTCTGGGTCTCCTTCTGCCCATCTGGTAACTTACCTGKCTGCCAAAACTGTTGTAAGGCTTTTACTAAAGGTGAACTGCAAAGCAAAGCAGTTGGTGTCTGCCCTTTGGTGTTCTCTGTGATGTGTAGCCATGCCYGTGATATTTTCTTCCCCCAGCTCTACAGACTCCTTGCATCAAGTATGCCAGCTATTAGAAAAGGAGGTTAGAAATATTTCACCAATTGTACTTAAAAGCTGCCAGAGAGTGAATCAAAGAACAACAGCCGCCAAGGTTAACATTTGGTAAAGTTGCCAAACGTTAGATTACTCAAGAGTGAGGGAAAGTTGAGAAAGGTTTTATCAATGTAGACTACGCTGGAAGAAGAGGACTTTGGTGTGCAAGGTGAGAGAAAGAACTTAGACTTGTGGAGGAAAATGTTTCAGGTCTTTTGGGAGATTGCTAGAAAAGGTAACACTTCTCTTTTCTGCCTTGTCTCCTCCAAAATGTGTCAAAGATGAGTGGCTGCACTGTAGTAAACTGATGGTACAAAATCTGTACCGGAGGCTTTGGCAAGGATTCTTGAAAAATGGGAAGGAGGAAGAGAGCTAAGTTTGTGGGGAGTACAAAGGGTATGTTACTGTCACTTAGCAAGAGGGAAGTGTAAATTCAGTGGCTTCCATCTCAGAGCAACAGCTGCATGGTGCTTGCGGTACGGCGGGATGGTGTGTGAGTCTCTGGGGKGCAGGTAGTGTGGGATCCCCACGCTTTCTTACACGCATCACCTCTTCAGGGCATCAATTATTCTGGGGTGTGTCGCTGAGGRTAGTCCCAGTTGGATTGAGAATGCTCTATTTTGCTTTAGCTAACAATAGACTAATTATTTTGTTAAACAGCTTTGGCTCTTATGATGAAGGATATATTGATTTGCACAAGATAATTGCAGTTATGAATTATGGATGTCTCTGTTTGGTTTGTATGTTTGTGAGGATATGCTCTTACTGCTGTTTATAAAACCWATACAAAACTTGGATTACAAAGGCTTTCGTGATCAATATTTATTTAAAGAAAAAAGAATCCTGATGACATACAGGTTTCTTTATGGTGTGCAGCCAAGACTGATTTTCACTGTAATTTTTCCCTGGACAAAGTAATTTATAATTAATTAGATAAAGAGTCTATAAGGAGAAACAAATATGCAAGGATAGTCACACGTGCCTGTGCTCTGGTGGTGGTTGTAAGTAAAGTGGAAATACTGTCTTACTAAGTACAAATCCTCACATTCACAGTGAGGTTGCGTGCAGCTTATATTAAGCCAAGTAGCCTTAATGAGCTCTTCTTATGGGGAGTAATGTGGTCCTAATATGAATTAATAGGAAGAGACTGGRAAGATTATAGGGGATGTGCTTTACATAGCTTTTTTTTTGAGAGATGCCTTTTGTGCCATTTTGCCCAGAATATATGTCTTCATTTGTGATCATGATTGACTGCTGCTGAAATTCCTGTTGTCTTTGGGTATTAGACTTTCCTAAAAGCAAATGAAAACTTTCTGAGTGCACAGGATAATGCAGCTGTTTGCCTTTTTCCAGATTTTTCTCTTCAGCAACAAGTTATTGTATGTTACTCTTTAACTTTTCCAAACTGAAAATCCAGGCACTTACGTGATTTCATCTTTGTTTTGCTTTTCAGATTGTTTCAAGAAAAAATCCAGAGGATGTCCAGGAGGTAACAGTTTAAAGTTGTGCAAATGTCTTTATGTATCACACTATGCCTTTTGAAGCATCTTTGATGTAATTTAGTAGTTCCTGTGTGTTTGGTCATTGTGATTGAGCAAACAGTTTTCATATGTTTCCATTTGTCTTTAGCTTTCATAGTTAAAAACAATATCTAGTGTAACGTGATGCATTTCATCGCTCAGTGATGAATRGTGACTTGAAACAAAGTCTTACAGAGTAAAATGTCTTTTGATGACAAAACTGCTTTGATAACTTTGCAAGCTCTTTTTTCAGGGCTGGAATTGGCAAATTGCTGGTTACTTAACTCCTACTGGTAAAATTAGAGATCAGTCCCCAATTCAAGTCTTAGGTCTCAGCTGTAGGTACTCTTTTCCTCTTTAACCAATACTTCACTGAAAAGCCTACACCATTACTGTCTATTAGTGAAGAGGGAAAATGGAGGAATGCAGGAATAGTTGAGAGAGATGGGACTGCAAGTCATATATATTATGCCTATCTCTCTGAGACTCCTCTAGTRTTTTCCAGTGATATACTTTGATAGAACTTTAAAATTGCTTATTCTTTGCCTCTTCTGAGGAGGCTCTGAATAAGGTGCTCTTGTGCCTCTGAAATATCTTAGAAGTCTGTCACAGGAGGCATTTATTGAGGGAGAAAAATAAACCATGTGTACATGCATTGTGGATTTTTTTTTTTTAAGTAGGAAACCCTTTCTTTTCCCCCTATTTGTATTTTTTTTCTGTTGGTTACTATTATATACCTATAAAATCTTCCCTTGAAAGCACAAACTTAAGGCCTTGCAGACATCGTGTAACATATGCATATATGTTCAGTTTCTGGCACAGTCTCTTACTATGGTTTAGGAGAATGTGCATAGCTGATGAAAGAAGAGCTCATAAATGAATTCATTACATCTCTGTGTGGTCAAACATGATTTACTGATTAGTGGCTTGSCAGAGGTGAGAACTGGCTCATATGCCTAACACCCCTTTACTGCATCCTTCTTTGAAACCTTTAGAGAGAATGAGGCAARCATGAGTATTAGTGCTTTTTGCATTTTTTTTGAAATCTCTAGGAGATTAAAATAACCTCTCAGAGATGGTCATGGATCTAGTTTAGAACTGCATTACTGTAGTTTGTAGCTTGATGTTCACCTTTTCCAGGGAGACTCCTGAATTGAACCTATCCATGGGCACATTCTGCCATTRCCTTAATCTTCATTTGTGAGAAAAAGCACTTTATAAGAGCTGTTGATGAGTCCATTCATCAGAAAAATATATTGTAAGTGTCTTTCAGCTAGAGTATTGCATGAATATATGTTAAGTAGTTTGGACACAATAGCAAAACCATATCTTTTAGCTGTTGCTTTGGTCTGTGGCTGTAGGTTACCCATGCAGAGTTCCTCATGCTCTAGACAATAAGAGGACATGAATATGAGATGAACTTCTTGATAGTTGCCCTGTTCTACCTTGCATTGTACCAAATTAATTATTCTGCATGTGATAGCATGTTAGGTATGATTCTTTTATAAGCAAGTATCTGAAAATAGTTGGTTATCACAAGGAATATTSTAAGTTGTACTTGCCATAAGGGGGAATTTAGTCAGAAAACCTATGTGTTGAGAGCCTTTCTGTTACATGGCCTCTTAGGATAAAAAAAGAATTGTGGGCAGCCTTTGAAAGAAAAAGAATATGCCCCTAACCTGCTCCCACTGAAAAGAAATGTGCCTCGGTTTTCAAGAATGCTCAGTTAGAAATGGAAGAGAAAATTTTGTGCACGACTGCCCTGTTGCTTTCAGATCTGTCTCACTCTACCCACATTACACATACATGTAGGACCACTTATCTGTGCCTGCCTCCTCCTTCAGGARTCTCTTAATGCCACTGCTGTGATGTTAATAAATCATTACTTATATACAGCTGCACATTAGGCTGTGTGCTGTGACCTCAACTCGCAGTTTTCTGTCACCTCTTTTGGCTGCCCTTTGGGACACAAGCTTTTACCACAGCATCTCTCCCACTGCAGCCAGTTACAACTCAGAGTAATCCCAGCTGTTGTTGTTGGAACAGGAAGGAAGAGAACCTTGTAAGGGCTTCCTTCCCAAAAAAATGAAAGAAATTCATGTGAAGTTTTGTGTGGAGGAAAGTGGCCAGTGGATACAGCTTTAATTTCCCTTCTTCTGGGGACTGATGGTGCAACGTCACATGCAAGGCAGTTGCATCTAGGGTAGTCCTTTGTATTTTTTTTCTGTTTATTTAGGAGAAAGACTTATTTATTGTGGAACAGATGAGTTGCATGAGTTAATAGAGATTTACTGGCTCTAGCCATGACAAACACCTTACTGCATTACATGTCTAACATATGTTTTGTGATACACTTGCTATGCTTTGTTGGGCCTCAAAGTACAATGTGTCCTTCCTCCAAATCTAATTTCTAATGACTGTGTTGGAGTGGGARCTTTGCTAACTTCACGGAGCCACATGCATGCAAAAGCATGTTTTCCATGAGCTTGTGAAAGGTTTTACGATAACCTTGACTGCTTTTGCTRTGCAAATTACTTATGGATATTTATTTTTTCTTCCTCTTAGGCTATTGATCATTTGTAGCAGTGAAAGATAATGCTTTTTTTAGTGGAATGAAATCTCATCCTCTCATTTTCTGGCAGCTTTTCATGTTGTCTCCAAGTACTGACAATACAGTAACTTAATGTTTAAASAATTCACCATCTTAAGCAATTTTGTTTCTATATACGTGCTGCTCAAGAAGTGCTAATCATCCACTTTCTGGCTACTGGATTAGATAGAAATACAGCATTGAAAAATTATTATTTCTGATAGCAAAATGACTAGTTTGCCTTCTTGAGATTCCTCGCTTGTGTGTTACACTTCACTGAGTACCAGCTGTAATTAAGTCTTGAAAATGTGTGCCAATAAGGGAGTTTGAATCAGGACTGCTGGTTTCAGTGTAGCTGAGTTTATAAGGTGGGTGGAGTRTTGCCATACTAAAGCTTTGCATATGCACTGTTCACAATCCTCTTRCCTTATATCTGCATTGTTCTGTAGGTAGGACTTGCATCTGCTGAAAGTTAGAAGGCCTCTGACTGCAGTATTTGAAAAAAAAAACCAAAAATGCTTTAAATCTGARCCTTTTGCTTAGCTTTAAATCTGGTTTGCTTGAAAAAAGTGTCAGCTTTTTCAGTTATGATTTCTCAAGAGAAGGCAACCCATTAAATCATTCAGAAATATCTGGAATGCTTTCAGTTGTGGTTAATTGTATTAAGTTAATTGAGACATTTGAGATGCAACGACAGAATCAACTGCTGAATGTATGCTGTCTCTTCTCGGGTTTTGTTTTTTTCCTTCTGTTCTATTTTAATCACTTTGCGTTAGTGTTGAGGTTTATTGTGATGGCTTAGTGAGTCTGACCAAAAACGAGGTCAGGATATAAAAAATGTTTTTTAGTTTTTTTTATCCTGATAACAAACCTGTTACCAGTGAAGTGTAAATTTTATTGTTTACTTCTTTCCTTGGCTTGGTTTTCCTACTGGGTTTTCCTTTCTTGAAAGGAAAGAATGTGATGGAAGAAGGATAAGGTAGATACCTGACTGGGAGAAGACTAYTTCTTTCTGGAAAGGATAGATCAGGAATAACTGGTATAATAAACCAATGRTGTCTTTACATTCCTAAAATGGAGTTTTTATCTGGATTACAAAAAGAGCATGTTCTTTTTTATTGATGTTATTACAAAAAAACATTTGAAATGGGGCTTGCATTTCCATCTGATGAACACTTCACATATGCAACTTAGGAGCTGTTTTGTAGTCCTGGGTGCTTAATGYACTGTCTTTAAAAATCCCTTGTTTCTATTGATTTCTCTTTTGCTGTTTTGTCTCTTCCCCACACCCGCAGCTGCACCAGGCACAGTGTGCTGCTGAATCTTGGATAGTGCAATGCTCCTGTCTGGCATTTTTGCTGCTCTTACTGGCTCCCTGTGTAGGTCTGGATCTCAGATTGACTGAAGCAGTGCTGCCCTTGCACTCCTTTCAGCTTTTACTTGATGTTTTGCTATGCATTGTAGTATTATTAGCCAAAATGTAGGTTGGGGACAGATAAAGACCTTTCTTAATGCTTGTTACAGTTGACAGTTCAGATTATATATTTTTGTTAAACAAATTTGCTGGAATTAGTTGTCTGATGTGATTAAACCAATGGATTTGTGGTATGATGTGAACAGTGAACCTCACTAATACTTCTCTCTGGTTTCTCTGCTCCAGATAGTCGTTTGGAAGAGATACAGTGACTTTAAGAAACTACACAAAGATCTCTGGCAAATTCATAAAAACCTATACAGACACACAGAGCTCTTCCCACCTTTTGCCAAAGCCATAGTGTTTGGTAAGCATAATTTCTTCCTGACCTGCTGAAATTCTTTGATAACTCAGTATCTATAATATATACATCTTGTTATGTAGCTGTATGGAAAATTTTCCCTGTGCTTTTACTGCTCAACTTGTAGGTGTGCTGGCATCATAACTTGATGCTTTTATTTGTTTTTGTAATGTGTAAGAGGTATTTATGTCATTGCCTCCATGCTAGACTTAGTGGCTATYCATTGATGCATATGTTCTGTATCTTTACAACATACCCTGTTTTCAGYAGCATGAAGTCCATGTTAGCTTTGGGAACAGCACTTGAACAATGAACAAAATATTTTATATATGAACARTCTGATTTTTAGTGATGAGCTGTAGTAAAGCATTAAGTGGTTTCTACAGAAAAGAATTTTTATTTTAGGAATTTGATTGCAATTGTCACTTTATCTAGCTAAGTTTTTGTGATGAGTTTTGGCTAAATATTTCACCAAAAACAGCTTACAAAAGGATTGTGCCTCTACAGAGGAAACAGGTGATGAAAAGGGATTAGCTCTCTTATAGGTGTTAACTTAATCCTGATGAGTATGTCCTCATGGTTGAGCTAGGTGGACTTCCAGTGAAGTGGTGTGACTGTATAGAATTCCACCTCCCACACTACTTTTTAGCAATGTTGTGTTTATTTTATAAACTTCTTTTAGTGTGTGTTCTTTGTATTCTGCACAAACTGATGCTGTTTTTTTGGTGTACATATATAGCACACAATAACACACTATCCATGGGGATTTTATGCATTTTGCAACAAGTTTTTCGTGTGTTCAGCATGTTTGGCATCTTTTTTGCATGCATCTACTGCATGCTCTAAGTGTTTCTGATGCATTTCTGAGGTGGTGCTGGCTTTTGCTTTCTGGTGTGCATTTGCTACTTGCTTTTGAGCCTTTTACACAAGCATTTAAAAGGTTTTTTTTAAGGTGTCCAACAAGTGTTTGACATTTGTTTAGGTGCATGTGTGTTTTTGTTGTTGTTGTTGTTGTGGTTGTGGTTGTTCTATTTTTTTTCCTTGCATAGTTTTGAGCCTCTAGAATAGGGTATTCTTTAAAAAACGTCTGCCATCTACTGTGTTCTTTGGCAAAGTTTTTGGTGTGAATTCTTTGCTTTTTTTTGGCAAGATGTTTMATTCCTAATGCATTGCTGCAGCATTTTATGTGGGATTTTGTTTGCTGGATCCAGCGTGTCTTAGGTGTAGCTTTTTTTTTCTATGCATATACTGCAGGTTAAGCAGTTTTTAGCATTTCTGAGTGACTCCAGCATGGTTGYCCTTTATTTGGCATGTGTTTATTGTGTGCTTCTGTGGGATTTCTAACTCTGTGGAATGGGTTTGGTGGTGCTTTTTAGTTTGTTGTGTTTGGGAAGTTGTTTCTTTTTTGTTGGTTTTTTTAACATACAGCTTGAGTTTGGATTTTCTTTGTGTGCATCTTCCAGAGAGAATTATTGGTAATTTTAACAGGTTTTAAGTATCCAGTGTGTTTGGTGTTTTATTGGCATCAATCTACCACATGGTCCTTTTCTGTGGCTTTTGTCAGGCTTTTTGGCTTCTAAGGCATTTTTATATAAAGTATAACTTAATTTATTCAATTAATTTGTTTAATTAATTAAACCTGTTGGTTTGTGAGGTGGTTTTGGGGTTATTAAGGCATTTCTGTGGGGTTTACAAGTTGTTTTTTGGTTATTTGTTTTTGTAAGCACCCAGCTTCTGTTATGTTTTCATATGAACTTGRCATGATGTTTGGTGTCCAGCATGTTTGGTGTTTCCTTGGCATGTGCTCTCTTTTTTGGCAAGGTTTCCAGTGTGGATTTGGAGTGTTTTTAACTGTGGCTTTGGTCCCTAGAACATGGCTATGATATTATTTCTGTCCAGGATTTCTTTGGTGGTTTTTTTTAGCGTACATTCACTGTATAATTTTGCAATGTGCTTTTTAAAGAGTTATTCAATGGGATTTCTTTGGGGTTTCCAGTATATTTGATGGGGYTTTTTGGCTTGAATTTCCCATCTGCAATTGTTGGGCATTTTAATGGTTTTGAATCTTTGAACATGTTTGGCATTTTTTTGACATGAGTCTACCAGATGCTCTTTTTTTTTAAATGTGTTTTTTGGCAAGGTTTTCAGATTCTGAGGTATTTTTGGGCAGGCTTGTCAGTGTCTAAGGCATTTTGGGGTTATTAAAGCCTTTTCATGGTGTTTACAGGTTGTTTTAGTTTGGTGGGTTTTTTTTCCTGTTTTGGTTTTTTTTTTTTTTTTTTTTTTTTTTTTTTTTTTTTTTTTTTTTTTTTTTTTTTTTTTTTTTTTTTCATTAGTATTCAGCATGCATTTATGGTTTCTCCGTGCACCTTGTGTGGTGTTTCATGTTTGGCATTTTTTTGAATGTTTCTGCCATATGCTCTTGTTTCTGGTCTGGGTTTTGCATGGCTTTTTTGGTATGGGTTTTGGTTCTTCCAGAGTTGTCCCAATGTGTTTGGCATTACTGCAGTGGTATTTTGGGTGTCTAGTAGGTTTGATATCTTTTGGTGTGAATTTCCCATGTGCTCTTTTTTTTTGAGTTTTTTTCACTTCTAAAAAATGGTTTTTGTTTCATAGGCATTGCTGCGCTGTTGCTTTCCGTTGCCATGTGTTTCAAATACGTTCTCGTGGTTTTTTTAAACATACAGCACACATCAGCATGGGTTTGGCTTTTTTTTTTTCTTTTTGAAACCTGCTACTACATTTTTTTTTCTTCCCCCCATATCTTTAGCATTTTTTGCCACACCTCTAGGGCATGTTTTATGTGTATTTTCAGTTTCCATGTGTTGTGCCTATTTTTTGTGTTTATTGTCATACATGTTTTTGCAGGGTTTGGATGTGTTGTGTGTGTTTTAGCAATCAGTGTTCGGTGTGTGTTGGTGCATTTAAAGTGCTGATTTTTTCAGGTTTTCTTTGTGTGGCATTTTTTAGCAATGTTGGGCATTCATCTAGAGCCTGTTTTCCCTAATTCTGTGTCTCAGGTTGTTAGGTTGTAGCATCCAGCATGTTTCACGTTTGTTGGCATGCATCTGTGAAGCTGAACTGTGATTTTGTGGTTCTCTGCTCAGAGCTGGGTAAAATTCCTGGTTTAAATTGATCATTCACACCAGCCAAATTATACCCATCTTTTAGGTAATTTTATTTTTGTTTATTTATGAAATTGGACATGGGGTAAGTTTTGGTGCTATGTCAGATCAGGGGCAATAATGGTTAAACAGAGAATGTAGTATTAGTTTCWTTTGGATGTTGTTTTATATCTGATTTGCAAAGTTCTCACTGGGCAATTATTTACAAAGCTAGTAATTGCACAGTATAATTTAATTTCAGACAGAAGATATGATAGCTATTCATAGGGGAGAAAAGAGTGGGGTAAAAGAAAATCAGGGTGGAAGGGAGTATAGGCTTCTATTATCTTAAATCATTTAAAGTTGCCATAAATGCAAATCAACCATTTTTACACCAGCGCTCTAAGCAAGGGAAGAATTGAGTGAAATCCCTTCTGGAAAACATACTTCCTCTATTGTATTTAGTGAACAAAAGTGACTGCAATGTACATTGTGAGAGAAGGAAATTCACAGAAACATTCAGTGCAGTTATTTATAAAAAAAGCTCTTTGGAATTAAAACGAAATGAAAACGAACCCYACTGCATTTAAATGAAACTAATACAGAAGAATACAAAAAGTGGAAGCAGTGTAAAAAACAAATTTTAAAAAATTAGGTACATAGCTGAGAGGAGCAGAACTGTCTGGCTCCCCAATTTAAGAATGATTCTTGAATTTACATATAACATAAAATTTTATTGTGTATCCTTCTATCGCAAATCTGCACATAGTAACTGCCATGTGATTTATTTTAATTTAAAGGATTTATTTTTGGAAAAATCTTGGGTTTTTTGTACTAGAGGAAAAATACAATCTTAGTACATAGTAAGGTTTTGATAAGCTTGTTTTCAGTCTCATTCTCTTTGTGGTGACCAGCAAGGTCCATCTCTCTCAAGATCTTTTGTTTCGGAGCTGTTTTGATGGAGCATTTCTGTRGTGTTTCTTCCCTGTGGTGATGTTACCATTGTTGCAGCTTTTAGACTAGTTTCTAATTAAAACTAGGTACATAGTACAAGGTACCTGAGAGAATTGCTAGCAACTGATGGGTTTTAATTTTTTTTTATACCTGTGCTTTATTTAAAGTGTGTACCTATTGTTTTGTAGACAGTGCACTTTACAAAATGAGCATTGGTGGTTCTKACAGTCACACTTAGTTGTAGTAAAAGTGTAAAACAGCATCTCCAGTTCAGCATTCAGTTTCAAGAGATGGTGTGGAGAGCTGAGATGTATTTAAAAACAAATGTCATGCTGTGCTTCCATATTTCATGCAACTAAAGTCTTGYCACAAAGTGTGTATATTTTTACGCTGTTGCGGTAGAGCTGCTTGYATCAAAGCAGGAAACTTGCTATGGATGGGAAAAAGGAATCATYTGACTTTCTCTGTACTTGACTTGAACCTTTTCCACCCATTTTATGGGGAAAACCTCAGTGAACTTGATCATGGAAATCTAAAATGCCCTAACATATCCAGCTGCTAAAATTATGATAYCTGTATTTGGGACATGATTTCTSTCCTACCTAATATGCATCAACATATTTTCTTCAGTACTTTCAAAGTACTTCTTTTTTTTKGTGTTGTTTGCCAATATATATTCCATATATTAACTATACATGGCATTTTACCAAAATACGGATAAATCTGCATGTTTTGTGTCTAACAACTGCAAAAATGTAATCTAATACAAAAAATACTACACCTTCTCTACCTCACTCCACCAAAAAGGAAACAAAATACCACTAGATACTGATTGCTAGCTTTGAGTCAGAAAGATGATTTACATTATAAAGCTCACATAGGGATGCCTTTTGTGTTTGAAGATACTGAGGTAAGTAACATATTTATGAATTTGGTGTCATGTACAGTAGGAAACGAACTGAAACACAAACCTTTCTGGGTGTTTTGTTGTTCAGGTCCGCTCCACAAAATTAATTGTAGATTCTTTTTACAGAAATTTACGTTTGATTTTCCATGCAAATGGGAATTTTGAGTGGGTTATCACTGAAGTTGTAGYTGACACTTCTTAAAAATATTGGAAAGACATGTTTATGTGAAAAAATGTTTATGTGTCTGAGAGATTGTAAAGACCAACAGAAATAATGTTGATTTAGATGCAGAATGACATCCTGATAGAAATGTTTGAAGMGTCAGCTGGCTCTGTAAGTGCCTTTGAGTATTTCCTTGAGAAGAGTGATAATGAAAGTGTTAAGCAATGCAGCATTGCTTGAAATTATGGAAAAAAGAAAAGGAAGAAGGAGTTAGGCAGGGTTGCCTGGGAATTAAAACTGCCAGCCAGCAAGATGCCAGGTGATYTGTGAACTGAACCAGTACTGAATTATGTTCTTCCTTCCCCCAAAGTCTGCTAGTTCTAGAGGAAGTTTTCCTGATAGTGCATCATGATGCTAATGGGCTGGAAAATTTGACAGTGACTAATGTTTTAACATCTCTGTTCAAACATGTATTTCAATTTTTTTTTTTTTTTTAAGTTCAGCTTCCTAAGAAACTAAGGCTTGTGTAATTGTGCTGTTGGAAAGTCAAATCTTACTTGCCTGGCTAACATCAGCTAAATTTGAGAGCGAAGGTGGCTGCAAATGTAATTATATTTTGCAAAGTCTGTGAAATGGCAGCTGAGTGGGAAGGGAGCACATGTTTTGGTGCTGCTGAGGGCCAGGCAGGCTCAGCTCATACTTGTGAGGTTTGCATGTGCCTGGTAATCAGTGAATGCATACCAAGGCAGCCTGGTGGGGCTGGTCCTGATGTGTCCTATCTGGGGCCCAGTGGAAATACTGAGAAGATGTGCATAAGGAAAATTAGTTTTTATTGAGYTTGGTGAACTGAAACAGGGAGAGATTTTTGAGAAATGAGGAAAAATGTCTTACAGAATTAATTTATTGTAAAAGTTATCTGTTTCTGGTATTGTTAGGTGTTTACTTCATCACAATTGATTTTGTACTGCATTGTAATGGTGTCTGTGTGATTTTGTAGATTCTTTTAACTGGCCCATGCTGTGGTGCTTTGCTGAGGGAAGTTGTTTTCTTTCCATGATGTCCAATTTTGCATGTAATGAACCAAGAGCYCTAATACACCCCCAGTGTTGCTCTGAAGACTTAAGAAGTTTGATGATCAGTTTAATAGGGCCTGATTTCAATGTTGCCACTCAACGTGGTAGCATTGCTTTTGCCTTCTTTCTGCTTGCTTGTTGCTCACTCTTTTGTACAGCTGCTTCTGTTTGTACAGCTGACACGGCAGGGTGAGCAAGGCACGGAACCAATCCAGCTGAAAATTAGCCCAATGATGTCTCTTCTTTTCTTTCATGGGAAAAATAAGCCCCAAAAGCTTTGTTTGTGATCTTATGAGTATGTGTGTCTTTTTAGTTTTATTTTCTTTTTTCTGGTACCGCATGGGCAGGAGCTATTTACTTGAAGAATTTCTGGAAAGAATCCTGCTTTGATACTTTCTTCTGGGATTATTTTTTTGCTTGCTCTAAGTATAAATGAATTTTGCTTTTGTATTCAATGTTTCTTTTGTCCTCTTCAAAGGTTAATGCCACTGAGCTGTCACAGGTGGTTCTTATTTTTCTGGTCATGCTGTTATAGCAGTACTGTTTCTTGAACTTGTCTTCCCAGTCCTTTTTTTCCCTCTGTATAGCTGTTGCAATATCTGTTCTATTCTCCTCCAATTATTACTGTTAACCTCTGCCCTTTTTCTTTTGTAAACTTGTAACTATTTCAACAACAAAGTGATGTTGATAYAAAAAGCTAAAATAAGTTGTGTTCAATTGTGAAGGATGTGAATTTAAGGTAGCAATCCAAGGGTTTTCTCCTGAGAAGCAAATCTCTTCAGGTGAAMTGTGGGGTTGTTTTTTAAGTATGTTTTTTCTAATTGGAATGTTTTGGGTGCTGGGTAGAGAAAAAGGAAGGTTTATACAATTTAGCAAATGAGCTGCTTCCCAGTTCTGTTTACCTCTTGAATCCAGAAGGAGATGAGACCCTGTCTGTATGGAGCTACTTCAGAGGAAAGCTTCAGTGCCTGGTGGCAGGRCTTCACCATCTCCCCTACACTTTGTCTCCTCCATAAATGGCACCTTGGAATTGAAGATCCGTTTGGGGGCTTTTAGCAATACTTTGTTTACTACCCGCTCATATTGTGCGTTGTTCTTGAGAATACGTGAAGATTGCTCAGCTCCTTACAGGATTTGGGCCGTAATCAAGGCTGACACTGACTGGCATATTGTCAAATTGTGCATGTATCATTTATTGTCAGATAACACTGGACATCCGTTAGTGTCTCTTGGCTAATCAAGAGTGTTGCCTCACATATTCTTACGATGAGAGGGCGAAGGATTCTTGTCGTAGCTGCCAGCTTTCATCATCCGAGTGGATTGCAGAAGACGGGACTCTAGGGACAATTGAGAATAGGAAGTTTGAAGATTTGCWATGTTCTCCTGAAGCGTTGGAGTGACTTTCATAGACTCAGGGCATTGTCTCCAGAAGGTTGCTTTTGTCTCATTTGTTTTCTTTCCTTGTAGTTATTATTGCAAAATAAATGTGTAGTTATTTCTAAARCTGTCAATCTATGTCTGTTCCAGGGCGATTTGATGAAACTGTGATTGAAGAAAGAAGGCAATGTGCTGAAGATCTCTTGCAGTTTTCTGCCAATATCCCTGCTCTCTATAACAGCAAACAGCTGGAAGAGTTTTTTAAGGTTGGTTAGTATTTGYAGAAGTATTTGCTTCTTACCGACGTGACTAAAGTACAGTGCTGATTCTGCTTTACTTTATAAACCGTGCAATGACAGTGAGCTGGTCTGACATGCTCTACAAGGTAGAAAGTTTTACTGGAACTGAAGGTGAAGGGATTTGAAATTTTTTTTGTTGAATGATGAGCAAAACCTGTGATGATAAATCCAGGTGTTCAGTGGGGAGGTAATAAAAATATTATCATTGTTCCTGTATTTGAAGTAGGTGTTTATAGTTACAAACCAAAGGAGTGAAGACTGTTTACACTGTTTCCTTAGGGTCTTTTATGGATTCAGGTCCACWGCAACAAATTTGGCATTTAACTAGTCCAACATGCTGGAGTTTGTGAGAACCAGTCTCCATAACAAATTTTAGGATGATACATTGATATAGGCTTCCTGTTTATTAGTGCTGAAGCAGCTTGTTTTCAGTAGTTCCTTCAAAGCTCTTTATTTTAAGCAGCTTGGTCTACATTCTGCAAACTCATAAATTTAGATGTACCCATGATAGTAACTCTCTGGAACTAAGTATGTGTTCATGTGGCTGAGATGGGACTTAAGCATATGAATGTGTTAAGTATATTAAAATGATATATGTGCAAAAGGAAAATTACATCAAAGCTTAAAATTCTTCGCTTGTCTTCATGATGAAGTTATTGCAGTGTTCTTCAAAATACTTAAAATAATTTTCTTTAAGCTTTGGTGGCAGTAAATGAGTGGGAGACTGAATTAGACTATCTTACTTTTTGGTTTATTTACATTTGTGTTTTTTTCAGTTCTTTGGTAATACTTCTGTGGTTTTGGATGCTTTTTCAGGCTACTCTATCCCTTGTTTTCTTAATAAAAGTATTAGTTTTAGCCTCCCAATGGACGTTTTCTGGCTTTGAAAGGAAATGAATAAAGTTAGAAACCCAATATCTCTTAAGGAGAAACTATGTCTTCAAGGGAAGTTATGCAAATGCAATCTTTTAGGCTTGTTTGTTAGCTGATGTGGTGTCATGTTGTCTGTAAGAGAGCCTTAGGTTTGGTGTGTCACCAGCTCAGCCTGTGTCCTTTAGCTGTGCTCAGGGGTGTTTTTTTTCCCATTCAGATTTTTGTGCAAATAGCCGTGGAGAGAGATACTTGAACAATGAAGTCTTAGAAACATCTGAAGGGAGTGCTCTCTGGACCTRTGTATTATAAACTCCAGCAGAATGAGCTGGCTTGTGTGAAAATGTGCTGGGCTAGTTCAAGACAGATTAGCAATGCCAGTTTGTAACATGGCCTTGAAAATGGTKCAGTTTCTGTTAAAGTGGCATGGAAAGTGTGCACCTGAGAAGTGAAGCAGAAATTAAATAAACACCAAAAACATTTAGGTGGTTTCTAGTGCTATTAATTGTTTCTGTTGTCACTTCTCTTACCTTTGATTCCTTTTAGGCTTYGAAAGGAATGTCCTCCTTGTATCTTTGTTAAGTCTCATCTATGACTGAACTCAAAGTAGTGGGTCATGGGTGGGACATTAGTTGGGATAGTCCTGTGTGACGGAGCTGCTGACTGTGGGAGCACCACTGAAGGGCACAGGCTGTATGTGACACAAGATCAGGAGCACTGTTGTTCTCTCCCTGTTAGACTTGGGTGTGCAGGTCTGTGTGGTTCAGAACTGTGAAGCTTCAGTAGGCTAAATATTTAAATACCTAAACAGTCTGTGGTAATCAAACATGGCTTAACCAAAAGTACTGGTTTAATTTTGCAGGCTTATATGGTTTAATTAAATGCATTAATTCTAAAATAATGGAGCATTCACTGATGAGGAARTTTAATTTTGGCTATCGCTTCTATACAATGAGAATTTCCATAAAGCAAAGCAGCTGCATAATTCCTTTCCCTCTTTCTTTTCAGGGTGGAGAGGTGCATGATGGATCTGAACTGATTGGTCCTGTTGAGCCTCTGTCTGACTCACTGACTGACAACCTGTCTGACTGCAGCTCTGAAGGTTTGCTTTCTCTTCTCACATAACCTCATAGCATSATCTGTTTTAATGCAGCTCATACATGACAAGTACCCTATTTCTTCGTGAAGCGTTGGTATCTGTTTTTTGGTATGGCAAAAATGCTGAGCTCAGAATGACAGAAGAGAAGTTGGGCTCAGTGGAGCCCTGCCTGCACTTTTGGAAGTTTTCTTCTAAAGGTGCCCAAGCYGACTTGGATACCATGTGTAGAGTARTTTTAGTGGCACTTCACTTGCACTGAACAGTGGCATAGCTGTAAGGAAGAGTCAGTCAGCCCCAATAAACACTRTACTAGGATTTCTTGACTGCCTCTTCAGGCTGAGCTAGCTTAAGCACCTCTGTGTGCAATACACTCTTGTAGATCTTTATGAATTATGCTTGGTCCTTGTATTTTTCTAGAAAATTGTTCTTCAACCCCAAAATTTTTCATTGGAACTATTTAGCACTCATGTATAAATCCACATTATTATGACAAACACTTAGTAAGCTTATTTGGGAAGGGATTTGTTCTTGACTAATATATTTCTTMTGATCTTTCTGGCATAGAATTTGCTTTGATAAAACAATTCTTGCATAACAAAAACTGCTTTTATCTTCTAATAGTTGTTGGTTTATTCTTTTTCTTAAAAGAAAAAGCCACTGGGATCTCTTTATGTCAAYAATTGTGCTTCGTTGTTCAGTGTTTTCTGTATGGGAGATGAGCTTTGCATTTTATGGTATCTTCTATGATGTTGATRAACTGATGTCTCCACAGTATTTTGTTCTGTGAAGGGAAAAGTATAGAGCTGTTTAGTTGCAGAGTAGTTATGATAAATACCACTAATTTGTTTTAAGGGGTTTGAAAGATTTCTGTGAAGTACAACATTCCAGATTCTGACAATGCACTCACTTTACACCATGCCTTATAAAATAAAGAGTGCTTCTAAAAGTGCTTAATGTGACCTTTTCTATTCGTTATTCACAAGGGCCTCATTTTTAGCAGAAGAAAACCACTTCCTTTATGTCAGATAAAATACTGAAAAGAAAAAAATGCTGTAAAGTAGAAAAATTCTTTGATACCCTTCTGAATCGGCTGGAGTGCTTTTACGGGATACTTGGAACAACTATGAGCACAGGRTTTGGAGATGCTGAATGTGACTTTTGTCGAGTTGTATTTTCTAAAAATCTATGTATCTTCCAGATCATATCTTCTTATGTTTGAAAGCAGATTTGGGTGGCAGGAGCCGGGGGGACTAAAGACTGAAGGAAATATCTGTCTTTAAAGCCTCTAGATGGCAGTGGCAATACTCAGCCTTGAGTCCTCTCCCTGCCTCTCCTCAAGGCCTCCTGCTTGCATCAGATTTTTCCCAGTCTGATTATGACAGTTAACTGTGACTGTTCACTGTGTTATTTCCCRAGTCTCCGAGAGCTTCCAGGTGGGCTCTGGTTTCCAGCTCCTTCAGGCTGTTGTACTGAGAAGTTAGAAATCCAACCCTTAACAGGTGCTGCTGTTTGCTTTTGAGGGTGGGTTGTTTTCTCACTTTTATTTGTTCTTTCCAGACAAAGTTCATTTTGCAGGTTTTCACATTAATGGTAGAAATGTTTTTGTACCAAAACAAGCAACAATTATCTTGCTTGTAAAAGAAGTTTGGCAGTTCATGGTTTCATAAGAATCTGCTTTTCAAGAGGCCAGGTTGCCCACGCTTTCCACCAACTTTTGAAAACAGTGTTTACCTCTCAGATAGTTGGTGAATTTATGCAAGGCAAAGACTAGTACAGAAATTTGTGTTCAATTTCAGCATCATCTAATCTTCCTGACAAAGCGTCAGTCATTTTGTCTTCTTCTCTGAGTACATGGGATGATGTTCAGATGTCCATCTTTCTCTTCATAAGTGTTTCTGTATCAATTACCTTACTAGATTCTTTAGAGAACTTCATCAGGAAGTTACTTATTTTTTTAATTCCCTTTTTTCCTCTCTCCTTCTGTTTTACCGTGTACRCATTATCTTCCCAGAAATATGCCTGTGCACTTGAGATGCTTCCTACTCCATAAACTGGCTGGAAACCCCATGACTGTTGTTGTGTGGTGCCAGCTCTGGGCGCTAAACCTGACCTAAAGAAAAGTTTATTAGCTCAGGCTCTGTGCCATGCTAGCTGTGTTCGTACAGCTTCTGGTCCAGTTGGCTACAAGACAAGAGCAAATGTGGTTTTGTTTGGCCTGTAGGGAGGGGAACTTGAGTCTGTGTGAAATCTTCTATGTGGATGGACTCTAATTCATCTAATCTGGGTGGCCAGAACATCTTTCCAAAACCCCCAGTTTTTCCATTCATGCTCTCTCTGCACTCTTTGTCCRTCAATCAGCTCTGCTTCCACCACCTGATACCTCTAAATGGTGTTAGTAAGTGCTCAGTCCTCCATCCCCAAATCTGATATTGCTGTCCCTAAACTGAGCAGGTGAATAGCCCATTATTATTATGGTGGTTAATGAATCCTGTGTCTTCCTCCAACTTTTAAGTTGTGAGTTTTCCTTCTTTSTAACAGGMTTGGGGGCTACACAGGCAGTTTTCTTCWCTGCATGAACACTTCACTTTATGTSCCTTCCATGAGAAGATCAGTAGCATTGCCTTCTGTGCACCCTGTCCCTTCACGTAGTCTAGTGTCATTAGWATCACTGTCCCTTGCTTTTCAGACAAAGTGTGGCTGGTGGTTTGTTACTTCATTTATTTATCCTGTCACTCATGTTAAGGAACTGCTGGCTTTTAGGAAAGCAGTATTTCTACAGTGCCTTCTTGCTCCTCTTCCATAAATTGTAAACTCATGTAACGCCACAGCTGCAAAACATAAAAGAAAGTTTGAGTTAGTTGCCTTTAAGTCAGCTGCTTGCTGCTGCCACATACTTTTTGAAAATAAGTCATAGCACCTTACCTSGAAGTGTAGTTAAATTCTTCACTCTGACAACAATACAGGTGAAAATGGACACCAGGTTTTAGCTCAGRATTTACTTTCTCTGTGCATGCAAACTTGTTAAATGTCTTGACCTTGTTGCCTGTTTTATTGGTTTGGTGGTACATGTGCCAAGGTGATAAAACAAACTGCTACTTGATATCCAGGTGGCACTGCCAAATTTGTGGCTCACTCCATATGTCTCATGCAGGTTACTATTCTGGAGTGAYATTTTTGAGGCTGAAAGCTGGCTTTTTTTTTTTTCCTCAGTGTGTAGTTCTCAGCTTTGAAAACTTTCCTGTGTTAACTCTCCTTAGCCAGAAATTATCAGAGCAGAGAAAGACAGGGATTATAGTCGTGCTGCTATTGAAATTAGATGGATTGGAGTGTGAGGTTTCAATAAGCCCCCACCGAAGCCAGGATCTATGTTTTGTTTTTAAATCTTGAAAGCAGTGTGAAATGGCAAATCTAATACCACTGTCCCATTTTTAATGGTGTGTTAACAAATGGATATCTCTGCTAGCCAGTCAAAGAGCAGTTTCATATTATGTAGTTTTACCTGTAGGAGGGCCACGCTCTTCCATTCTGATGGCAAGTAAAGGTGTAATCTGTCGTACATAAGGATGTCAGAAATATTTTTTGTAATTCTTCTTTTCAGTTCGAAAGGATTTAAGTGGGCTTGATGATGTGACACTTACCAGCCAGTCGGAATGTGGAGGTGAGATCTGGAAGTTGTTTCCATTACATTTGTGGAAATCAATTCATTAGAAAGTCATAATTGAGTGAATGCCTTCAGTGGAYGATGATCCTTATGGAATGGAATGGTGTATGTGTAAAAAACCTTTGTTGCCATCTATTCCCAAATAACCTTGAAAAGTTCCTGTGGTTTAATTACTGAAGGTCAGATTGCAGTAAGGCTGCAGTGACTTAAGGCAAATGTAAAATAAAATATTAGCTCAAATTTACGTGGAAGAAGTGTTAAGTAATTTATTTTATCACGTTAGCAATGAAAGAAAGCTTGTAARTGTTAAATGTGAGCTGAGTGCTGCATGATGCAAAAGCTGACAGTACTTCTGTGTTAATTCAGACTTCTGACTTACTGTTTTGAGGATGCTTCATCATACTGATTTAAAACAGTATGTTGGGATTTCTTGCAACAGTAATTTGGCTCCTGCTGATTGACTTTTCTAGCAGCAGTCGCACGGGTTTAGTTTTGTAATTTCCTGGAGCCAATGGTGAGCTGCTTTGAAAGTTTAAGTTGAGTATTAGATGTTGGTCTCTTCATTGCCAGTACTGAAATGAAGATTGGTTTTACTGCAGAGTTTGTAGTTAATTTTTGAAAATACGTTTCTATAAGTACTGAACTTTAAGACAGGATTACATTCAGGAAATTTCTATGGGCATTTTGAAGAAGCTGTGTAAGTGAAAATAGCTGAACCTTTGAACGGGATGAAGAATTGTGGAGGCTCCTAAGGTATATGAGAAATCTAAAGTAATGGATGTCTTTCTGACTTTCAGGTTTCTCCAGTGACAGCGACCTGATCTCTCTGACAGTCGATGTAGATTCTCTTGCCGAGTTAGATGATGGAATGGCATCCAACCAAAGTTCTCCCAGTAGAGCTGTTGGCGTTGGTGTTACTTCTGAACCCCCAGTACAAAGCACACTGGCACCTGAGCAGGAGTGGAGCAAACCTGAAGGAGAAAAGGAAAGCCATGGTTTGTTTACTGGAAGCTTAAAACCCAAGCCAGGCAAACAAGATTACTTGGAGAAAGCAGGCGAGTTAATAAAACTGGCCTTGAAGAAGGAGGAGGAAGAAGATTATGAAACTGCCTTAAGCTTTTATAGAAAGGGGGTTGATCTGCTTCTGGAAGGTGTTCAAGGTATGGATGTTCCCACAATCTTTGTCTTCTCTTTGGTYATATGTATTTGTTTATGGCATTTCCATGGCTAACATCAGCTTACTGTGTTGCAAAGAAGTGATCTGAAATTCAGAATACGCGTGCTTGCCTTTCATGTACTTGATAGCTGTGTGCAGATGAGGGAGAGAGAAATCTTTCTCTCTAAGACAGAATGATAATTTAGGGTCTCATCTTCCAAGTGCCTGGTATCTCTTCCGTTAAAATTGCGGCACAACCTTCAACTTGCAGGTAAGTAGCAAAGTGCTTCACTTTTGCCTTTTTCCTTTTTATTGCCTAGGCATTAATTAATATGTGGCACTTGCAGCACTGTTGAAACATTATTTAATTTACATGGTTAAGTGAGGATTAATTATCCCCATTTTACGCATGGGGAGAGGCAGATTCAGGTTAACTTCCCAATCACAACAGGATTAGAACCACTCTTGTCTYTCAGCCTCTTGCTTCTTCCACTGAACTATTCTCCTTTTCTAGCTAAAGGATGCATAGAAACTTACATGCTTGCATTGCCAGAGGAGAGCAGGGTTTTATTTTCTTTCTCAAAAGACTTCRGCCTGTCAATATATGTCTGCAAAAGCTGTTGTTAATAGACTGGATGCAACTATATGCAAATTTGTGCCTCCTTGCACCTTGTCACTAAGGGAGAAATTTTTTTCCCTTCCTTTTCTAGTTATTGAGAATCTCGAGTGATAACCTCATATATTTGCATTTTGTCCAACAGTGGCTTAAAACTATGAAGTACAAGGAAAGATTTGTTCTTTCCTGGAGTGAATTCAGTGTCTGTGYATTGTTGTTTTGTCCCACACAGATCAAATGAGTGAGATTAGAATTGTGGCTTTGTTTGACAGCAAACAGCACAGGTGCATTCTGCTGCTCCAGATCTGGACTTAGACATGAATGTATCAAACACACACAAGAAGAAGCCTTTGCTGCATCCCAGTGGGATGCACAGCAGTGGTCCAGACCTTCTGAACAGTTCTRGCAATGTAAGTTACCTGCTGAGCTGATTTAATGAGGCCTGGCAAAAAATAATGGGTAGGTTACTGATGAGAATTACGGGTGTAGGMCAAGATATGTGCATAGCCTTTGCTTAAAGTGTCTTACAGTATTTGGCAAAAATAAATCCACCTCTTTTCAAGTCTCAGTGATGTCAGTAGGATTGCTGTTTTGCTGCTTGTTGTGGCTTTTCAATAGCATCCTATCTTTCCTTGCCTGTGTTGTCAAAATGTTTTTCATTCTCAGTGTTTAATATCCTGGCAATCCTTCTGCTGGTGAGCCCAGCTATTCTTTCTTTGCTGGTACACTTTTTCATAGACCTGTGGGCCATTCACTTGTGATCCTCTGAAGGGTATCCTATTTTGTCATAAACACTTCTGTCTGCCAGCCATGATGCAAGGCTGCCATGATTCTGTTTTGAACAGTCTGTTCAAAGTTCAGCTTCAAAAGCTTTCTTTATTAAAGAGTTTCAAACTGTTAAGGCATGAAACAAGTCAGTATAGTGCACATCAGGTTTYGCTGTGGTAATTTTTGTGTGTATTTGAGTTGTGGCAGTGGTTAAACATGTTGGCTTTGGATTCATGATGATCCTTACCGTAATATGTTTGCTTTAAAGTTGTGAAAGACTTATATTGCATGTAGGTGACTTGCTCAACTCATGCATACTAACTTGTTAAACCAAAGTGGGTTGAACTGCTTACTTATATTTGCCAGAATTTCCTCCAGGGATTTTTTTACTGTTTACTAGCCACTCTTCCAAATGCCTCAGATAAATGTTAGTCCTTTCTCTCGTTCACTTATCCCTGCTTTTTAAGAAATTCGAAGAATCTTAAGAAAGTGTGATATTCTGCCTAGTTTTCTTGACACCACTCAGTACATTGGGAGTTATTAATACATTTTTAATGATGGTACTTGTGGGGTGTGTGCCAGTGTTCCTGATGRATGAAGAGACATGTAGCCAGCACCTGCAACTTTTTCTCTGCTGTCCCTGACATTGCATCTATGTAGCACCCAAGAGGGAATAATGGGAATGAGCTGCATTTTAATTGGCATTTTGTCCCTTGGGAACGTGWTTGTACACAGGGTGGTTCCTAGGAATCAGCTCTTTTTTCATTTCTSTGTGTTACCCTGCATGGCTCTGAAGGAATGTTCATCCTCTGATGGGCATTCACACTAGATTTTGGTAGATCCAGCTCATTTTATGTCCCATTCTCCTTGAAGCTGCTGTGAGGTGGCAGAGAGGCACTGACGCCCTCTTTATGCTGACAGGGCTGGTCCAAATGCCTTCCTAAAAATATATGCTATTTCATGATCTGTTAGGACAGTAAAAAAAGCCCAAAACAAATCCCCAATGAAACTTTTCAGTGTAGCTACTTTGTGAAGGTAGTATGTCTAGCTTTGATATGTGAACATTCAATGTATGTTGCAGTAAAAACCCACAAACCCTCAACTTAATCACTGCTGTTATTTAAACACCCCTGGTTGTGTATTTCACATGGATAATAACATACTCCTTTCAAAGATAAGAGTGGTTCAATTATTAGAAAATTCTTCTGGTCTTCTGCCACTGATTATTTTCAACCTGTTTTGTCTAGATAAGACTTTGTAAGAGCTGGAAGTGAAACACGGTGTTCATCGATGCTTACACCTGTGTGCAGTGCCACTGTCTCTCGGTGCGCGACCACTGCAGAACGTGTGGCCTCTGGAGCGGGCCGCAGGTGGCWTTTTCCCTGGAAAACACAGCAATATAGCAATACGGTAATGCAGAGTTTGGCCACGAGGTGGTGCCAAGGAAATAGAAATTGGCACCCGAGACTTGGAGCCGGGCGATGTAAGCAGCGCRCGGAGATGGGGGGAAGGAATATCACCCATCCTCTGTACCTCAAACTTGGGATTTGAGACCTCAGGTGTAATGCTTCTGTGAGCTGCTTAGATGTATCTGCAGGGGGAGGMTGTGTCTCTTACCACTCACTCTTCTAGGCTCAGCAGCTCAAGGCTGCCTTGTCAAAGTCATGTATAAGTTCATTGCTGCAAGTACACAGCAAGAGCTGTGCTGGTTGGTTTGAAGTAGGTGGCTTCCCCAAAGGCAGCTGAGCACACTTGGGCATGTTATGTTCCTGGTGACTTTCCAGCTCTCTGAGCTGCTGGCGCTAGTGCTGGGTGATATATTTGAGAAATAGCCATCTTGACTTTGTTTTAAGCTGTGTGCACTTGCTCTCAGGTGCACGGTGGTGTTAATTATTCTAGGCAAGGTGCATATGTATTTTCTTTTGCTAGTCTCTTGCAGAGTTTAGTGCTGAATCCTTTCATGTCCTATTCATAGTCCTGCCAAGAGACCCAATTTATGTCCCTTGGGGAATGATTGCTGTGTGTGTGCTCAGAGACTGGTGTATATCTTGGACTCTGGGCATCTGCTTGTTATACATGTTGGGCCAACTTCTGCTCCATACATGTGTTTAATATCAAACATTTGTCAGTGAGAAGAAGAATGAAATCTTGGACTGACAGTATAGCCCTTGARCTGCACCTCTTGTGCCTTTCTGTTTCATTTCTACCAGAGCTGCTTGCTTGCAGTGACAGGGAGWAGCTGCCATAATTTCCTTTATCTTCTGAAGATGTACCAATTCTGCCGCTCCTCTTGTCTTTTCTGGGCATTGCTGCATGCAGGGTTTTGAAGCTTTTGGAAGACAGGTCTGTAAGGGTTGTGTGGGATGGTTCAACAATTCTCTAGGAGCTGAAAAGAATTCAATTCTAAGAGCTTCTAGAATTCAAGCTTTCTGCCTTTTTAAGCATACCAAGTATGCTAACTGATAGGAACTTTGGCTCACAATTATAGCTGTTCCTTTGTTTTGTTAGCATGTCAGAGCGCTTTGAGGTCAGTGCATTGCTTCGGGCCTAGTGATGGAAAAAATGCACTAATCAATAGCAAGCCACCAACTTCTAGCTGGAAGTTAACTCTGTTTTATGCAAAGTAGTGCATTCCCTGACTTTGGTATAGGGCAGAGTTTTTGTTAGGAACAAACAGTTTAGGAGGCTGAAATTATGGAGAGATTTTTTGTAATAAAGAAGGGAGTCCTGTTTGTATAAACTGCTCCTCTTTTTACAACTGCAGCCATTTTTTAGTTATATCCATTATGGATCTGAGCAGTCTGAGGGTGTGTGACAAGCAGWTTTAATACTATTGCTTATTGCAGGGTTACAATAAGTTCAGGCACATGATGAAGCAAGAATGCTGCACAGCATGGCCAGCCTAATTCATGTAGAAAAGTACTGTCTGTTCCATGTGGTTTAGAAAGTAAATGTGTTTCTTGCTGATCTGTCCAAGTTGCACATGAACATCTGAAGGGAGATGATCCATTTACTCTGTCAGAGTTTTGGGATGTTTATTTTCACATGTGTAGCAGCTGTGGCTGGGCAGAATGAATATGGATTTAGTTTAGGCAGCATGAACTGTGTTGCATGAAGTATGTGATGCCTCTGGAGTGTGAGCAGCCACAAGCTGTTTTCCAGATATCTCTGTTTTGTGTTRGGTACCTACAAGTTCTGAATAAGCTGCTGGTGTCTTTGAAAGCAGGCTGTGAATGTCAGTTTTGCACTGTGCCATGCTATTTTAATGTTTATCCAGTAAACAGAGCTGGAACAAAAATTACACAAATTACTGGAACCTTGCTAAAATGACTTTGACTTTTAACCCAGAAATGCRTATACAATGAAATGCTGGGAATACTTTGGACAACTAGATGATATTTTTGGATATACTGAAAACAAACCAACTTGTGTCTAATTACTGGGATTATGATGGGCTATGATTTGAACTTGTGATGGAGCCAGGGAGGCAAACAGGAGCATGCTTGACAGAATGCCAAGAAGACAGTACTTTATGAAAAGRGAAACAGCCATGGTGTTCCACCAGAGCGTTTCTGGCTTCCTTTGCTTGTTTGTTGAATGGCACTTAGGAAGACAACTTCTGTTACCAYACAGTAGCTATTTTAAATTCCTTTCACTTTGAAGTCCTCCAAGTAGTGTTCCTCATTGATGTAACAGTTTCAGAGCTATCCAGCAGACGTGTCTGGTTGTGGCAATGTCTTTATGGAAACAACGGATCTGTGTTCAGAGAAGGTGCACTGCTGTGTGAGCTGATGATTACTGGGAAACCCTGAGAGTTGTGCTGGGCTCCACCGGGGAAGGTTGGTGATGAGGTAACTGATGGAACTGTAGTTCTCCTCCACCTGATCTTAGACTTCTGTGTTCCTATGGTGTATCATCACTCGCCTTATTTGCTGTTGTTRTTTTATACTTCCACTGGAGCTGGAACCAGGCAAGCCCTGGTTCCTACCAAAGGGGCTGAAAACCATCTCTTGTTTCCTTCTGTTGGACTGAGAATATTGTAGAACTATTTGGGCTGAGCTTTCTGAGCAATGACACAAAGTGYTCCCTGTCTCCTAGTGCTTCATACTATCTTGAAATCACAGTTGCTGCTTCAGAAAAGTTTGTGAGAGGACTTGTCTGTTAATAAGTAGCTGGATAAAGGAATGGATTTTGGAAATACTGTGGCTGGTTTAAAAAAAAAATAATATCTCACTGTGCTGCCAGTGATGCTGAAACACATGCTGTTATGGACTGTGAACTGTTCATAACTGGAATGTGTTGTCTTCCAAGCCCGTTGCAGACCACACAGAGCTTCACAGCAAATTAGTAGCTGTAGGAGCCATCACTGTGCATTAGATGCTGGATGGACCACCCTGAGTGATGTCATTCCATGTCTGAAAGTGCTGGGTTTAGACACCTCATTGTGACAAAGCAGAAAAATACAGCRTATGTGCCAGTAAAGTATGGTTAATGTATATAGTTAATGCCAGAAGCTGGTTACTGTATAAATAYAGCCAGATTCTGCAATGTAAAGGAACACTCAAGGCAAAGTTCCACTTATACTGAAAGACTTCTGTATACCAGGAGGCTGATAAAGGTCTGAGGTTTAGTACCTGCTGTACAGCTTAGAGCCTTGCAATACATGTAAAGGTGAATTGTAGCAATACCTGCAAGCCATCGTGTAGGGTGTGATACAGAGATGAGTCTGAGTGTGGTTACTGAGCATGTGGCTGTTAAAGGATTAGTAACTRTGTGACCAGGTGAGCCTTAGAAATCTGTTCTTTCTTCCCTCTTCTGAGGGACCCAGCTAGCTGCATTGACTTGGTGTTGATCTGACCTTTCCAAGATTTGAGTCTTTCCTCATCGCAGTTCCTTGCCAGGTTGCTGCCTGTGCCCGGCCTCTTTGACAGACGTCTCTTCCTGCCTGCACTGCCTTTTATCTCAGCTGCTGTTAGCCACAACACTTAGCTGCAAAGTTCAGGAATCTTTTTTTGACTGTAGCTGTGTGGGGTTTCTACCTCCCATCAGAGGCCCAGTAGGGCTGCCACACTTCTTGCAGCATGCAGGATAGACAGGGCAGACTGATCTAGGTTACAGAGCCGCTTCTGTCCGCAGGTGAGAAATTTGAAGTCTCTGGCTGCAGAATTCAGTGCCTCAGGCACTGTGGGTGAATTGAGGCAAATTACTGGCTGGAACAGAAAAATTGCATAGATATATTTGAGGGCACGATGCTGCATGATAATCAGTGCTCTGATTCTCCCCCAAACAGTTCTTGCATATACAGCTTCTTTCTCTTCACATCCTCCTTTTCTCTTTTCCTGTCSTCTTTCCCTCTTAACTCTTCTAGTATCTTAAAATAACCTCTTTAGCTTCAGAGCTGTGTAGGAAGACTAGTATAGGTTTGATCTCTACAAGGCCTGCCGCTGGCTCTTCTGTTTTAGAGATTTTTTTTGTGACTGCTCAGGGAAAAATACCRTTTCCCAWAGAAGTATATAAAAATACATATGAMTTGCATTTAATACATAAATATCAGTTGTATTAGACTGTCAGTATTTTTGAATCTCATAATTGGGTTTTTTTTAACTGACTTTTTTTTCCCCTGCAGTACTTTACTTCAAACTGTTCTTGCTTGAAGGGGTAGGTGTCTGTGTGCCTGGGTTCCCTCTGCTCTGAAGCAAGGGATGTTTGTGGATGCTAATTCTGATTTGAACTTGTCCTTTTAGTTAACAAAGAAGAGTGCAGGGAACTTGGAAATTTCCTCTCTTGTGCAGTGGTGGCCTGYATAACTTCTTTCCTTGCTCTGACTGTCAGTGCTCTTCTCCTGTTCCCATGGTGCTTGTGTTGGAGGACCTGCTGCTGCATCACCRTTTTGTTTCCTCTTCTGTACTAGAATGCCACTTCTTGTCCTTCTTGTAACACTCACAGAGCTTATTCCCTTAAGTAGTTCAGCAGAAGAACGCTCAAGAATATTTTCACACTGAGTCTTATTTTGGTGAAATACCTTACAGCTAAGACTACAAGTWTCAGCAGATAGATAGGAAGTTAAGACTTTTCTCCCTGAAGTGCTGGGTGCTGTTCATTTAATTTTTTTCMAGGTAGTCACACATGCATGCTAAAAAAAAAGCTACCACCACCTTGTGGATTTAACGTGAGACTTTCTCTAGAAGCAGTTGTTGGTTAGCATTTSTGGGGAGTTACATTTCTTATCTTCAGTGTTACTGACTCCTGCTTTACTGGTCACTCAGACACATTTCACCCACACCATTCTTCTGTGTAATCTTAACTGTGGCAAATATGCCAACTTTTTTTTTTYYYCTAGAGAGATGTTTACCTTGACATTTACATGACAGGTGTCTAACCATAGGTTTTCTACAAGATGCAGAACTGGCAACTTCATAGGAAATGTAGGTCTGTAAAGGTCTCAGACAACCTGTAGTGAAGTTGATGTATGTAACATGTAGACATAATAGTTATGGGCACATTGGAAAGTTGGAAGAATAATTTGTAGGTGTTCACTCACGATAACAAATTCGTGCTTCAGCTTGGAAGATTTAACTTTTAGGTGGCTTTTCTTCTTGGTTGAGTACAGCACCATCYTGAATCTTCAAAAAAGCAAGAAAGAATGGCTCTGATAAATGTGTTGCATCTTAATAAATTTTGACTCTTTCACAATGTTAAGGGAAAAAAAAGAGGAAAAAAGATCACTTCAAGCTGTTTTATCATAATGGACTTAACCTTTGTCTTATTTTTTAATATTTACAGTTTTTTTCAGCTGCAGAATTTGATCAGCACCTCAAAGGAGCTTGCCATTAATATAATGTATAGCATACTAGAGATGATGAGGTAGTGGGCTTATTTCACAATTCCAAACCCTCACCTGCTGCTAAAATGTATAGCTCTTCCCTTGATGCTGCAGTATCCATYTACCCCAGCACCTGCCACGTTTCACTAAATAATTGTTTGAAAATTAAAGGTTACCCACCCTCCTGTGAAAGTTGRTGGAGACTCGTTCCAAAATCAGCAGCTTTTCCCCTTCCTGAAATAAATTTTGGGGTTATAAAACTGTGTCCAAAGTCATCACAAACCTGTGCTGGATTATGAGTCGCATTGTCACTTACGGTGTGCCTGAGCTTTTGTTTGGCTAATATGGACAAAGGAGTCTGCTTCACATGATGTAAGAAGTGTTTGCCCTAAGAAGAACAGAGGTCCTCTTGAACCAATTAGGCAAAAATAACAGCTGGGCTACCCACTAATAAGGAAGGTGCTGCTAAACCTCTTTTCATTGTGAGAAGAAATAAATCTTTTAAGGCTTACTCCCTTGCATTTTTATAGAGAGCAATTCTTTGAAAAATTCAGCGATCCAGCTGGGTGATATGTGCAGGAAGACTGTGAAGAAGATAAAGAAACTTTTAAAAATAAAAAATGGTATTATAGCTGTTAGATTTGGCAATTATAAATGTTTCATTGAAGATTTCAGTATTTAGAGAAAGTTTTACTGTTTAAATTGTTAAGAACGTGGAGTTTAGGGCTAGCACAACAGGCAGTCTCACACAAGTTCCTTGTAGCTTGTTCTGCACGAGGACATTCCTTCCTGGAGCAAATCTCTTCTGATATCTTCTTTAAAGGAAGGCAGCCCACATGTATTTTTAGTAAGTCTGAGAGAAAAGCAGGAAGAGGAGGTCACAGAGGATTGGGACAGGTAATGCTAACTTTATGGCCTTACTTTTTGTGTGAAAATATCCCCATCCTGGCCAAGCACCTACTTAGGTAGGGAGTGCACCTATGTGCCCTGACAGATTAACTCTTCCTGGGGAAAATCTCTTTAACGCCTTAAGGGGGTTGATTTGGAACTGGTCAGGCACAAAGAAAGGAAGGAATATCTACAGTTCCTGAGTGGGTGCTACATATTGTGATTTACTGGTTGGGTTTTTTTTTTTGGTTTTTTTTTTTGGTGTATGTTAGTGGCAAGTGGCAACTAGAGCTCTCTTTATCATTCGGAGAGAAACACATCTTCCCCATGACTTCATCCTGGCTCTGTGGAGGAGGATAGTTATGGACCAGAGCAAGTTTAACAGCACTTCTGCACATCTGAGATATGTTCTCTTGGTAGTATCCCAGATTATTTGGGGRAAAAGGACAGGTTTTTTTCCATGGTCTTCACTATCCATGTTTTTTAAATTTGWCTAAGTTTATTGAATATGGCCCCCTTGCAATAGCTTTTTGCTATTACTATCTAAATAYAATTTTCCTGTATGGTAGAATTACAGGAGATTTGATGTTTGAATAAGCAATTAACTGAGCCAAACACTTCAGCTTTGAGTTAGCTAATCTCTCAAAGGTGTGTCCTCTTCTGAGGTACTATGAAGTGTGAGTAAAGACTTTCTTAGCAGAAGACAAACAAAAATATTGCTGGTTTTCCAGATGCCACTGCTCTACATTTCCGAAGTGCTGCTTCTTTGTGTTTTTCATTCAAATCAGTGGACTAAGGGCAAACAATCAGGCAAGTCATGGAAGAGCTCAATGGCACAATTATTCTGATATTTGTGGTTTTTCTCTATCAAACTCGCAAAATCATTTGAATGTTTTTAGGAATGTCTGTCTTTGTAAATATATTGTAGCTGAGCTGTCTTTAGAAATATAAATTAAAGAACAAATTTTAAATCATTGGCTGCTGTCCTAATGTCCTGGCTTACTGTTACTTTGGTCAGCGGGTGGCCTGGTCGGCCTTTCTGAAGCCAATTTTCATTTTAAGATATTTTTATTTCTTTGGAATAGGCAAAGCCTTTGGAAAATGAGGGAGCAGCCTGCTTGTGCTTGTATGTGTAGATGAAGGCTTATATGTGCAACAAAGTAGCTGTASAGTTTTTATATTCTGTTTGCAGTAATAGTAAACAGAGCATCTAAAATAACCACTTGCACATTGCAACAAACACATCATCATTTGCTTAAAAAGAGTTATAATTACAGTTGACGAAGCATGGACACCATAAAAAATGCATTAGTTTGGCTTGACACATTAATTACCTGTTTTTGCAGATGTTTTTATATATTGTTGTGCGAACAGTTTACAAAATAATTACRGGAAAGTCATATGGAAAATAAACTAAGTGGGTGGTTTCTCGCCTTAATATTTTCATTCATGTGAATCTGTGTGAGGCACAGCTGCTCTGTAGCAAATGCAGAGGGAGAGAGAGAGATGGGGAATCTTGAGGGGTTTTTATTCTAAGGTCTCTATGATYAGCCTTGCTGCACTTTTATATCTTCCTTTAGCGGTGTAGTTTTTAAAAGTGTAAAATGACATTGCTGATTTAATCCCAGTGATCGTGGGGGAAGAAGCTTTGATCCTGATCAGATGAAACACAAATCTTCTAGTATCTAGGAAAATATATGAAAAATCAATATTATTTTAAGCAGGATGATCTTTTATGAGCAGTTGTAAAGATTCATCAAAGGCTTTGACACAGTTTAAACGTTTCCTGTTTGCTGCCATTTAAAGAAAAAGTCTTTCAAGTTTAAATTGTAATTAGAGWGATACCTCTTTAGATTATTGTGGGCTAACCAGAGAATGGAACTAGGTGCTCAATATGCTCACACAATATTTAAATCAWAAGTTCTTAACTAGGAATAAATTATTATTCCTAATTTGTTATAAAATAAAATGGATTCTTTTGGAAATTCACATTTTGCATAAATAAAAACAATATTTTGTGGCAAAATGTACATTGAATTTGTACATGGCAAATGATGCTGCATTTTAAAAAATGCACAAAGTCTGAATCACAGCTTTAGCATCTGTCAAATATAAGGATTTGTTCTAGTACTGTGTTTTAGTGATTTCTTTTAAGTGAACAGTTTTATGACCTTGAATTTGGTATAAATGTTAAAGATTGTTTTTAGCTTAATGGGGTCTTTATTGTTATTCCCTGTGTTTGAGGCTTTTGAAGTAGCATATATTTATTACATTTATTTTGCATATTTATTTACATATTTTTATGAGCTATTGGCTGTTTAAATGGGAATTTGTATTTTAATGTAGTTTTTTTTATATTTTTTTGGTTAAACTAATGCAAAAAATAAAAAGCCCAAATCCTATTTCTCAAGCATCCACTTGTTAAACTATTCAGAGACTGAACTGTTAATGATCTTATCCACAAATACGATGCAAGAACTTGTTGAATAAATATTGTTTTGTGAATCCACACCCTTTTTTGTGGCTGAAGATTTTAATGAGGGAACAGTTTGCTAAGGTTATTTAACAAATTACTCAGGAAGGAAAAATAGAAGGAAAACTGAGATGAATGTCTTGTGAAAGTAGGGAGAACAAAGACAGCTCTAAGGGGACATCCTAGGTGGTTTGCGTTAATTACTGTAAAATTACTGAAGCATTGAAAAAAAGCAGTAAACATCCAAACTAAATACACATAACAAACAATTAAGCAGTAAGCTTGACTTTTATGATAGCCTTAGACACTAACTTAGCAGTTTTCTACCAACCTGCTCGAAGGAAATGCTGGCTGAAGGGTTTATTATTGCTGTGCAGATGTCTTGTTTTTCCCTGAGCGGCTGCCACTTTGTGTGTCTGAGAGAATGTGGGTGCTCCCCAGTGCATCTGCAGCAGAAAGTTTTACAGTACTTKARCGTTACCTGCAGGGATGAACGCAARAGAGTAACTTAYGTTTTAAGAAATTGCAACACACACTTATTAAAAAAAATATTGTGCCTCTACTCTCTCTTGATAATGCCAGCTTCAAGTTCAAAGAGTGGAATGATGTTACTTTTTCTTAATGGGAGTAAGACTGGCAGTCTCACCTAGGGGAATCTTGGTAAAAAGTTCCCTAGGTCTTTAGAATGAGAGGAATTACTGAGAAATTGATACRTATCTGTAATATCGTATGCTGAAAGTGCACTGAGTTTCTGACTGTCCCAAACCAAGCATAGACAAAGGTTTCTGCAGAGCAGTCTCTGTCTATATCCAAGGTGGTGACATCACTCTTCCCTCCTGCTGTGAAGGGGGCACTGAAATTACAAGAGATCACTGACCACAGAATTCGGAGCAGACCTGAAGTTTCTTCTGTTTACACTTGATGGAGTCTGGTGTGATGGTTTAGGTAGTCTCTATTGTGATAGGAAAGAAATGGGAGCCTCTATTTTAAGACAACCCACCTTGATCCCTACCTTTAATTCTGCCCTTGAAAAATCTTACAATGTCTTATGTATTGCTATAATTGCCCCYTGAAAACCTCCCGCAGTAACTTCTGAATACAAGCATTCATACAGTAATTTCTCTGTCAGAAATTCCATAATAAGCTTGCTCTTTTTATGAGACTCGTTCTTGATAACCCACAATAATCCTGTTTYTTTCCTTATCAGTAACAAAGTTTCTGGTTGAACTCCTTCAAGGTTACACTCGAGTTCCTTTCATGGCCCGGTGATCAGTATCATATGAGTTCCAGTCTTCATTATTGTCTGTTATCTGCCGTTGGTTAGGGTTTGTGTATTTGTGTGTTTAATTTATTGCCTCTCCTTTTCCTTGCCTTGTCTTTCATGTGGAGTAGCTGTTGGGCAGATACCCTTGCAGTTCCTTGCCCTGTTTGAGCAYTGGTTTGAAGGGTGCTGGCTTGCACCTGGCAGTGCAGAGCCTGTTACAGTCAAGGCTTTGTTTCTGCAAATCTTAGATGGCCTCAGTTAGGGCTGGGAGAGACTGTCAGGGCCATATAAAGTCTCTGCTGTCCTTCAGTCTTCTGGGGCTGTTGTCTCTATCTCTTTTTTAGCACAGTGATCTCATTTCTCTGTTACAGCAATTGTGTCTCACAGTCTCTCATCTTTGTTTGGCGGTTGACTATCACAAATGGAGTCTGTTATGGCAATACATCACTCAGGATGTGAATGCTTAAACATAAACTGAAAAGTTTTAGAGCGAATACAGATTTTGAGTGGTATCATGGAATCTCACCAAGAGTTTGGGTAGGTTAGAAATAACACAATGGTTGTTTAGCCATCTGGAAGATGAAGTAGTGGGTGCAGGTGCTTATTCCTTTCTTCCATGTTATCCCAAGCCAAGTGTCAAGGAATGGCTAGCACTGGAAAGCTGTGAGCAGGAGTTCTCCGTGTCTCTCTGCAATTGCCTTCTTACTTTTAATAGCATTTCTAGACTAAATATATTTAGGAGAACCCATGTGGGAAACCTGAGGGAAAAATAAGTTTGTTGTTTTGTTGTAAACATCTTAGTCTGTCTTTCCTAACTGATTTGCTTTTTGGAATACAACATTTGTATCAGTGGYTTGTTTCAGTTCTTACTTATGTAACATAAGTAAGGAAGGAACGTATATCAAATCAGAGAAATATTAAGAAAGGCTTTTTATTTACCTTAGTCTATAGCAAGGCTGAATTTATTATTTTTGTAGAACTCTTGAGATCATAGTACTGGATTTTTAGAAGATGCATATCTTTAGGTTTGATTATGAATAACCCAAAGGAAATCAAAAAGGTAGAATCAAAGTAGTCACGTGTTTTGATTACTTAGTACCTCTCTCTTTATAGAAAACATATCCCTTTTTTCTCCATTAAGGTGAATCAAGTCCAACTCGTCGAGAAGCAGTGAAAAGGAAGACTGCAGAATACCTTATGCGTGCAGAAAAAATTTCCAGTTTCTATCATAAAACCTCTGAAGATGCTTCTGATTCTATGGTAGGCTTTAATTTGTTTTTTTCTGACAGAATTTGGTATAATTAAGTAGCAAAGCATATTCAAGCTTAAGGTTCAAAAGCTATTTAGAATTTCTCTTTTGGGAGGCCTGAGGACTATTTTGATGTTGTGTTTCTGTTAAGTTGCTATTCTTTCTGATTCCTCATGACCTTATGAGGAATGTTTGGTTTAATACAGGACTGGTTTTCACATGCTTTCCTGCTGCTCACAGTTGATGATGTAGATATTTTTCATCATGCTGAAGAACCTAAAGGTGAGACAAGAAACCACACTAAAATATAACATGTCATTTGACTTTTCCATGAAAATGTTGCTTGGTCCTGTAGGGAGTGAGAAACCTGTTGGTTTCTTTAGCCTAGCCCACAGTGATGTATCAGAAGTGAGTAAAGAATAGGGTAGAGGGGATCAGATTAATTTTCCACAGAACAAGTACTTAATAGAGCAAAGGTTCTTCCTGAACCTTTCAAATGTCTCTCTTGGATAKCCTCTTGGGATCAGCTCCTTCTTGACTTTTGAGACGTTTCTGTGCTTATTCCCACTTTCTTGAGCAGAAATACCCTTATCCATACTTGTTCAAAAGACAAACAAAGATTGTTCCAAGATACCCTCAATAAATAYCTACCTTGCCCTTCCTTAAACAGTTCGTTTGGGATTTATCTGTTCTTACTTTAGACTTTCACTGCAGTCGTGCTAAACTCTGTGTTATTGTCAATGACTGCCCTATTGCAGTAAGTAGAAAAGCTCCAAACTTCCTGACTCTCTTATATCAAGGGAGAACAAAGGGATAGAAGATTATTGCTTCTGAATTTGCCCAGATCTAAAACTGCTTGAAGGAGACAACTGCTGCAAAAATTGGAAGCCTTCTAAAAGCTATCTAATAAGTAAATTTAAAAAGCAGAGATACTGGTTTTTTTTTAAGGGGAGATTTTTTCATGTTGTGAGCCCACAAGTACAATTTTGAGGATGTTCCAAATGGGATATATTTTGTGAGGCTTGGAGTCTTGCTGTTGCTATGAACTGTACTTTGAACAATTTAATATTTTGGACAGATATGAACTCCTACTAGGTATTCTTTCTTTGGGTCAAACACCCCTGAAAATGGGGAAGAATCTATATTGAATGGAATCCTCAGTGTGTTTGGAAGCTGAAGAACAAGAGGAAAAAAACCATGAACAACCTATTTTTGCCTTTTTATAAGTTTAAAAACTAACTGTGGTTTGGAAGGAGGAAGAAATAGGTTGCATTTTTGTACATGAGCTTGAGAGGTAAAGTATTTCCTCTTTTATGCTGTACTGAATAAGACACATGCCTTCTTTGCAGATCCAAAGAAGAGCAGATTTAATTGGGATAAGACAAGAAAAAAACCCCAGAGAGAATAAAAGGCCATTCTCCTTCTGCGTTGAAACTGAAAATTGACAAATTATGGGAAATCTTACTTTGCACAAAGTGTTGCACCTGGCTGATTCTCCTGTTTACTGAAACAGGCCGTGTTGCCATGATTTAGCCTTGTTTTTTTCTTAAGTTTGTACAYGTATTTTAATGTCCTTTATTTGCTGCTCTTCATAATGTATAAATTTTACTTTTTCTTAGAGTTTTGGAATTTGCTGATATTGAGGGCAGATGGTGTTATGGGTCATAATGGTTGTGGTGAGGGACATCTGAGTTCATAGCTGAAAGTTAACTGGGTGAAGGACTTATCTGCCAAAATTATTGTAAGGATAGTGGTAGGGATCACAGCAAATTGGCATGCCCTGTGCTTTGGCTTGGTGTCTTTAAGGAAATGAGGAATGTGACTGTTCCTGCATGTTGGTTGCTGAGCAGATCTGAATTCTTTCACCTTAATTGCTATTTATTTACTGCCTAAGATAGTTTTACTGGAGCTGGGATGAGTTATTCCAYCCCATGTGGACAGTGATAAATTCACTGGAAGAGCCTGCATCTCTATACAGTGTGATTCTTGGGAGATGCCAGTGGAAATATGCAGATACTTTGTGTCCTTCTAAAGAAATGAAGTCCACAATGGGCAATGTTAGTGCAGYACCTGGGCCCCTGTTAGGATTGGCAGAGTGTAGTTTTGTTCTGGAGAGCGCAGTTCAGTGCAGGGAGTGTCACTAGCAGTGGGGTCCTGAGACCATCTGCACCTTTTGGAGACCATTTGGGGGAAGAGGTCTGACTAGTAAGTGAGCATAGGATTTAAAGCAACATGCTCTTGTTCATGACCTGGCGTCACAGGGCAGAACTACTTTGTCACCCCTGTGTGCCGTAGGTGGCTTTGTGCTTCCTATTGTGCCCTTAAAAGGTGCAGTCATGGAGATCAGCATCAGAACTAGGCTGTCCTGTCTTTCTTACACAGGGAATTTTGCTTCCTTCTCCTCMACCAGGCCAAACAACTGTCCAGCTAGGGAAGGGGTAAGCTCAGAAGTGCAGGACAGTTATTGTCCTGCCTGTTGGATCTYCCAAAGGCTTGGGATGCCAGCCATGTGCTAAGCCACCTACAGTAGCCTCAAAAGACTGTGCCCACTACATGTGCCCCAAGCTACTCCTTTGCCATCTGAACACCACATGAAGGTAAAGCACAAAGGTTAACTTTTCCCCGGGGGCTTGGGGCAGGAGAAAGCGAACCTCTCTTTCATGGCTGGAAATGCCAGGCCGTTGCCTCTTTGAAGACCAGGCTTCCCTAAAAAGGCAAAAGTCTGATATTTGAGAGCTGAGAAGCAAATTGTCTTTGATACCATGAAAACCAAACAAAGAACAACTGTACTTTATTAATTTTCAGCAGTGTTGCCCTTAAGGATACCATCCTTAGTATCCACCCTGCTGCTGGCAGGTGCAGCTGAAGAGAGGAGCACAAGAAGGTGGTGTTTGAAGAGCCCTTGGCTTTGTTAAAGAAAGGTTGTGGGTAGAGGGTTTAAAAGAAACATAGGGAACTGTCACAACTGTGACCTTGAGCTGGGAACTCATCTGAGTGTCTTAAAAAAAACTGAGAAAAGCCTTGCTGTGACCCATAAGAGCAGGAGATGTGGACACAGCTTCTGGAACTTTTAAACAGGCATGTGGACCTGCTGGAAAAACAAGCTGCMGCAAATGCTGTCCTTTTCTTATTTTTCTTTGGTGCAGCACAGCAGCCTCAAAGACCATCTCTTGGACAAGTGCTCCAGCATGCTGTGTAAGAGCAGCATTGGGTCATTTTGCAGATCCTCGTGCTGCGTTTTCCCCTCTGTCCCTCTATAAGAAGCATCTCTGGGGAGCCACCTCCAAGCCTGAGTGGGGGCTGCAGCAACAGCCTCTGAATCACACTGGATTGACCATCAGAAAGCWGCAATCTTGTGTAGCTGTCAGCTGCAAAGCCCAGCTCCACTGCTTTTACAGGTGGGAGCAGTTTTAACTGCAGCAGTTTTTATAAAGCCCATTTTTTCTCTCTTTGAAATTAGTTCTCAATTCTAACTAGTCATGCCTAACTTTGTATATTCAGAGTTGTTTCTTTTTGCACCATTGTGAAAGCTGTTGTCTTTTAGAATGTCAATTATTTTTGATTTTCAAAGCAATTTAGTAACAAAGATACATGGAAGCCTGATGCCCAAACAGAAGAAGCAGTCTTTGTGGTTTCCATAAGATATCATCCTAAAACTCTCATTAAAYGTGCATGAAAATTACATGAAGTATAAAGAAAATGCACTGCTGTAGTTCTGTGAGATACAAATTTAACATAAAATAAGAAATTCTGTCTCAAGGCTTCTAGGATCACATCCAAGGYGTGTCCCAGCTTCAGGAAAGGTGCATTCCCCAGATGGTGCTCACTGAGGGCCTTGTGAAGCACAGGATAGTTCTGTCTGGTTCAGATGCAGGCAGAAATCCAATCTGGTTTTCTGCTGGTGCAGAGAGAGGAAGGAGCCAGGATATTCTGCCAGACCAGGAGAGCTGGAGGYACTGTCACACCCTTGAGGCAGATCCCAGTGTGTCTGCATCAAAACAAGGCATCTGCTTGCTGCAAGTGAAGATCTGGCTATGCTACAGGTAGAYAGTTATTGAAGTCATCAGACTGAGACCTCTGAATGGCAAGGGGAGGTCACATTTTGATGTGCAGGTCTGCACTGGTTCATGAAAGCTCTCTTTTCTTATCCTGAGGATCTGTGGTGACTGATGTCAAAGGTGTCAGTATTAGCAGTTAAAGTAGCAGAGCTTTCTGGGTGAAAAARATCAAGAGGTGAAAATAAAGATCAAATATTTAATTAGAGGAAAATCCAGGCAAAAGAGCAGTTGTGCYGAGAAAGCTTTGAGAGACCAATTGCTGTGAGCAACCAAGGAAGGTCCAAGACTCCACCCTTCCTCATGTTTCACTGCATCCCAGGAAGTAGAGGGGTGCAAGGAACCCCCACAACAGATGCTGGGGTGCCCTTAGCCTGAGATAYACACATGGTTGTGGTTCTTGGGGTTGTCCTGTGCAAGGCCAGGAGCTRGGTGTGGTGATCCTTGTGGGTCCCTTCCAACTCAGGATATTCTRTGATTTCCCATCAAATGAYATTTGTGTCACTGGGCTAGGGACGGTGCTCTCGCCCTAAATGAAGTTGACATGAGATGCCTTTCCTCTTACCTGACTGGAGATATACTTCTCTGTCTCTCTCTGCTCTTATACTTGCTGGTAGTGCTGCCAGAGCTGAGGCGAGAGCTATGGCCATATTCCTTGTGTAGCTTGCAAATCCAGAGCTTTCCAAAGGTAAGCAGTGGCCACAGGCTGCTGAGTCCTTGCAGGAGCATCATAATCAGCATCATCCTTTTCTGCTTGAAATTTACACATGGTAACCAGAAGGTGATGGTGGGAGAGGAGCTGGTGATGCCTGTCCTAACTGGATAAATCCAGCTATGCAGCTCAGAGCATGGAAACAGAGAGGGCCTGACCAAAGGAGGGAACATCCTGGTGTACCTGAGCAACATGCTGAGCATTTGGACAGGCTGTTGAAGGCCTTCTACAGGCAGAGGTAGCCTGCTGCTTTGTTTAGAGTATTTGACTAATTTCTAAAGGCAAATGAAGCTTTTGATTTTTTTTTTTGTTGTCCTCCTTCCTGTATTTTTTGTTCCTCTGTTTTTTGATGAGAGTGGGGGTTTTTAGTTATTTTTCTTATTGCTGCCTAGATGCTGAGCTTGGATTTTTACTCTATTCAGAGGAGCAGGCTTTCATAGAGTGCTTAATTGCTGTAGTTCTGGGAATTGTTCTGGGAATTTGGAGTTTGCTTCCAGCCTGCTTCACAACAGAATGTAATGCCTCCCCATCATTGGGCTCTTCTATTAGACTTTGAAACAGTGAAACTAAAGTACTGTAAAGAGCAAAACTGATAAAAATGGAGAGCCTACTGGGAGCTGTGGAGATGTGGATGTGATTGTAAATCCTTTTAAGGTAGGAAGCGACTGTAGAGCAGATACAGAAAACATTGTGTGTATACAGTATTACCGACTGTGCCACCATTGSTCACATTTTAGAGAAGGACCTAAAATATATATACTGGGGTTTTTTTGGCTGTTCAGACACGATGGGTGCAGAAATCTAATTGTATAGCATTATTAGACAACTATTAACTTCTGTAGAGATGGATGAACTTAATTCATGGTTGAAATGTTATTCATAAGAGAAAATTCTAAAAGCGTAATTATTGAGGAATGGTTATAAAATGTAATAGCAAGCAGATAGAAGTGGAAATCTTTTATAGTAGTCTAGAGGATTAGGAAATGTTCTCTTCCTTTAAATGTATTCCTTAGAATGCTTTTGAAATCTTGTCATGAATAAACTGTGTTAGCACAACTCTTTGTTTCAAAGGAAGTATTTCATTATTGCAGAAAAATTGCACRCTCTGAAAATACTTTTAACAGCTTGCTGGAATGTGGAGCCAAAATTAGGTTTGGAAAAGAAAGTTCATGTAGAGTTTTCTTTTTTTTAATCTTCTTCCTGCTAAAGCGTTTAGTTTTAGATTGTGGAATCTGGACTGTTTTCTCTTAACTGCTGTTTTTACTCCTGCTTGGCAGGATTTACGTGACAAAACAGTTATCAAATACAGACAGATAAATGAAGATAAAAAATAAACACTTAAAAACTGAGCCCAGGAAAGCACACTTTGCTCCATGCTTTTTGAACATGTATTTGTGGCCCTTTCTTTTGGATTTTGTGGGCAGTCAGTACTTATTTAAGTACTAATTTTTAGGGAGGAGTTTGGAAGGAGAGAATGTTTTTGACTGGCAACATGAATGGGCCATTGAGGAASGCTTTGAGGATAGCACAGTAAGGATGTCTGAGGAGGAAAAAATTGGGTGACAGGAAATGGCTCTGCCTAGTTCAGGATCTTGGAGTTTCTCATCATAAAGGAAAAATTTTTGATTTTCCGTGATAGTCAAAYATTTCACCCACAGCATAATTGCTTACCAGCCATTTTCCTTTGTAATATAATCGTTAAATATTGCCTCAGAATGGCAACAAATTAAATTTTTTCTCTTAGAAGCCTAGAAATCGAGCAGTTTCACCTTCCTTTCCCTTTGCACCTTTGTGTGATAGAAATGTACTTGGGGAGGTCAGGTTGTGCTTAAAAGGAGTTTGGCATTCAGCAGCTCTGGAAATGAAGTTACCTTATTTGTGAGGAAGAGATACAGGTCTGTGGTTSTAGTAGGAGCTACATGTTGAATTTTTGGAGGAAGATCTAATGAATTCTCTCAGTTGGCAACTAGAAACTGCTGAAAATGTTTGTTCAYATGCCAGAGGTATATGGGATGCTTAAGAGGTTGATCTTTGTCCCAAAAGACTTCCAGTTGAAACGTTGTTGCCCGCTCTGACATGCAAGCTTTGAGTTTGCACTGAGAAACTACAAAACATAATATGGACAAACATCTATGTGTATTATTAGCATATTAACTACTTGAATAGTTGGCACCTGCCAATTTTCTTGCTGTGGTGTTAATTTCTAGATTAATGATACATAGCTAGCTACTTTTTTTCTAAGGCAGCTTTGGGAATCATTTCTGTTATGCACCTTATTATTAAAAGGATTTCATAAAGCCCACCAGAGAGCAAGAGAATCCTGTTTATAATTCTATATTTTATGTTCTTCAGACTTAAAAAGCCTCTAATTTGCTTTCTCCTCCTCAGTGATCTCTGAATTATTTTGTGCCCAGAATACCTGTAAGGCTTTGATTGATTATTACTATGTGGTAAGAACTGAGTAATCAATTGCTGGGTTCCATTAAGCATAGAAAATATAAAAATTCATTGCTTTTTTCTTCTCTAAATTTTTGTTTTCCATGTTATCTTGACTTTTATTTACTTGCAAGTTGTTTTTTTTTCTCCCCCACTAAGGACAAATAGAAAACTTCTCCTTTCATCTTCAGTCTCTCTGATTTATGATAAATTTAGTTTCCTTCGGCCTGGCATTTGCTTCAGCAGGCAGTCTTCCTTCAAGTACCACCCTGATTGATGTATAATCTTTGATATCTTCCATTAGCCTCCAGGATCACTAAGTTCAAGGCCCTCTTGGAACCTAAGGAGCCCTGCCGAGGAACTGAAGACCTTCAGAGTCCTTGGGGTGATTGACAAGGTAATTCTTCAATGTCTCTTCAAGAATTCACTCATAAATCGACTGCATGCTGACATTTTGTCTTTGAAGTTGTGGATCTTAAGGATATGAAACAAAAGGGGAAAATGACTCAAATGCATCTGCACTTTAAAATAACAAAAGTAGAAGAAAAAAAAAGGCTTTTATCTAAGCAATTCATGTAAGGTCATGCAAAATGTATTTGAGCTAAAGGATAAGGTACATGTTTGGTAGCATTCAATAAGATGAGGCCTGTTTTTCAAAAATGAAGTCATGGTTGCTGTTCTGGGGTAAGGACAAGTTGATGTGTTTTCACTTGAACARTCTGGTGAATACCTGAAATATAGAAGGGTAGAAATTCTTACTTTTCAACTCTTACTTGAAATGGGAACTGGGGACACACAKGACTGTTCTCCTTCCCTGAGAATTTGGAACTGAGATCCCTTGCCAAGACAGAGATTCAGCAATGAAGCCAAGCTTATTTTTGAGTCATGCAAATAGTACCTTCCAAAATCCCAGGATAATACCCATCTGTAAACAGTAAAGGGCCATACGGATTTTTTTGCAAGCCTAATTAAGAGACCAGAAGAATTGTTGGGTTGTTTTGATAATGCTGATTAGTTACCACCTTACCAAATACTTTTAAGATGATGTATTGTTCAGCAGTGTGACAGTGGCTAATGCAGACTGTAACGGCTCGTTTCCTTTTTGCTGTGCCAAATCCCTTGTGCCTTTTGATAGTTCCTTGTGTAGTCCCTGGTTTGTGCATGAGCTACCGATGCATGGTCAATTTATGCATTTGTAACGTGCATCAAAAACCTGTGGCTCATCCCTTGAGGTCTCTATTTCTTGGTTTCTYTTTCTTGTTGCACTGAACCTATGTATTTTTGTTTTGGTTTTTGYTTTTCTTTGCCTGTTTTGTTGTAATTGTGTGCGTAAGTTGATAATTTCTCCTCAGAGGGCTGTATGCATTAGGTGTTATGGTTGTTTTTATAGCAYACAGGGTTTTCTATGCTCTGACTTCATATTCATTGTACCTTTTTTCCTCAGTTTTAAGTACAGAATTTARCCTGCATTCCACTCTGTATACACATCAGAGAGACATGTGGTGAAGACCACCTATCTGTAGCACCTGTTAGGAAGTGCTAACTGAGTGGCCACTGAATGTGTGCAGTGGGCATGGATTTTGTGATTTAGTCTGACAGAGTGTGTCTGCAGAAGTRTTGGAAATGGATCAAGAAAGACCTTTTCAGTATCTCCTTTACTGTGTAAGGATAATGAACAGCTACTGGAGAAGATGTTTGATCAGAATGAAGCTTTTGGAGTCCTTGGTGGTACCAGATCTCCTTAGATTTCTCAGAGCAGTTTCAGTAAGTGTCCCAGGTGTGAGCTGAACATGTCCAAACCTTTGCAGCAGAGTTGGGAAGAATCAGGATTCTAATGATGACAGAAATACAAGATACTCAGAGTTGTAGATGTGTGCAAAGAGTCACAGACCTGTGCATACAGCTGGAATGCTCATGTGTAAACAGAATCATAGGGTTCAGACTTCCTGTTTAATTACCATGTAGGAAAGGGAGCCGGATTCTTTCTGGTGTCTTTAGTACTCTGCGTTCCTACTTACAGATTCTTCTTGTCACAATGTTAGCCTTATTCTCAGTGTGCTGCTTTTAATCATATATTTCTAGGTTTTTGTGAAGTTGTGAGGCAAATGAAAACCTGCTCTAAGCTCAGAGAATATTGTATTTGGTTTTGTAATGCACACAAAAAAACATGTGAATCTGAAGAAAAAGTGTGCACTTGTATCTGTGGGCTGGAGATGGTGCCCCTGCCTTTGGTTTAAAGCACCATCTCACTTCKTTCCTTACCATCACTGTCATTTGCCTCCTTCTCTGTTCCCATATGCCCTAAAGCTCACACTGTGGAGAAATCCAGYCAATGTGTAAGTATACTTGCTGGAGCCAAGTAGATGACATAGCGTGCTTGTCCCCGAAAACAGATTTTGATTTTCAGGGCCAGCAATGAAGGTGCTATGCTTTTGGGCACAAGACTGTGACTGATTCAGCACCATGCAGAGTTTTGCCTGAAAATAAGCATCCATTCTAACCCTAAGGTAGCTGCTTTCGTTTCAGCAGAAAATGGTTGTGTGGGTGATAATGAGCCACTGGCATTGTAACTGCTGGCTTGACTAACCCTGTGCACGACTGGCTGAAACAAACTGACTTGAAAATGGTGTTGGTTGGTTTGCAGACTTGTTCTCCCACTGCTGAAGCCCAGAGTGGTGTCTGCCTGCTACAGTGCTGCCTGGAGAAGACCAGCTGTTAACCTTCCCTCATTCAAATGCTGAAAGGTTCAGTGCTTTCCCTTAGAGTAATGTCACTCTTTGTTCTTCTTTTGAAGCCTCTTGAAGTATTTTGAATTGGCTTCATTTTTCACAGRCAAAATGCTTGTTGCTACCTGAAACTCAGGGATTTTCAAACTATTTTAGACTAGGCAGAGTGATTAGATATTTAATTTTAGCCTAGTTTATTCCCTATGTGCAGTCTTTCTTTCCATGCCTGCTCTTTCACCTTCCTTGTCACCTCAGTGATTTTTGTTGCATTGACCCTGTTCTGCTAAATCTGAAAGAGTTAGAGATCTTACCATTATTAAGCTCCTTAAGTTATTGTGAAAATTCAGGGAAGAATGCCCATATCTGCCTTGCCTCCCATCCTTCTGCTTTTGCTCTCATGCAAAGGCTATAATATAAATCCAACTATTTTAGTATACCAAAGAGGACTTAGGTTTTGCTTGAGGAAACCATTGGGTTTTTTTTTTTTTGATTTCTGGTGCTGCTGTGTTTGCTCACTTCATGGTGTCAAGAGTTAACGAGGTGGTGTTTGCAGGTATTTTATATGTTTAATATGTAAAGAGTCTGCCTGTATGTAGGTTTCTAAAAATAGAGGTGTAATCTAATTGTAAAGGTGGCTTTTGTCCTGCAAACGTTGTGGAATATGAGGTGCTGTGTTTTGGGTGGCAAAGCTCTAATTAGTGGTACCAGAGGTACTGCACTGAAAACAAATACCTAAATATTGTAGCTGTTGTTATCAGCAACCACAAAGGATCAATTATTTTATCAGCTCATGTACCTTAAAGTAGAAAACTTCTTTTTTAGAATAGGAGAGAGTTTTGCTTTCAAAATTTGCCTAATTAAAAATCAAGGTTGCAGGTTCTGTGCTGAGTTTCTGCCCTAGGCAAATCTTCCTTTGAAGCCACAACCGGCCCCTAAAGAAACGACTTTGTTATGGTGCTGCTGGATACCTTCACAATGCTGTTTCAAATCCAATTTCTTATTCTTTAGAACTCTCTGTTATTTAGATTCATTCAATTTAAAGATTCATCTTGAAAGCAGAGTGCATTAAGTAATAACTATGCCTCTGTAACCAATGGCTGTCTTTTATGTCTCTTCTGTCCCCTCCCCTGGTCCCCCATCAAGGCACTCTGTCTGTAGTGGCAMTGGTGTGGCTGTGTTCAGTTCTTCCACAGCTGTCTGTGTATTTGAGATTGTTGTTCAATACACTGTTTGTTAAGGTTTATTATGAAACCTTATAAAATATATACTCTAATCAGGGCCTTGCTAAAAGTATTTTGGGAGTTCATGAGATAACTGTTTTTAGAAAATGGAAGCAATTCTGTTAATATTGAATATGGGGGTTTTTTTGTGTCTCCTATGCTATTGTGAGAAGTCTTAACTGTGGTGGTTGGTGAATTGACTTTAAAAATATGCAGGAGAACGAAATCAATATTATTATTTATAAAGCTTTTCTGAATGCTTGTCTGCATAACGAGTGAAAGTGCCAAAAAGCAGAAATATGTAGAATGTATGTCAACTTCACATGCATAATCTGCAGACCCAGAGTTGAATTCAAACAGGTTATGGCTAGTTCTAATGAAATTTAATCACAGGGGTAGGAGAAATAGGCTCTTATGGCAGCCTGTGTGTTGTGCATTAAAAACTGACATAACTAACTATGTCCTGTTAGTGCTTGTTAGTAACTTAAATATTCAGCCATTTATTTTGAGGTGAGATTAAAGACTGTTGCAGCTGTGAAACTGAGTTGACCGTAGCATGTGTTTTCCCTCCCCTGGCTCTCAGGTGTGCACCCTGTCAAGCATGTTTAGATCATCTTATGGATTTGAATGAATGCTGTGTTGCCTAAGAGGTCTGGGGGAAAAGGAGCTGTAATATACATACAAACGGGCATAATGGAAAATAGCAGTGGCAAAAAGGTTGAAAATCTGAAACGGAGTAATAATAGTAACTATTCATACAAATAAACTTTTAAGAGCTGGTTTTATGTTTTGATAACCTTTTTGTTTCTTAAGGAGYTTGCCAAGTCCTACGAAATCAAATCAGCTACAGAGTTATTGTTGAAACTGATTTCTTGGCTCACTACCTTCCTTTCCCTACTGCTGTGGGATTATTTCTAAACTACAGTCAGGTTTCAAGCCCCAAGTAACAAAGCTTGCTTAGCTTTAAAATGTAGTCTCTTTGCCAGCTAGAAGGAGTCCTGTCCCTTCTTCCCTGCCCTCAAACACCTGCCACTTGTTTTCCTGAAATCTTTCCATTTACACAAATCTGAACATTTCTGAGTGTTTGTTATTGCAATCCTTAGTTTCTGTCTAACTTCTTTCTTGTTTGTCTCACTAAAATTTCTTTTGACTTGAGTGAGATTTGGTAGAGTAATGCAAATTTTGCCCTAGCCTTTACAAAAAAGAAATTACATTGTTGGACTTTTCTTGTGCAGGCTGAACTGCATGTACCTTCTGGCTTTCAGAGAGAAATAAATTATTGAGATTTTATTTTTTTATTGAATTATTTTCTTTTAAGCTAAAATTATTGAAGTTTATCTTCCTAACTTACTGAGCTGCTTACTACATAATTGGTGCTGAACAATTACTCTGGTATGCCAATGGCATTTCATACTGCAAAATGCTTTCTCTAGTAAAACCTGCCAGATATATTTTATAGGTTAATATTTCACTATTTGTAATTTATTGGCCAGATTTTAGTTTACTCTAAGAAAATGGACTTTCTTCTGTTACCAACTAACTCAAAGTATTTCAAAATTCAAATTTGAATATATGCTGCTTTCTTAGCATTTTCATTATTTAAAGCTGCACCGTTTGTCTTATAAGTACACTATTATTGCAAGTCACAGAATATAMGAGCTGTAAGTTCCTTAGAATAATGGTTTGAAAGGAGGAATAATTGCAAACTGAAGATAATTCATATTGCACAGGTACAAGGATAAGGAATAATCACATTTTTCATACATATTAGCCAAATGTAATCTCTTTCTGCAACGACAGAGGGAGACGAGTGAGAGTCCGGGTGGTATAATCTGAAAAGTGACAAGAATAAATCTGTGTTAAGTAGATCTTTTAATCCTGGTAGCCTTGTGACAGCCGGCACAGCTGAGGAGAGCAGGAGGAATTGCACCCCTGCTCCTGCCCATCAACAGAGCCGTGTCCTGAGTGCAGCCCCCAGCTGTGTGCCAGACCCTGCTGAGGTTTTCCTGCGGTCCCAAATACTTGTGCCCAGGATCAGGTGGACAACTTATCTCGTACCTTGTCATCTGTCATAACAGCATTTTCCAACTTGTGGGGTAAACACAGGAAAAAAAAATCCTAGCTGATCATCTGATACGTATTCAAGTTTATAGGAGTTTAGTTAGAGTTATCTATCCTATGAAAAGGGTACATTGGTTTAGCAGATAAGGACCAGAGTTAATAAGTGGCCCACTGGTGACAATATTACATGATGTGTTTTCAGTGTAGAGCACCAATTTAATAACAAAATGGACTTGGTTTTAAAGTAATCCCTTAGCTCTGGTTTGTCTTGGAAACCTTTCTGCTGTCTGATGCTGCAGTAAGAGATCCTATTCAATTTTCTTTGATCAGGAAGGAGGTATTTTTCAGCTGTTTTAGTGAATTAAAGTCACATTTTTGTAAGCAAATGTGTTGACATGTTTGTTTTGATTAGTGTTAAAAGCTGCTCCAATAAATAAGAAGCATGGGTATGTTTTGAAAGAATGGAGGCTAAGAAAAGAATCAGTATGAGATGCTGGGCAGGGGAGAAGGGAGGTGGGGGGAAAAATCCCAGAAAAGAAAGGGGAACTGGGGAAGCAAGTGTGTGCAGCGTGGCAGGATTTTTTTTTAATGTTAAAGCCACCCGCAGCAGAGCAGAGCAGCGCAGTTTAGAGCAGTCCTTAGTTCTGCCAGCGCTGTCCCCCGTGACCTTGGCTGGGTGCTCGGTGGGGTGACTGCTGGCTCACCATGTTCTTTTTTCTGGTGACTTGCCTGTTGCCTGCCCCTGGGTCTGTGCTCTCCCTTATGCTGACTTGTGCGATGTTCCTTCAGTCTCTTATCTCAGGGCTTTGATGCATATGTTCTGAAGGTGGCCACCGTGACTTTGGGTGGCAGCAGATGGTAAACCTTCAGGCTGCCACCGGCTATACTGGTGTTAAGTTGGAAACTTCACGTTTGATGAAGAATCAGTAGTGCATATGAAAGAACTTTTACTGCAGAAATATCTTTTAATTAAAAAAAATTAGCATACCGAAACATTTGCTAATTTCTATGCATTTAAAGGATCTTAAAATTAACTGTTTTCTTAAAGCCAGACTATGGTTATTTACCAGGCAAGTTTTATTTTATTTTTCTCCAATTAATTGTACCTACTATATTGAATTGAATTTAATTAATTTTCCTCTAAGCTGTTGGATACACTGTAAATCAAATCTAAGAAGCTAATTTTTTAAAGTAGCTGCTGTCAGCATCAGAATTAACCCTTGACTTAGGAAAAAAAAAAAAATGGAATTCACAAGTAAGAAATCTATTTGGCACCATGAAGGGGTATTGATATCTGCACTTTAGTGAGATACTGTCATGCAGTGCTACCGTGTTTATTTGTTTTTTGGGGTGTGCCTGAGAGCTCCAGTGCTTGTACAAAATTAGGATGTCTGTGCTGCTGAAGACACTTATTTGCATTAGATATTTATTTGTGGTAATTGCTATTTGTATGTCAGGGGTTTTGGCCACGTTGAGGTTGTCATCAGTGCAAAAAAATAGAGAAAGAAATGAGTAAGCAACGGTGCCGTAAGAGCCAGCGTGATACGTGGACCTTGACTCTGTTCATCCATTAGTATTACAAATAGGATTTTGTCTTGTCTCCTTTTGTGTCACAGTCTAGTTGCTCAGTGCCCAGGAGTGCCCTGCTGTGCCTTCCTCTCCCTCCTCTCTGAGACAAGATGCTGAATGCTGCAGCCGACAGTTCATTGTTAGGAGATATTAAATATTATAACATACACGGTGAAAGAGGTTCTGTCAGCTTATGTGAGCTAGAAGCAGTCTAGTCTATTGCCAGCATCTCTGTGTGATCGGCTCTGGAGAGTAAGAGAGTTCTGTCCTAGGAAATGCCCTGTGGAATCCTGTTTTGTCCCACTGTGCCATTAGGGTGGGTACTTGTCACTCTGCATTTTAAAAAGAAGTCTTAGAATTACAGAAGCACTTTTGCAGTGGAAGGAATGCAAACAGGAGAGACTTGGTGCACTGCTATTTGTAAATTGACTAAAAGATGAAGTGGGGAGAGTAAATTGGCACCTGGGTCAGTGGCAGGGGTGCAATTGTGCCCTTCTGCAGCAGCCTTGTAATGCATCYAAGAGCTGCTGACCTTTCTCTGCTCTGGGTGAGTGATAAAAACTCAAGCGTATATCCTTGTGACCTTCTCTTTCCTAGACTTTTCCCTTCCTGAAATAGTTTTCTGATGGCATCATACCCATTCATGTAGTTCTTTAATTATTTGGGATAATCTGGTTCAGCCTTTTCTTTGTAATAATGCATGCAGGTCGCTTTCCCTTGAAACAAGTGATTGATTTGGTGGTCCCGTGTAAAATCTGCAGTCTGCCAGGGCCAAGTGGACCATCACTACATGGATTTCTAAAGTTACTTTCAAGGCTCTTCCTGGGCTTCTTGGAGTGCCTTTTGAGGTAAACAGTCTTGCCAAAAGGTTGATACTGAATCAACAAAGAAATAATTGTCCTTAAAATAAAGTGGAGCTGTAAATAAGATGTTAATCACTCGGGGAATGTACAAGGCTTGATGGGAAGTAAAAAGAAAGAGGCTGGTTAGCTGGACTGGGTAGTCCATCTAGGTAGTTAACCTCAAAGACACAGGGATATTAGTTGTTGTTATTGCAGGTATAAAACCATAGCTGCTGTTTCGTGTTGATGCTGCAATATAGCAGCAGATGAAGTTACCCTACAGGGACCTGCTGCCTGCTTTATTTGCGTTAGTGGTCGTCGTTCTATACATCAACTTATAGGGCGAGGGCTCAGTAATCTCTTCTGTTGCACCATATGCTAATACAGTGCTGATAAGCAAGTGTGAAAAATGAAAGGGAGGAATAAATTAATTGTATTTGTGCAATAAGGTATGCTATCAAAGGTAATTATTTCATGACAGTTTTAGTTATAGCGGTTGTTTTATCATGGAATAAAAGATGGCTTTAGGAGCCTTTTATTGGAAAGACAATTGTATCAAATTAGTACCAAATTAGATTTTTGTCTTTATAAAGGTGAGCAAACCCATGAGCAGTTTTTAAATTGGTGTCTTCTACTCTACAAATGAACAAATCCTGTTTGAGGGTTAAAGAAGCTATTATTCTGTCCTTTATGCTGACAGCTTCATTACTGATTGGCCTACTGTTGGTATTAAAAAAATGTTTGGCTCCTTATGATCTTTGTGCATGCAACTATAATATTAATACAGACCACAGAACTGTTCATTAAGAAGTGACTTTAAATGAGGTTGATGCTTGTAAATCTGGAGAGATACAGATGTTAAATGCTGCCATTCCTTTTCATATACAGCCGTATGGCTAAAAATTTCCAAGTGGCTAAAGCTCTTGTTAGCAAGAGTGCTGGTGTGTTAAGAATGGCCCTATAAATAACTTTAAGAACTGAAGTTGAAGGTGCTTCTTTTAAAGACTATTGTTAACTAAACATTATTGCCAAACAGATGGAAGGCATTCACCAGCCTGATGTTTTTAGGTCTAATTATATTATCGCCAGTCCTGTATGGCTCGGTTGAAGAGGTGTATCCAGAGGCCAATTTATAATCATTTAGCCAACACCTGTTTGGGAGATATTGACAGTCAAAGGGCACATTTAAAAAAAAAAATCACATATGTTCTCGTATTTATTGCCTCAATGTGAACAGTGTCTAGTTGCAAACAAACTTGGGAGAAGAGGAAGGAAAGTGATTGTAAACACATAGATGTTTCCAAACCATTTTTACCTTCTTTCGGCACCTCTTGTAAAGTGGCTTTTATTTTTCTTTTGTTCTGTGGTTTTCTTTGGTTGGTTGATGTGGTGTTGGGTTTTTCTTTAATTTTAATTTTACACCTCTTGGTTAAGTAAGGATAACAAAACCAGTTTTATGATTGTTATTTATTGAGCTGGTTTTTACTGTTTCTGGGAGCTCCAGGTAAGAGGCCTAAAAAGTTGTTTGGCAAACTCTCTGGTCTGGGTACATCCATCCATCCATCCTTACCATGCCCTTGATATGGAAACGGTCTTTCCTTTGTCAAGAAAATCTCAGTAGCACCAACGTATATTTATTTTTGCCCCCAAAGATCTAGAAAAGCTTTTAAAGTCGTGTATAACTCCAGTAAAAGGAGAGGTCTTTGAGATGTGGAAGAGTCTGTCACTTTCTTTTGGTGAAATATGTTGAGAGAGAAATTAGAAAAGACTTCTGTTCTCCTTCTCTTGTTTGAGATGGCAGTGGAGAGAGGAGTGGATTTTGAATGCTGCCATCCCAAAGGGCAGAGGTTTCTTCCTTTCAGAGACAGCAGAGCACGACTGCATTGCTGCCCCTCCCAGCAGGGAAGTAAGGGAGGCTGTGTGTGGTGCTGTCCTATTGCCACCTGATGAAGCTGTGCTGCTCCTGACATGTCATTCCTCTGCAAGAAGTCTTTTTGGATGCAAGCTGACTTGGTCTTCATTGCACCTTGTCTGTTAACTTGGAGTTGCTGAATCTTGTCTATTAAACTGAGAGTTTGGTTAGCCCAGTGCTAGCATGGAAGAAAGCCTTTTAGAAGTATGATCTTGCAGTCTAAATATTTTAGTATAACTATGTGAATATTTATACTGGAAGTTTGCAATGTCTGCTGTAAATAAATAGTGAGGGCACGATCTTGTTCTTGCTCCTGGAGTAGAGTTGAGCTTGTGCTTGTGCTGCTCGTGTGGCTGTCTTGTAGCTGGTGTTTTTCAAGCACATCTGTGTTCTTAAGAGTTTGAAAACAGTTGATTCCTGAGAAGGGTGGCTTGAAGGAGGAGGGTTCCAGCTTTCTAAAGATGCAGATTCCTAAATGTGTATACACATGCATCTTTTTATTTGTTTTGTTTTCAACACGTAAACAGATGGAGCTTGCTAAGAGTGTAGTTGCTATTTAGTGCTTCTCTCATTGCTGTGTTTAAAGTGCATTCAGTAGAGGTGATGCACTGCAAACAGAGAAAACAGAGATGCTCTTTGCATCTCTAGGTGTTCTCTCTGCAGCAAACCCACACTTCTCTCCTTAAATAAATCCTTTTTTATGTTGTTGTTATTACCAGAATACTAGAGATCTATATCCTTGGTCATCTTTGCTAACAAAAAGATTGGTTATCAAGTCTGTGTGGTGCAAGGGTTTGTTTTTTTTTGGTTTTTTTTTGAAAAATAATTTCTTATATTGCTTTCTTTATAAGAATATTCAACATTAGATTTAAGATCTGTGTTTTGTTAGCTTGCTTGTGTGAATCTTAAATATTTCTCTGAATACTTTTTGCTTAGGTTTTGCTTGTAATGGACACTAGAACACAGCAGACTTTTATATTGAAGGTAAGATATTCTATTATTTGTTAATAATCTTTTATTATAGAGCCTTCTAAATTACACCACCACGCAAAGATCAATTTATATGTAATTTATAGAGTTATGATAATACATATTAAGTGGCCTGGAATTCTTTTTGTCAGTATTTGGTTGCATTCTTTTCCTTTCTCTCTAACATTCCTAGTGCTCAGATATGCTGCTTTAGTTACCTGAGTTGTGTCTGGTTATTGAGGCCAACACTTTAGGCAGGCTTTGGTGAAGATTCACAGATTTAATATGCTGCTTAAAACATCTGTAAAGCCCTGGTGGCTCAGGGCTGGTGCTGGAGGTGAAAATTCTCCTTAATCCAAGCACATCCACTTCATTTTGTGTGTGGTCTTCCTCATGAAGAGTATCATACTGGCCAAAATGGGTTCTGGATGAAATGTATGACTGGTCTTCTTCAAATTTGTTTCATTATGTTTTACATGAATAGTCTGAGAAAACTGTGTTTAGTGTTACTAACCCATCACATTTATGAATATCTAGTTGGTCAGAAGAAAATTTTTTACGCTACTGTTCCATGTTTCAGAAAGTGTTCAGATCAAGGCCTCWGTATGCTCAGAACATCTCAGATGCTGCAAATTAGTTTAGTTATGAGAATTGTTAGTGTGGCCATTACTTCAGGCTCCCCTTGACCTGAATTCCACTGCTAATGGCAAGAAGTATAGAAAAAAAGCTGTGTCCCAAACATGAAGCTCTAATTGCTTGCTCACATTTTGTAACTTTGCTTCAGATCTGGCTTACAACCCACCTTAACTTTGTGTATCAGCATTTGAAATTGTATGTGCAGGATACGACAACCCTAATTGTTTCTCAGCAAGGTTTATTTGTGAATATTGTATATTAGAACCTCACATTATGTGCTGGCAGATAGGGTAACATTGAATTTCCCATGTAACTGCCTATGTTTATCAATATTGTAATAGGTCACACTATTGACATAATTTTTTTTCTCTTTCTCTCTCCCCTCCCTTTCACCCTCCCACATCAATTTTTTCACTTCTGGCAACTTCATCCCTGCACTACCTCCCAAAAATCATTGCCTCTCAAGGAGACTAATCCTTTCCTTTTTATTGAGGTGGTTGTTGTCTTTAGTAAAGTAAAATGGAAATGTGAGGATTACCTGTAAGGCTAAGGCGTTCTTTTGTCTTTAGGACTTGAATTGAATTTTTTTTTAATAGTGTCTTTTGGTCACACGCAAAAGTAAAATTTTAAAAAAAGGTCACAGGGAAATAACTGAGTGTCATCCTGATGACTTAGTTTGAGAGAGATTCTAATAAAAACATTGACCCATGTAATTGATTTTAATGGCAGCTTTGTGCCATCTTCTGTTCTCTGGAAATGCGCCAGATGCCATCAGCACAGCCTCGGGGGACCGAGGGGCATAGAGCAGCAGATGAGTGGTTTCTCTGAAGCCCAGAGTAACTCGGATAGATTAGTTTGGTTGATAAACACAGAGCACAGCAGGCTCCAAAGGCAACTGAGGGTACAACTGACCTTTTTGTTCTCTGTCAGGGTCTAAGGAAAAGTAGTGAGTGCAGCAGGAGCAGAACGACCATCATCCCCCGCTGCGTGCCCAACATGGTGTGTCTGCACAAGTACATCATCTCCGAGGAGTCTGTCTTCCTCGTGCTGCAGCACGCAGAAGGTTTGTCTCTTGTTTAAGCATATTGGTGAAAAGAGTCAAAGGTTTTCAGTTTTAATCAATGGTGCACTTCATTGTCAAATTAATCCCTTGTATATCCAGTTAAAATATTTTTAGCGTGACAGAAAGATGTAATGTAAGACTCCATTCTGTTCTTTCGTCCCTCCCCCTTTTCCCCTCACATTCTGCAGTGGATCTGATTCCTGCTTCAAATGGCCTCAAATCCTGATGGGTTRCTTGAATTGTAGCAATATTGAAAGMTTYCAACTGTTTATTTTCTACAGGAGAGGGAGTGCTTTGACTGCAACAACTGTCTGCATTACTTACAATTATCTCTCAGAGATAAAGTCTTTGGCTACTTTTGTAAACTTTGATTAGGAAATCTTTTTAGCATCTTCGAGTTAAAATGACAAGTATTTGCACAAGAATTTAATAGCTCTGCTAAAAACAATGAACATTTGCCTGTTGGTTAATATTGCACTGATCTGGATTTTTAAGAAAATAGCTGGTGGCATCACACAGGAGTTCAAAGCAGAACCACAGAGTTGTGCCTTCAAACTATTTATAAAATTCCTGTTAAATGTGCAGGGAACAGGTGGCACAAAATAATTACATTTTGATTTTTTTGTCTAACACCTGGATTTAAATATTCCCTAAATGTAATTACCCATATTTGTTTAGAATGAGTGCAGAATATAAATTTTGAGATTGCTAATAGTTCTTTTTTTTAGGAAATGTTAATAACTCCAACAGAATGGATGATGTGAAGGAACTAAGCTGACTGAGAGAAGTTAATTTTATTACATTGAATATTATTTCTTTTTTCCCTAATAACTTAGATTTTGGCTTTTTCATGAACAATTTGTCATACGAGGCCAGCTAAAGTTAACTTTGCAGCAGGAATGACTGTTTCTGCAATGTGTGGCTTGGTTTTGCTGTGAGCAGTGATGCATGAAGTAAAGCCTCACATTACAGTAGTGCCTGATGGTGATCTTGGGAGTTTACAGTGCTGCTTTTCTCGAAGTGCACAGGATAATTAGGAGATTCTCACCTGAACTACAATTTCCACATAAGCTGATACATTTTGTTTGGAGAAAAGGCATTTTTAAAAACCCATGACCAAAGAAACCCCAAAACAAGCAAAAAACCACCCACAACCCTTGTCAGATACCAACTGCCCTTAAGCCTAGCATAATCAAAGGAGACAGGATTACATAATAATAAAAAAGCTATTCCTAATATTTCTGCAGTTTCTGAAGTCATACAGTTTTGTTCTTCTCTTCAGGAAGAACATTCTTCCCCAAGACAGGTGGAAAAGTGAGCAGAGTAGTAGTGGAATTTCATGGGAGAAGTGGTCAGACATAAGAACAAAAATTTAAAGGAAGGCCTAATGTGAGCAGTTGACAAAGATAATTTCCTGGAAGTGTTAATTTGAATGTGGTAACAGTGAGAAAAATAGAGACATTGCATGGTCAGAGCTCTTTCGTTTTCATAAACCTATTGTCAGGGCTCAAAACAGCCAAAGGGAGAGAAGTAGTGATATATTCTGCTGTGAAGAGCGGTAGCTGGGTTACAAAGTGATGAGTAAATTGCCCGAGAATGTAAGWGTATTGCAGGTGTAGGGCCTAATCCCAAATCCCTGACTGGGGCAAAGGCCAGTGCAGCTCACCCTGTCCTATGAGACTGATGCTGGAAAGTGATTCGGGTGAAAGGCTTCCAACTCTGTGTGAGTGAAGGATAAATAAAAACAGGGCTAAAGTTATGCTGCATTGTATGCAGAGACTACTCTTGCTCGCCCCACTGATGATGGTCTCCATCAGATCAGTCTTATGTTAGTAGTACTCATCCTTTAAATTACAAGGATTGTAATACCAGGAATCCTTATAGACAAAAGTGATCTTAGAATTTCATCTATCTCAGACCAGATATGAATAGARAAGGTACTTGTAGTTAATGTTGGAAAAGGATAGAAAATTCTAGGTCAGTACTTTCCCAGGGGATAGTCTCTTGAAATCTTATTTATTTTATTTTATAACTATGAATGATCTTAATATTCATAGTCCAAGTAATTCTATGCCAATAAGAAAAAGATTCTGCCAGTCAAATTTGTAACTGATGCTGATTTATGTTGTTAGATATGTTAACTAAATAGTTAACTACACTATTGGGAAATTCAAGGGTAAAATATTAATTTAAATGGGCAGTGGCTTGTAATATAGTGAATTCAGAGGTTTAAATGTTATGAGTGGACAATATGTGTTTGCTRAGCAGTTCAGTGTTTCCTGTTCATAGTAGATTTTAGCTGTATTATTAAGTGCAGCACTGTTCAGTTTTGTATGGAATTGTGCAAGCTTGACACAGACTCAAGAAGACTTGTTTTGTTTGTTTTGGTAAGTCATGATGCTGTTACACACTCAGAATCGGTGAGCCTTGGGCTCTCTTAAAGCGTCTTCTCCTGGCCACCGTCAGAGGCTTCAAGGATGCATCAGAAGCATGAAAGTCCGTAAAGTTATCTTGTAGCTTTGTTGGAAAGCACTTGGCAAGTTCTAATGTGGGAGAGAGCCAATCTTCTTCCTGGCACTACTAACTACAGAAATTTTAGAAACAGATGCTTCAAAAATAGGCTGGGGGGCTTCCATGGGACATCAAAGTTTAAGTGGCTGTTAGAACCTGTCAAATCTCTTTAAGCATAAACAAGCTGGAGTTCCTATCAATCTGGAGAGCACTCAAGAAACTTCCTGCTGAAGAGGCTTGCTGCACGCAGCAATTGATAGACAACACCACGGTAGTGCTCTGGCTTGCAAAGCTGGGGATTTGTTGTTAGGAAAAGAGATAATGCTAGCTGTAAATATTTGACAGCAATCAGAAAACGTAGGAAAGGTGATACGCTCCTTGGCAAGTGACTTTTTCAGGAGACTGCTTTGGAATAATAGCTTTTGTTCCAAGTGCGTTGGGAAGTGGGAGCTTTGCCTAAACTAGCAAACTTTGCAGCAGAGATTCCCCAGCAGCACTGGAAATACAGGACTGCAGATACAGGACTCTGGTGCTTGTAACTACTGTCATGTTAGAGATTAGGCAGGGTCAGCTTCCCATTCATGTGGAGCTGCAGCTCCACTGTGGCTGCCGTTGGGATGCTGTGGAATATTATTGTTGTACCGTGGCAGGGCCTGYGTGTCWGCTTTTGATTTTGGCCTAGGAGCTRTGYAAGGCTCRTTTTATGTAGCCATTGCATTAACTTGATGAAATTTACCAGTAGGCATGACTCCACTGAAAAGGACGGTGATTCTTTGAAAACCATAAAATTGTTCCTTTTCCAGTGAGGAGGGCTGTTAATTCTCATGAGGTGCATGGTTTAGGATTGCTACTCCTGGCMATACACAAATTCTTATTCAGTGACRTAGAGTTGGCCCCAGTTTTGGACAATAATTCAAGCACGTCTTGCACTACTTTCTCTTTTTCTTCTCTATCAAATTACACACTTTGACTTAGCTTGGGATTTYGTAAGTTCAGTGACTGCTGCATTCTTAGCTGCATTCCAGTTCTGCAAGAATTGCAGTACTTCATYCTTGGGAATAATCTCATGGGCCAARCTAGCAAAAGCTATTGATTCATTTTGGAATATGTCTCCTTAGCCAGTCGGTCTTTCAGGATGTGAAGCTGAAATGGGAAGTGTCTAAGCACTGAGTGAGGAAAAATACAACTGCTCATGGATTTTTCTTGTCAGCTGGAACAAAAACACATTTAGGATACTAAATTTGCTGGTTTGTTAGGTTTCATTTTATCCTGTCATATATACTATATAGTGTCTGTATTTTCTTTTTTCTGTTCCTGCATCTATTAATACAAAAGCTGCAGAAATGTTTGAAAGAATATAAAAGATTCCTAGTCAGTTTCATCACTTGGTCATTTTATATTGGATTTCCTGTTGATTATTTTGGACACTATTTCCATTCTGCCTCTAGAAGCAGAGGTATAAGGTCCAGAATGCTGGAAATATGGTTAAGTATGGCTGCTAGTACGAACTTTTTTCATTGAATGACTGCAGAAGAACATGGAACTTGATATTCATGTGCTTACAAAATCAGAAAGATTGAACTTGACTGGCTGTAGAATCAGTTCATGGTAGAAGAAAACAAACTTAATAATTAGTTATGTTAATAATATACTTCTGAAATTGTATTAAATACTAGTAATCTTTAGCTTAATACTGTAGCTTTTACAGTTATATAGTCTGTTGGACTTTGACAGTGAGTGAAGCTTACTTGTTTGGATTGATTTCTGTAATTTTAGTTTTTATAGATTCCTGATACTATATTAGCAYGGCTTGCTAATGGGTTTTCTTGATCTTACACAACACATGGGGAGAGGGGGAAAGATTATTAGTATGTCATTCATAAAGGCATAATTACATACGCCGATACAAATACCACTTTTGTTTGACCCTGGATTGGACATTTTCAAAAAGGAATAAAATTGTTGTTTTTCACTATAGAACACAATTATTGAATGGCATTTATTTACGTATTTCCACTTGACCAGAAGGCCAGTCTTGAAATATTTGTATGTTAACATATTTTGACATAATTTTTTTTGTTTTGTTTTGTTTACTTGTATTTAACTCTTAAGTTGGAGATGCAGTAAGTAGTAATTTCCACTGTGGTTTCTAAATACAARTCATTAAAAATGAGCAACTTTTTTTTAAAACCTGAGACAACAAATTTGCAAAAATAAAATGTTTCAGTTCTCCCTGTTTTCACAAGTGGACAGTGGTGAATTGCTGAACACTGTAAGAATAAGGTGATTTCTTTTTTTGTCTTTTGCAACTTTTGTGTTTACTGAACCTCTCAAATCTTCCAGTGATTTTTCTGTGGACTTTTGAAGGATTGATCCCAACATTGGGATCTCTTGTTCCTTCCATAATCCTTCTTGGGTCTCCTTTCTTAAGCTGCTTTGAGTAGAGGCCAAAATCTAGCAGAGGCTGCATAAAATCTTGCTTGAAGTGAGGCAGAGGGAGCGGAAGACAGGAGTTGTCCTGAGAGCAGYTTGCCATGTCAATAGGTGAAAAACTTAAGTTGTGCAAGGATAATTCTTKCATTTTTGATTTTGCTGGGCAGCTCAGTCCATTCTTTTTTACCTTAGTGCAGGGATACAAAACATTTAGGTCAGTGAGAGCTGTTCGGGTGTCATGTGTAAAAGCACACCTGGTGTCCAGTAATGRCACAGGAAAAAAAGGTGTGACAAAAGATCACAGGAAGAAGAGTTTGAGCTTTCTGCATCCCTAGGTCAAAGCGCAAGACAGACCTCTGTTAGAAAGACTTTTTCTTACTTATTCCATCTGAGGAAGCACTGATGGTGCTTGCAGTTGTGTTAAAGCCATGCCTGGAGGCTGAGGTAGTGTAGTGCCAGGCACTTCTCAAAGCTTCAAAAATCTTGCATGAGTCTTCATGGGTCATGGTGTGTGAAGATGCTTTGGAACCCAAGATATGTTTTTTATRAGAAATTTGTGAAGTGCAAGTAATAAACACAGTAATATGTGGTGAAAATATTTGGCTCGTGCTAATTAATCTAGTGGGGAGACTTTATACTTTTTTAAATTAAATAATGTGTTTTATTAAATGCAGTAAGGGTGTGGTTGTCAAATGAGGTTTTATTGTTTTGTATGAAATGGACCTGGATAATTCCATGCCTAGTTAATAAACTTGGCAGAGTTATTTTATTACATTACTTTATATTACTTTATATTACTTTAAATAATTTAATTGAACTTTTAAAGGAAATTAATTGTTATGGGTAAAAGTGTGAAAAAGAGGATAAACTCTTTCACACATATATAAAAATTTTGTATGTTCTCTTTCTCATTCTTTTTTCTGTTGTTTTATCTCCCTGCCACTTCATAGCAAAAACATGAATAAATGTAGAAGTGTAACATTAGAAAAGAACTACTGGTGATTATGGGTGGACAACTTTTATTTTTCCCAAATGAGCTGAAGCCCAGTGATCCTGAAGTGCTRTGCCAGCTGCAGGGCTCGGAGGGCAGGGTGTCTTTGCCCTGCTGAGCTGCCGTGCAGCGTGTSGTGTTTAAAGCAAGCAGCCTCAGCTTAAGAGCCTGCGTGGAGTCCCTGCTTCTCTCAGAGGTGAAATCCTGCTCGGGAGGCAGCTCTGCAGGGCCAGGGCCCTCGGTGTCACTGACACAAGACCTCAGGTCCCTTGTGCCCAGCCAGGCTCAGAGTCAGTCCCTGCCCTGCTTCGCTGGCTGAGGAGCTGCTGCTCTGCTGGGAGGGACTCAGGGGCTGAGCCTCGCTGCTGTGGCAGGGCACACTTGKGGGTGCATGTTTGCAAACACCTCTGGGTGGGTATTTAAAGTGCCTGTGCCATACAGTGGCCAGTGTAGCAGTTCTTGTTCTTTTCTCTGTGAGCATTGCTTCCCTTTACTCCTGTTCATTTACCTGGTACCTATTTCCATCATATTTTAGAATGTGGCAAGGGTCATTCTGACCTGGTGCTAAATCCATTTGCAGCTTATGGCAGAAGCCATGTGGATTAATAGACCTAAGTTGTCCTTTTTACCATTGGACTCAAGCTGTTAGAATTCCCTCTTAGTATTTTTAATATACTTAGTTTCACCACAACCAGTGAGATACTATATTCCCCTTGAAAAACAAGTCTTGTCTTAGCCAGGGGGCTGGAAGGCCGGAAAATTCCACATTATATTATTCAAATTAATTTTTTTAAGTGTCAAGGTTTTCCTGTCTTTGATAAATTTTATTTGAAATACCTGGGAATATAGAAAATCTGTTCCTAGGCAATGATAAATACTTTCTTCTTTTATTGTACTTTTTAAAGGAATTTTGCCTGATACAGAGAGTGTTAAAAAAGCCCCAAACTATTAAAGAATGTGTTTTGGAAAAATATAAAACTCTGTTTTATCCAAATAAGTAAAAAAACTCCAACGAAAACCCTACCAACTTTGCAGATGCCCAGTGGGCTCAATACTTACTTTTTTTCTTTGACAAAGATTTTGTTAGAACTCCTACATTTTCCAGAATTTCTATGCAATCTTTTAAATTGAAATGTCTTGACAGTGCATTTTTCCCTAAGTTATCAAAGGAGACTTTCTAGCTTTAAGCCAAATTCTTTGGCACATGTAAGAGGTACAGTAACTCCTTGACTTACTTTGCTAAAATTATGTTTTAAAATCTGTCAGCTTTTTTTAATATGTGCAGCATTTGGAAACATGAGGAGTCCTGCTTTTTTTACATTTTTACATTTTTTAAATGTAACTATTATTTTTGGAGATATAGTTGTCTTAGATGCTGTGAAGGAACTCTATGCCAATGTAAATTAAAAGTATTGATAAATCCTAGTGTGGGACAGCAAAGCATAAAAAACTTTTCTCAATTCTGAAGTTAATGGGAGAAATAAGTCAATATTTAACAAAAAAAAAAAAACAACCAGCTTCTTCAAAGAGAGACACAGACCCTTAAAATATCATGTTAATAGAGTTAATTCCCTTCCCATTACTGAACTGTTTGGTTTTCAGTCCATTTCCACTRATGTTGCTCATGAGTTTAGAGCTGTGATACAGAATTATTCAGTGTAGGCAGAAGTGGTCATGGGCACTGAACTATTTGATCTTCCCTAGTGTTTGCTTCTTTTGAGACAGCAGCTGGAGAGTAGTGACCACTGTGCAACTTGAAACACACTGAAATGAGACTTCACTGAAGTTTAAAAACAAAAACCAGCAGCTTAATCTCAGATGCAGCTCTTTAAATATTTATGTAACAATACAAATTTATGTGAAAAGTTGTGGTCCTGGTAATTATTTCCTGCTGAGGTAGCAGATCCAGCTAACTCTGTGATTGTAAGGATATAGTGTATAGTGACAGTGAGGATATTTTCTTGTTTCATAAAAAAAAATAAAAATATTTTGAGTGAAATTAAGAGATCCCCTCTCTTTCTGCTTTTTTTTTTTTTCAGGAGGGAAACTGTGGTCTTACGTCAGTAAGTACTTAAACAGAAGTCCTGAAGAGAGCTTTGAAATTCCTGAATCCAGAACATCCAGTTCAACTAAAATTTACCTGGAACAACCAACACCTACTCCTAAAGAAACTGGTAGCAGCACCGATTCCAGAGAAAGYGATGGGGAGGGCATGCTGAAGGTGGTCCCACTGAGGAGCAGCCTGACACCAAGCTCTCAGGATGACAGCAGCACCCAGGAAGATGGCCAAATGATTTTCAAGTGGATGGACTCGGCATCCAGCTCAGAAGAAGAGTGCACCACTAGTTACTTAACGTTGTGCAATGAATATGGGCAGGAAAAAATTGACTCTGGCTCCCTAAATGAGGAGCCAGCRGCTAAAGGAGAGAGTGAAGGGCTGCWTACCAAAGACAGGAGTTGCTTGCARAAGTGCAGTGCTGTTGGCAGTGACAGCTTCACTACTCAGATTGCACCTCAGGAAAGAAAGCTGTTCAGTGACGATGCCGAGTCGGAAATAGCCAGCCCTACTAGGATATTGGACTCRTTAACTAGATCCAAGAACAGCCCCATGGAACTCTTCAGGATAGACAGCAAAGATAGCACTAGTGAGCTCCTGGGGCTTGATTTTGGAGAAAAATTATATAACCTGAAATCKGAGCCTTTGAAGCCGTTGTTTTCTGTCCCAGATCATGACACGAGCTTGGATGCCCTGGAGAGCAAAATGGGTGTGAAGGCTCATGACACGGTGAGCAGGGGTTCAAATGACTCTGTGCCAGTTATCTCCTTTAAGGATGCTGCTTTTGATGATGTGAATAGCATTGATGAAGGAAGGCCTGATCTCCTAATAAACTTACCTGGCGTGTCTGATGACACCGAAGAGCCAGCTGWGTCAAGGCCAACAAAGTTTACAAAATCTGACAGGGACGTGTCAGAAGTAAAGTTGTTAGAAACACCTGATGTCTTGCAATTAAATAATTCCACAGAGCCATGCAAAGCATTTGATCAAGAGCCAAATCATGTGGCACCAGAAGTGGGCGATCCTTCCCACAYGGAAGCAAATGAGCAAAGTGGTGTCACTCAGGGAGCTCTTGGGACCCTCTTTACATCTGACCAAGAGGTAGGTGGTTCAGAAGATGGGGCTCTGTTTCAAGAGCTTGGGGCCTGCTCCTTACACATGRCAAGCAAAGAAGAAAGTTTCTGTGTTTCCAACCCGCTCTCAGGTGCTCAAGAAGTTAGCTTGGACAGAGACGCGTTAAGAAATGAAGGAGTGTTGCTGTTTTCCAATCAAACTGAAGGCAGTGGGAAAGAGGAGACAGACTCAGCTTTGTCACCACCAGCAGCTGAAAGTAAAAACACTTCACCAAAGAAGGAAGACAAAGTAGCAGGAGCAGGGCAGAAGGAAATACATCAAATTTTTCAGGACCTCGACGAAAGATTAGCGCTAACCTCCAGGTTTAATATCCCAGAGGATTGGATTCAAAGATGGGCAGCTGAAATGGTGGTAGCCCTTGATGCTTTACATAGAGAAGGAATTGTGTGCCGCGATTTGAACCCAAACAACATCTTATTGAATGATAGAGGTCAGGAACTTTTGCAAATGCATTTCTTTTTATTCGCTGTTGCTTCCAATTAACTGAGTAGGCGTTTTATCTTGTAATTAGTATCTTCATTTCCTGTCTAGAGCTTCATTATCAGTGCAGCAAATTCACCCCCAGTAATAGCTTCTAGTACTTAATGATGCCATTATTCTTAATGATACTGTTTTTAGCTACAAAAGGAGTAATTACAGTTCACTTCTGCAGAAAATGGAAGGGAAAAATGTTTTGATTTCTCCTGTCGTTTTGTTTTTAGGACACATTCAGCTAACGTATTTTAGCAGGTGGAGGGAGGTTGAAGATTCCTGTGACAACGATGCCATAGAGAGAATGTACTGTGCCCCAGGTTAGAGCAATCACCTACAATGTTTCACTTGGAAAGTAGATTAGCAGCTTTTATTTTCTCATGCAGTCTCTGTAGCATAGAGCTTGAGATCATGCAATATCTGAGCTTTCTTTGCTTCTTTTGCTTAATGTCTTCTAACTGCTTTATTGTTGAGCTGTGGTGTTGTTTGTTATGTATTTCCATAACGTCTAATTGTACTGAATGTCTTGTTTAAGCAAGTCTAAGGAATGTTCTATTTTCTTGCAGTTATTTCTTSTGTGTGAAAATCTTGTTAATTGAAAAGAGCAAATGAGAATGAAAAGGTGTCACTAAGACCATTAAAAATACAAAAATTTATACATGCAAAGGACATGGGGATGTGGGGAKAGCCACAGAGGTTTGAAAAATACAGCCTTAATAAGCTCAGAGATACCTCTGACATTTCTGATGAGCTACAGTGGGCTTTGAAATAGTTTAGAGAGCTCTTTTCTTAGAACCGCTTTCATCAATCATGAGGGGGATAAAATCAATATCTCTTGGGTTTTTATAGTAAGGATGGCACTTGAAACTGAGCCCTCCCTCTTTTCCTTTTTCCAATTTATTTGCTGCTAATATAGTGGTCTGTGGTTTTTGGCAGCCAAAAATCAGGTGTTTCACATACAGCTTCGTATTTTTAAAATTTCATAGCTAGCTTATAAAAACTTGGTTTGGAGTTGAAATTACTGCACTTTTATTCTGGTTTTGAAATGCCAGCATAACTTTCTGCTGAGTGCGTGGTCTGGCTAGGCATTGCAACTTGGCATGTAGGTACTCCTCAAGCTCACAGTCTGCAAATGTGCTTAGAAAAATTTAGAATAAGAGTTACCAGCAATGGAAGTTCTGAATTTAGTTTGGCATCAGGTGTTTCTTCTGGTCTTTTTTTCTGCAAGCTAAATGCAGTAAGAAACTGTCTCTGAATAAAGGTAGGTGGGTCTCAACAAATGTTGAATGTCAGCTTCTTGAAATAAATGGAAAATAAAATCTTTTCTATCCAGGTGCAAGTCAAGAGGGCAGGTATTACAGAAAATAATTCTTCTTACCTATCAAAGTAAATCCAACACCTTAATTCTACCCTCTTGTCACTTTTAAGAACAAGATAATTGGGGAATCCCAGCAATTACTGTGTTTGTTAAATAGATGGTTGTCCTGGTTGCCAACATGTGTGACAACCTGTTCCAAGGAGGTGTTTTCCTGCCTCCCTAACCCAGACTCGAACAAAGCACTCCCCAGTTGAGTTGTAGCAAAGATGGAAGTGCAGCCTTTTTCCCACCCTGTCATCATTAATGAGCTGTGAAAGTCAAAGCTTAATTTTTCTGTACTTTAATGAGGATCCAAAGAGAKGCTTTTTTTGCCCCCTAAGCCCCAACCAGCCAACTCCTGCCATAATGAAGTGTTTAGGGAGCAGTTGAAATAATATTTAGAAGTCCCCAAATGCAAGAATAAAGTTTTCCACACCATCATTATTTCCACCTCACAGCACAGGTGTGGTATCCATCCTGGCTTTGCTTGGTGAAGTTGCCCTCCCCTCTCTGCCCTCTCTGCCCTACCCCAGGCTGCATTTGCTTTGCACCAAGCTGCAACTGGTGAGCTGCAAGGTGAAGATTTGCAAATGCAAATGTTAGATATATTCAAGGTGGATGAATTKGCACTKCTCTGTGATTCTTGTCTTTCATATTTCTTGATCTTAATGTTATCTCTRCAAAGCATGCTTGTACTTTAGTGTAGCTATTAGATGTTAATTTTTAGGTAGGAGAGTAGTACTTGGTTTACCAAGTGAAACCAGCATGAAATATATTTTGGAGTCAAGTGCCATTCTGTTATGAGGAATGATGCAATAATGCTGTATAGCTGAGTCCAAAGCAGCTTTCTTAGGGCTATCATTGCTGGTAAATGTTGCTTTAGAACTTTTGACCAATGTTAAAAAAAAAAAAATCATGTTAAGAGGCTTTCTCTAGGTTCCAGTATTAGAGGTGGAAAAAGGCTTCAKTTGAGAATTTTTTTTCATTTTGAGGAATGTACCATATTCGTGGAAACCCTTTATCATGAAAGCATTGCTCCTAAAGTTGCTTYGTGGAATAAGGATTTTGAAATTATATTTTTGCTTCAGTTCAGTAYACTAGTAACAAGTTTTGAGGTTTTTCTACTATGTTTAAGTTGCTTTTTATGTGTTTCTCACAACTTGGTTTTATTTTTCTGCTGAATTATGTGCTGTAGTTTGTAGAGGTGATGAACTAGCTTCCCAAAATTTTATCAGGTCTTAGGATTTCTTACCATATAAAACAAATAATAGTCTAAAATAAGTGACTCAGAGCGAGTCTTTATCTTGCTTTGAATTTTCCTGGTGTTTTCAGAATGATGTGCTGTGTTGCCCTGCCTCTGGATACTCAGTTTTGCCTCTCCTTTTCTCTCCTGGCTGAAGGATGCAGTGAAACTTGGCTTGTAAAATTTTTGTGTTTAGCTTGCTGTGTGTTTTAAACATTAATTTAAATTGAATTTAATTTAATTTAAACAGAATTCAAGATAGAATAGATTTGGATATGATAATTTGTATGCTACCTGATTTCAACAATTTGGTATTTAAATAAGTGCACTCTTTAAAAGTGTGCAAGAAAGGGAAGGTGTCTCTATCAGTAAACATTGCTTTTAGGGTCTGCTGTCGGGGACTGAGAACAGATCATGAGTCTAGGGCTGCAGTTCTTTTTCTGCATCGATTTTTGAGGAGCAAATTTTGGAGGCAGAAAAAGGAGAGGATGAATGTGAAATTTAAACASATTGCAGGGTATCTGCATTTTCAAATAGGTAGGAAATTGCATTGCAGTGTTATGTGAAAATTTTAAACATCTATTTGAAACAGTTTTATCTTTTCAATTGATGAGGTTTCAGATGTTGCTTTTCTACAGCATAAGTTATAAAGTGATTTGCAGCGAAGTGTGCATGAAGATGTATTTAAACATTGTTTTATGTGTTGAAGAAAAACATGAAGTCTAAATTCTGCAATTTGTATGTTGAAAACTGCTGGATGGGCTATGGATAATAATATATTATTATATTATATTGTTATATATTATATATTATATATTATATATTATATATTATATATTATATATTATATGTTATATATTATATATTATATATTATATGTTATATTATATTATATTGTAGAAGATTTCAGAGCCAACGGAGAATAGATGTCCACCTGTGTGGAACTTGTCTTGCAGGGTCTCGGAATTTGTGTTTAAGGCTTTCAGTACACCAGAGTGTAGCCTGGAATTAAGGTAAAGCAAGGCAGTGTTGGTTCAGGAGCACTGATCAAATTCCTGCCCTGGTGAAGCACAGGGACTCGCTCAGCTCTTGTTATCCTACGGAAAGTGGAGAGGCAATTTGACTGCATATGTCAAAAAGACATTATGCAGTGCATATATAAAATAACAGAACAACTGCAACCATTATAACTGCAGAAGTGTCAGAAAGATGAGGGAAGGGAATAGCTTAAAAAGCTGCATCCCGTTCCCTGCGAGCAGGATAATTAGTTTTGTATGAAATAGCAATTGTCATTTTACATCGTGCATAAATTAGGARTAAGTCTGCATCTGTTGCAAGAGTGGCACTTCCCCGCTGCCGACGGGAGGTGGCATTGTACCATTAATGGATGTTGCTGTCGCACCGGCTGCCTCTAATTTGCTTCACTTCTCTTAAGAACTGGAGACGGAAGATGCTGCTCATTTGTAATGATTTGCACATCAAGAATTGTTCTCGCAAGCTCAGAGTCATGGAGTGTTACGGTGCTGTTGGTATGGCTGGGTAACTCTTCACTGCGATATTGTTCTGTATGGTTCTGCTCAGTTTAAGAAAACAAAAGTTCCTGCTGAAACAACTCAGGCACCAACAAAGCTGTCTGCAGATGCCTAAAAGTAGTGCCTGAGCTATACTTTGATTAATGGCCAAACTAAATCTTTGCTGTTCACTTATGATAAGTCAAATGTTGTTTCTCTAATTCACTAGGGAAATGTTGGATTATAAATCATACTCTATAAACTCAACACCACTTCAAGTAAAACTGTGGGGGTTTTGGCCAAGAATAACCTATTTGTTTTTAAAGAAGAAACGAAGCACTTGTAACTTAGAATTGCTGCTGTGTTGATATGGCTAAGGTGACTATTGTGAGGTTTGTGTTGTTTCATTTTTCTCTYTAACTTTCCTCCTCTTTATGGTAATTCTGTTTTTTGAACATTTTAAAGCGTGCTAAGCAGCTGATGTCTGAATACAAAGTTATTAGCAGATCAGATGAGAATGATTCACTTCTGTTTAAACAGCCCTTTGCTCTCCATGCCCCCTGAGAACTCTTATCAYGTATTTGTCCAAAAAATCCCCACAAAAACTAACAAAAAATCCCTTGCTTTATCCACCTGCCTGGTGGCTGATAGTATCAGCAATGTATCTCTTTATCTCTTGGTTAATGTGCCTTGGTATTCTGAAGGGGGGAAAATTCCAGTAACAGATTCAATTTACATGGACAGAAACTTGAGCAAATGCCAGCCTAGCAGGGGGGCCATTATTCTGCTCTATAAATAAGTTTAAAAAAGAAACACACACACACACAAACCTGTGAATCAACATGTTTTGGTCTAATTGAGGGAAAAGCAAGATAGATGAATTTTGAAATGCAAATTATCACCTTCTGTTATTTTAAAGTATTGGTTTTGCCAGCATTGTGATCTTAAATATAAAGAGTTGTTAACTTTTWAATACAGTAATAATTGTATTCTATTCTTGACATTCACAGTTTTTAAAACCAAATTGGTAACTTTTTTTTTTTAAAAAACAAACCCTCTCAGTATGCTTAATACCTGTGAGAAGGACAAAATTGTCTACAGCCATAGCCTAGTCACGACTGTCTTCAGCTAAAATAGATTTAAGTTAAGGATTTTTTCATGAAGAGAAATCTTTAAGGTACTTTTTCTGTCTAACCTGTGAAGTGTCATGTTGTAGAAGCAGCTTGCTGGTCTGACATCTTGTGTAAATATGATGTGTGAATGAGATGTTTTATTTACACTCCCCGAGTTCTTGTTCCAGCAGCGGGGATGGGTTCTGTTGCATCCCTGTAGTGTTTTTGGAGGATGAGGTTTTAGAACTGGGCTGYCTTTAGAGTATTTTTTCTTTCTTGTTTAAACAAGTTTTCACCAGACTGTGTTTACTAAAAACTGGAGATTTGCTGCTTGAGATCCTAAAGCCAAAGGGAGCTTAGCTTCATAGAAAATGTAAGTAGGAAACTGGCCATCAGTAATGCATCGTATTATTCTGATGCTTTCATAAGCTGTTGTGCTATAATCAAGCCTTATTTACACAAACTAGCTTTCACAGAAGCCTACACATAAATATATGGTAAATTTGGTTTTATGTAACCTGCTGTTACTTGTACACAGTGCAAAACCTAAGCAAAAAGAAGGCTTTGTATGTAAAGGATTTTGTTTACAAAAAAAAAGACAAAAATGTTTCAATGTGCAACCTGATTTTTGTATTCCCAAATGAAGATGTCATTTCTGCTCTTAAACAATTGAAAATACAGATGCAAAGTGCAGCTTATCAGCTAAAATATATGGCATGAAAGTAAAATTTACTAGTTGATATTATTAGCATGATGCTATAATTTTTATTTACTGAATGAGGWAAAAGATTATTTGCCTCTGTTTACCAAATAGACATTTGATGCTGGARAAACCTATATGTTATTTGTCTGTGTGTTTTTTAGTAGGAGTTTGTGGGCACTCGTTAAATCAGCTATTCTGTATTATAGTAATTTAATTTGAGTAGATTGTTTAAGAAGCAAAATAACTGTGGTAGATTAAAGTGCCATTGACCCTGAGAGGTGTCAAGGGGTGGGCTGGTCTYGTGGTTATAGTAAGACTGGACTTCCTGCTTTTTGTCTCTGACTCTGTCCTAGATTTTTGTGTGACAGTAATGTCTCAGGATTATCCTAAAAGGAAAAGAAAAAATCTGGATCGGTGAAGGAGTTTTGGGCATCAGAATCAGAAGGATTGGTCATAGCTTGATTTGAAAAACCCTTGCACTAGGAAACAGTTTAACATTAACATGACAAATACATGGCTGGTGTGAAGAAGGTCTGGAGATGCAGGAAAAGTCAGGACACCTGAGTGTCCTGCAGAAAACAATGACAACGGACTGCTCCAGAATAGCAAAATCTCATGAATTTGGAGTTGGTAATTGAAAGCATAGGTGTGGGCAGAGAATTTTTTTTTTGCACTGAGGCTTGTTGTAAATAGATGTTTCAGGTGAACTACATGGTCTTGTGATTTTTCTTAGACTCTGTAATTAGAATAAGCAGTATTCAAAGTACGAACTGTTGATTTGTAAAAATCTGATGTTTTAATCTGGCTGCCATAAAAGTCAGTTGTTAACTCCAGAAGAAACTGCACTTTATGTGTATTTGTTTATTGTTATTATTACAATAGATGGGACTAAAACTTGAAGGTAGTATATAAGATGCCTTGTGAAAATAAATGGAGCTAGCTATGAGTTAATTAATGTTTGATTTGTTTTGATAACAGAACAGTAATAAAACTTTGTCTCTTTCGTCACATGATTATTTTAGAGGAAGTTTTGATTCCATCTTGGGCTGCTAAAAGGAAGAAAGAACACAGTTCCCTCTATTATTTTTTTTTCTTTTTTTTCCAAAGAGAAACATAGATGCTCATATGTTTTTGAATAACTTTTAAATGAAACTTCCTATTTTCACACTCCATTTGATCTTAGCAAATGTTCATTGGACTTGCCTCASTACTTTATTGTTTAAAAACCATGATAAACTTCTTATACTTAAATATAGATGGTTCAATACTGTGTTTTATAGGTTGCTGAACCATTTTAGGCAAAGCATTATGGCCAGATTGCTTGTGGGTTGTTTTATTTAGTGATTGTGTCTTACAGTATCTTGGCTGACTGAGTCTGATGAGMGAGAATTAGGTTGGAGTTATTTTATTTGATTCTCGGCAAATGTTTCTTCACATATATGGATATCAAAATATGATAAAACAGTAATCTTTTAAAATTAAGTGAGTGTTAAGGTAAATAGAATTTCAAAAGTGTCTCTAATGGTTTTTCATGCAATGTTTATCTTAATGGCCACAGAAGGGGAAAACATGGTGTTTCTTTTCAGGATGTGGATAAAGTGCAATTCCTCATGAAAGTTTTCAGACACCTGATGGTAGTTCAGATGGTGTGGGTCTCCTTGTTTTCTTACTGGTGCAGAAATGGCACTTGAAAGTACACTGTTTCTGCTTGAAATGGAACTAAGGGCAAAGGGCCTCCTCAGGTTTTTAAATTCTCATCAATCCATCCTTCTTAATTCCAAGAAACCATCTCAGTGCAAAGTTTTTCCTGACTCCTAGGTGTCTGGGGAAGCACTATGTCCACCTGGAGCCAGCTTTCCTGTGAGCTGACTTGAGATGCGTTTTTTCTGATATTACAGTTTGTCCTACCAAATTTTTGATTAAATTTTTGTTYTTGGTGATTCACAAGCCATCTGGCCTGAGTTGCATTGTAAATGTCTAAGGCCTCCTGTAAGCCTGGCCATGTTAACTACTGTTTRTGTGTGCTGGTCATGAGGCATTATTGTCAGTCTTGGAGGAAACTGTTTTTGGAAGAACATGTGGCAGGTGTGGTAGTAAAAGCTTTGAAATCCTTGAACATGATATTTGAAGTTGAGGTGCTGTAGAAAGAGTGAGAAAATGAGCCTTGGTTTACCATCAATAGCTTTATTGAGAATGTATGTTCAGGAGGGGTGCAGTTCTGCTTTTTACTTCAGAACTGGCACTTGTGTTTACACTACAGAGTGTTGCCAGCTATGTGTCTCTTATCAGGAAGTAAGGTATTGCTGTGTATAATGCAAATATTGAGATAAGTATGGAAACCATAAAGAAATGGCCTTTCAGTTGAGACCAGCTGCTCTGGAGGGAGGACAGTGCAGGGTAGTGAAGGTGTTTACCTGTGCCATCTGTCTCTGACTAAACCTGATAACATTTTACAAATCTCCTTCCCTTTAGTTGTGGCTGCCGTTGGAATTGCTTTGTGCAGGAATTTAGTATTGCTGTTGACTTGTGCTACTTGGTTCTGGATGTCATGGCCGTGCTTCAGGAAGAGAGAAAGAGGAAAGCTCTCCCTTTAATGAAATTGCAGTAAAGTTGGAAGAGCTRTTGACTTTTTTTCACCCTGCTGTATTATTTCTCTGCTTTTCTGTTTGAGGATGATACAAATGTTATTTTCTGCAAATGTTGTTCTGTTAGTCCTAGAAGCACCAACACTGTGTACATGTGTACACACATTTATTTTTGTACAAATCCGGGTAAGGTCCTTGATTTCAAGGTTCATGAAGGAAAGATTTGGCACAAATATCCCCATGTTATTCACTTRAGCTTATGTGTCACTACCATTTATTGTCTAAATTACTTTGCTGATGGATTGAGATGAAAATGTTTTCTTAGTGAAGGCAGATATTGTAGTTCAGATTTATTGCAATATTGAAGCTTTAAAAAAAGCATATGCCTTGTGTGGTATATTACATTAGCCAGCCACTCTTTGTCCCTCAAAAGCACTTCATAATCTACAGTTTCTAAATTTTCCCATGATGTTTAGTCAAGATAAAATGCAGTAATATTGATGTGGTATCCTGAACTTATTTTGATCAGTGTATTGCATCAGCAGTCATGTGACCTGTTTRAAGGAAGGAAATGTAAACAACACATGTTTATTTGTAGTGTACCCAGTGATCCTTTTCTTCTTCTTTTTGAAGGAAAACATTTATTTTAACCTGAAATAAGGAAACTTTGGAACCTAGGGAAAGCAGCAGGAAAGCAGACATTGCATAATAGGAAAAGAGTTGAGCTAAAATTTATTTTTTGTAAAAAAGGGACTCAGGTGTTGCCCTCARCTGAGTTTTCTATTTTCTGTTCTGCACTGGTTCAGATGACTTGTCATGYAGTTTCTACTGTGTTCACAAGAACTCAGGCAGGGCCCTTCAGCCCTGGGAGAAATCTGTGTTRCTTGTTCTTAATTTATTCCCCTTGTGTGCTTTTGGTCATGATCAAAAGTGTATGGAAGAGTTGAGTGCTGCTCTTCTCAGAGAACTGCAGTGACATTTGTTTTGGCTTGGCATATTTTGAAAGTAATATGCCTTTTGAAAGTAAGTCCCTCTTACAATTGAAAATATGAGCTTGGATTTTGAGGAAGTGGACTCTGGWTTGCTTTTTGGCTCTTATTTTATATATGTCCATTTTCTTCATCTGCTACTTTCTGTAATGAGCAGTTCTGTGAAAGAAGGCAACATAACTTTGGTTCTTCGGAGAACTTCATCAGCATCTCTGATTGCCAGCATAAAAGGAAATAATACCAAAACTGAGAAAAATGTGGGGTTTTTTTTGGTAGAGTTTCTTTTCTCTGTGCTCTGAAAGATGTTTTTTTTTTCACATTTAGATGTTTGGGTTTTTTTTAATAGGGCTGTAACTTAGTAGGCCCATTCCCACTGAATGTCTCTAGTAAGAATCAATTATTTCCTTTTGTGGCATTATTCTGAAATCTAAGATGTGTCAGTGTGGGATAGTTCATGGTGGTATAGAAACTGAGAATGCAGTAGTCAATCGTATTAATTCTTGGCTTTGCTGTTCTTATTCTGTAATAAGTGTGTAATCTAATTTAAAAATAWAAATCTTCACTTGTTGGGAAGAAAGCTCCCTTGAACTGAAAAGGCATTTCCATTTAGTAGGTTTCACTGAGAAATGCTATGAAAACCTTTCACCAGCTGGTTCGTGTGGAAATGCCCAACTTTGGGGTTTTTTTTTTCCTTTTTTTTTAAAGGACCGTTACCTAGAAGGGGTGCCTTTCTGAAGGGCCTTAAAATTAATTGGCAAGAACAAGTTTTGATTTTTACACAAATTCTCTCAATTTACCGTAATTTCATCTGGGTGCTTGCATGGGGTCTTAAAACATTTAAAAAATSCATGTAATTATGCTCATACAGTTCCATTACATCTTTGCAAAAGTTTCTTGGTACTGATAGGAGTATTAATCTGTAAGAAGTGGAATAAGTTCTGATACATCACCCTTAAAGTGATGTATCAGTTGTTCAGAGGCCWTTAAGTGCAGAAAACTTTTCAAAGTGAGGGATGCCCTACCTAAAGAAACCATCCTTCCTTGTTGCTTTTGCAAGAGCAGCCTYAGCTTAGTTCTGTAAGGTGCTGAGTCTCTTCCAGCTTTTGTGTTGGCAGCTGCACATCCCTGTGCTCAGCATGTGTGTGCATCCCTGCCTCTGGGGAGCTCTGGGGAAATGCCTCCCTCTCCCTGACCCTGGGCTGTGACTCATCTGAAGCTCTCCTTGGCCATGCTCATGCTAAGCTCTATAAAATGATGAGCAAGATTTTTTTTCTCCCATGCTGCATTGCTTTTCACAGCAACAGCTATGTGTCTGTATGCTAATGGTTGTCCTCTGTTGGGAAGATGTTGTGGCTTTTGCCTCCARAGCTATTTTAGTGCAGCTTCTGCATTTTTTTGACAGTCAAAATGAAGATTTCATCCTCGTTGCAATCTGCTTTTCTGCCTGTTTTAGAGCAGACAGCGTGGTGTGTTTGTATTTAATAATTTTTGTAGTTTAAAGCCTGAGTCAGTGAAGGCCAAGTTTTCTGCATGCATCATGCTACTGAGTACGTGTGTGTGTATGGCCAGGGACTGTCACTCCCATCTCCCCTCCCTGCTGTCCCTTGTGCATGTGCAGCAGTAGCAGGGTTGGGTGCTTGCTGGATGCAAGGAGGGAAACAACTTTTCATACCAATGTACAGTTTGTGCTGGGCTGTAGCAATACACAGTTATTGGTTGTGGTTATGCTGTGGGAAGTAGATTTGGAATTTYTCTATATAAGACCATTGTGAAAAGCCTCCCATGGAGATCCCATTAAATGGTGTGAGTTAGCCATGAGACAAATCCTACCCTCTGAGACAAAACTAAGGCATGCTGTAGACTACTGCACACCCTCTTGTGCTGCTTTTATGGATGCTTCAGACCACTCTGGTCTGTCCAGCTCTTCTGACCAGCGTAAATTCTCTAAATATGTCAGTGTCACTGTCACTGTCCAGTTTTGTCCAGTTTAGAAGAATCATAATTGTAATGCCTRCAAGTCTTGAAAATGCCTGTGTATGCATGGAAAAGACAAATTATGCATGAAATGTATAGTGTTGCTGTGTTTGAACAATGCAATCTGTAGGTGGCTAAAGGGCTAACTAAATTGCAGGCATAATGAGAGCTCTGTGGTATTTAGTATATGTTCTGTCAGCATTAAACAGTCACCTTGTAAATATATGTTAATTTTGAAGGTGTAACTGACCTTTTTAATATTAATTGAAGTGTCTTATGTTTAGAGGTTGGTGCTATCCTAGAAGAGACAGAAGCCTGTGACTGGTGGAGCCTGGGTGCCATTCTTTTCGAACTCCTCACTGGGAAGGTAGGGTTGGGCACAAGTGACTTATTAAAAGTGCCTCCTTGGCCACTAGTTTCTCAACAGTGGTTTGCCCAGTTGTGATTCTCTTTTTTTTTTTTTTTCTCAGATGAGCTTTGCCAGCTTGAGTACTCTGTTTCCTTAGCCTGCATAGGACCAGAGAAACAAAACATGCTCAGCCTTCAGCAGAACCACTTAATAAAGCTGTGCCAAACTTAATACTGAAAAAAATAACCAGAACTATGCTGCCCTCTTAACTACAATGAAATCCAAGTTCTCTAATATTCCATCTGTACATGTACAAAACTTTTGCCCTAATAGTTCCAGTATTATTTCCTGGGACTGTGTAGAAGCCATATGTTGCTGTTACACGTTAATTCAGTATTTTGAGACAAAGAGTGATTGGCCAAATCAAACTGGTGATTGGTTGACAGCTCTGCACGAAGAAAGCAAAGTCCACCAAATTCCCAGGCTATTTAAATTTGAGCAATAGAACAGAAGCTTTAAGATGTCAGTGTTCTAAAGCTGTATCTCAGGGAGGTCATCAGCACTTGCAGACATTCCTCCCAGAATCAGTACTTCATATTAGGAAGCACTGAATTTTGGCTTTCTAATGTTAAATTTGCATGGACATCAGGAGATAATCCAACACTGCGATTTTGAAATTAATAAATGCACCTGCCTGTTTTGATTTTCTTTTCTTTTTTCCTTTTCTTGTTCCAGTCTCTGGTTGARTGCCATCCATCAGGAATAAACACTCACACTTCTTTGAGTATACCAGATCATGTATCAAAGGAGGCCAGATCACTGATCCAGCAGGTAGGTGAGGGGAGAATTTATTTTCTCTATGTACGTGTGTGGATGGGACAAATAATTACCTACCTAACTTGTTCTGGTGAAGCAAATGTAAAACCAGAAAGCTGCTGATAGGAATGTGGATGGCTCTTTTGTCAGCACTGATGAATTTTGCCCAGTTGTCTCGTTGCATCTGGAGATCTTGACTTCTGCTGCTGGCTGTATTTGTAGGAAACCAGAGTGCTTTGCCATTTCTTCAAAGAACAGGTTTGGGAAACGCTTTGGAAATACCTGCTGGTGATGCATGAACATTTTAGGAATTCTGTCCTAAATGTTCATGGAAACATTTGTAAAGAATTACACTAAAAAWTGCTGATGCCAATTCAGCAAGATAGCACAAAGTACAATGAAACCTGTAGCACACTGATTAAAAGTTATGACCTTGCTGTGGTTGAAAGTCTGTAGCTCTCGTCCTGCAAGCCTTCTGGATGCCATTTGTTAAAACGAGTACTTTAAATGGTGAATCCAATGACTTTTGCAGTCAGAAGATAAGTGGTAGGCAGGACAAAAGGCARAAGTGTAAAATATAGACAAAGCTTCCAGACTGATACACCATTTTTAAATTAATGGGAATAGTATTGTTTGATGGTTTTACTTTGCTCTTAGCTTTATGTAGTCATGACTGAACTTGTAGTACCAGGTCTTSAAACTCAGTTAACGTAATCTTCCTGCTGGTTAATTTTGACATAACTCTGGAAGTGGTGCCTAGATCTGACCTGTTCCACTTGAGAAGAATAAGCCAGGCATATGAACTGTGCTGTTCAGCTTTGAAGAGGACCTTGCTAGTGGATGCATAAATAATGGCATCACTTAGATGAAGTTTTGAACAGAACAGAGTGGAAAAAGTAGTTCTTGATGAAAACAAAGGAAACAGATTTTGAAAATTCAGTGAGTGAAAAGACCCAGTGACAGATAGATTTCTGTGCTGTTACTGTGAAATGATTTGTGSAAATGGGGCTGTGTGTTTGGACACCACCAATTTTGACCACGTGACATGAAGTCACTGAAGCTGAAAGCACGTGTCTGTATTTCTGGCAAAGGTAGAAAGGGAAATGACTGAAGAAAAATCCCTTTTTTTTATAATCTTAATTCATATAGTTGGATGGTAGCAAATTTTTACTGTCACCTACAGATGCCATAAGACACAAATGGCTGAGGGAAAGGAAAACTACACTAAATGAAGGGAATTTCTTCCATTAAGRCTAGAAGACAAATGAAGTTGTCCAGTCCGTGTATCCGTGTCAGTGTAGGATTGKTTTTTTGCTGTAGACTGATGTATTGCCTGTTTTCACATAAGCCAAAGAATGTCTCTTTTGCCACTGGTGGTTTAAGTGGCAAATGTATTTCTGCCACTCACAGCTGTGTTACAAGGCCATGCCTGTTCAGAGAACAGTCTCCCCAATGCCTGTTAGGTCAGGCTGYCTAGTGTAGGGTGGTGACTTATCTGGTGGAGGTTCTGCTATATGAAGCAGTAAATCACATTTTTGTTGTGTGACTATCCGAGGAAGCTGCCATTCATTGTTGAGGAAGCCTTGTCAGGAAAAGGAAGAGAGCTCTTTTGGCATGGATAGCAATTTGTCATTGCGACTTTCCTTCCCCCCACTGCCAAGGGTAAGCAGGTCAAAACATCACAGAATAACTCTCCGGGATCAGTGTTCAGCTATACAGAAAATTGTGTCAGGCGTTGTCTCCTGCTGTGGCTCCCAGTACAGGTGACTTCATTGTAAACACCTTCTTCATTTAGCCAGCATCTARAAAACAGAGATCTGTTTATTTCTGGTGAAAGATGAAGTTGTTTTTGATGTTGATTTGGTATTTTGTGCTCAGGTTTCTTTTTCAGGAACCTTCAAGTTTTACTACCAGCAAAACAGGCAGCGTGACTTTTCAATAGGTGTCTGTTGCAGTTTGTGTTACGTTTGTTTTCTAAGATTGGAGTTCTTCTGGACAAACTTTAGAAAATAAGTGACCATGCTTGCTTTTCCTGTGGTGGTGCTGCTTGTATTTCAGGGGAAGGCAGAGACACCCTGGCTGCATCTGTGTGTTCTGGCTTGTGGGGGATACTAGAGCAGCACCATTCACTGTCAGCAAGCTACTTTTACTGTGTGACACTATGACTGCAAATAGCAGAGCCATCTTAAAATGTGTAAATTCCTATGTTTATGGATGTAGACTCACTTAGATGTTGACTGCATCAAGATATGAATACACATTTTTCCAAGTGACAACTGGGAGAAGTTATCCTATTAGCTGTTGCAAAAAAAGCAAGCAAGAGATCATGCCTTTGTACTGGCTGTAATTGAATAGAGTATAAACAGTTCTTGAAAACTGCAAAATATGTTTGTGTGTCTTTATTAGTCTCTTTGGAGTTTACCTTTGCATTCCCTTTTATATGGATTGGTATCTTTAAACAGATGTAAATATTGTGATTTCCTTTTCACATGAATTCAGCATGTGATGTACAACTAAAAAGCAAACGAGGTGCTGAATTTCAGGAAATTTCCATGAAGCCATTACACTGTTTTGTTTCTTTCACTGGGGTTTTGCTTTTTCAGTTTTAGGCCATTTGTAGGACTCTTTAAAACTTTTTTTTTTTTTTTGAGGAAATGGAGAGCTGGCTATGTTATCCTGATATTTTAGGACCAACTCGCAATTTAGGAAACGGAAAGTTACAGACCAGTACCCCTGATGTAGCCATAACACAGTGGTGTGAGCAAAGGTTAACATGAAGCAAAYGCAGCGTCCAGAGTTCTACTGATGCTCTGGCTGCTGCTCTTTTTAAAATGAGGTTACACTTAAAATGAAGTCCCAGTGTGCAGTGCTTCAGGGAATTGCATGCTGTGATCAGTAGTCTCTGAAGACTGTAAGACTGAGACTTAAGGAAAGGAGAGTCTTCTTCCATTTACTGGATTTTAAGAATTTCAAGTGTGCTTTTGCACTCTTGAAAGTAATTCACAGAGCAGGAAAACGGTAGGATGTCCCTTACCTTAGACCTTTCTGGAACTTTTAAGCAGTTGTTTTTGTTCTTACTCACTGAATCATGTGTATTTTTCTTTCATGTCAAGCTTTTGCAGTTTAATCCTGCGGAGCGTCTTGGTGCTGGCGTTGCTGGTGTTGAAGACATCAAATCTCATCCATTTTTTGCCCTTATAGAATGGGCAGATCTGCAGAGATGAGAGACTCGTGCCCTCTGAGCAAACTCAGGTCAACTGGACAAGTTTCTCTGGCACAGGAGCACCCTGACTCGCTTCCTTTGGATRTCTCAAACCACTTGGATGTAATGGTTAAAGGATGCTGGAGCAAGGGAGTCAAAAGTGAACACTTTTAACAGGAATCACTGGTTGTACAGGGTGCTGGCTTATTTTTACCACAGCTGGTTGCTAGGTGGGTGTGAGTCCTTTYATCAAAGGGAGTTTTGTGAGGCAACTCCTGGGCAGCATGTTTGGCACTGCCAGCTTGTCAGCTAAGCAGGAGCAGGAATATCCTCCTGGTGCTTTGTCTGGTGATGGAAGTGTCTATAGACAGTGCCAGTTGAAAGTATTTTTTTATTGTGTCGATAGACCATTTCCTTATGCTAAGTGCAGCTCTTGGGAGGGTGGGGAAGGAAGAAGCAAATAATTTATTGATGGTATATGCTAAAAAAATACTAAATAAAATGCTAAAATGCTTTATGCAAAAGTTGACACATTAAAAATAATATATCCATGAAAAATTAAGAAAGCTGTTGCATAATACTGTGGAATATGTCTTGAAAATAGCATATCATTTCCCATTCTGGAAAGAGAATATAAAAGGCAAATACTGCTGTCAAATGTTGTACTTTGTTGGCTGGCAATGTCTGTTCAAAACTCCTTAACTCTGTTGTATTTGATGAGCTACATGTTAAAGTCACTACAGAAAGGGAAATCTTCTTTTCCTCAGCCAGATAAACACTGCTTTAGCACTAATAAGGAGCAAGAACACACAACACTAATAAATATATAGATAAAAAAGAAAAAACTCTTCTCATCGCTGCAGCCACTGCTTTATCACTTAATGAACTTTGCTTCCTTTAAGTGTCCTGTTTTTAGCTGCCACTTAAGGAAAAAAAAAAAACCTTTTTGCTCGTGTTCTTGTGCTCGAGGAAGCTTCTGAACTCCCCTGTTTGTTTGTTAATGGTCTTAATAAATCAAAGAAAGCCTTCACCCACTCTGCTGCTTGAACAGGAAGAAGCCTGGGATTTGCTCMTGCCAAATGACTAAGTGACATCTCTGAGCAAGCCCTAGTGGGTAAGACTTGGGCAGGAGCCAATTAGCTGACCTGCTTGTTTGCTAGAAACGTCTGGAGAGTGGGAGAAGAATATAAGACATGCAGAATATTTTGCTGAATGCTGCTGTTACTGCTAAGTAGCCATGCCTGTATGGATTCCCAATGTACACACACTGTACACTGCAGATCATGGTTCTGTGGGTTTTTTTCCTAAATGTTCCCTTTGCTTGCAGTCTTTTTTCTTTCCCTATTTCTTCTTCTCCCCAGCTTTATCCGGAGAACAAAGGGCAGATTCCCTTGGGAAAGTGAGGTTACAGCAACGATTATTGAATTTACAACTCAAAAAAAAAAAAAAAATCCTTCCATTTGTATTTTAGCCGTGTATTTTATGGGCACTCCCAAAAGTGCATCTGTATAGTCTCCATCTGTTAGACACCAGGTCAGTGTATTCAAATAAAGTGGAAAAGGAAAATGCTTCACTTAAACAAAGGAAATCTGGAAACTTTTTTTTTTCCTTTTTAAATTATTCCGCTCCCCTCTTTTTTTTTTTTTTCCCTTTCTTGTGATCACCAGGCCAGCAGAGGGGCTGTCACAACACTGCAGGTTGTAACCAGGTCACCAGTATCACTGCCTACCCAGTACTGTCCAAGATTACATCACTTTCAGAAACTGCCTTTCAACCCACCACCCTCTGGCTTCATAACAGGAACTCCCTCAGGTGAGCCACAGGAACAACTTCCTGTGCCGAGCGGGTCGGAAACCTCTAATGCAGAGACCAAGCTGATCCCGAGCTTCCTTCCAGCCTGCCCTGGCTGTGACTTTGGAGAGGGCTCGTTGCTCAAGGAAAGCCTCCCTCCCCTCGGCCACCTGACTCCCTCCCTGGGGCTCTCTGGCCCAGCCACCAGATAATGCCACTGCCTGTGTTGATCTGTCCCTTTGCATTTGCCTGGTGATAACTGTACAAAAAAGTATTTTCCATGTTACTTTGGAATCCTCTCTTGTTCAGGTTGTGCTGGCTGCAAGCAAACATAGGATAAGATAGCACAGGAACTCAAGCTGGTCTCTGTGAGCAGCAGAAGGAAAACCCTGTTCTGGCAGAAACCAGATGATCTCTCACTGCAAAGCATTCAGTTAAGTTAACGATACCAAAGTGTTTTTTTCAAGTATGTTAATAATGAGGAAATCTAGAACATGGAGAGTGGAAGGAATGGGGCACTTGGCAATATGACTTGCCAGAAATGAGCCTTTGAGATGGTACAAGTTTTTGTAACATTATTGCTGACTCAGATAACTGTTTTGTCAAGGGAAGAACAGTTTGGAGTWAATTGCACAAAACCAATCCTGCTTCTATCTTTATTTTTTTTTTCCTTGAACATGTATTATGTTGTATTGGTGTTTACATGTCTTCCTTTAATAAACAAAACCTTTCAAACCTAATTCAGACCTTGTCTTTCTGAACTTCACATTTAGTTTTTGAAGACTGACCCTCCTACCTGATCAGTGCTTTTTGTCCTTGGTTTTAATGACTTGAGATGCTCTAGATATCTTCTTTTTGGTGCCTCTTATGAAGCCTTGTGATGCACATCTCTGTTTTGATGACTGTTTATTCCCACTTCCTTCTGTTATACCTAATGGCTAATAGCAAAACAAATCACTGGCTTTTTTCCACAGGAATTAGCATCRGTCTATGTAAAATACACTAAAATAAACCTACAGATCTTATTCTCCTGTGGGTGTTCAGCTAAGGCAGATTACACTTAGGGCATCTCAAGTCGTCATTCATTGCACCCTGTAATGTTCTTTGTGTTCTAAGAAAAACTGGGGTACAAAAYGTTTGAAGGCTTGCCATGAGGTGAGGCTGGGCCCCTGCCCAGACCTAGAGGAGAAACAGCATCTCTTGAAATACAAGGGGCATAACTGAATGGCTGCATTCCCAGCTTCTGTTCTTGTAGCACAGCTCCTGTGTCTCCTGTGAAAATCACCTCGCAGACAGCAGTCACTGTCACGCTGACTCTCGGCGCACCTTTGGGATGCTGAGTTGGCAGGGTTACCCGCACTGGAACATCCACCCGGCTCCTCTCTCCAGTGCTAACCTGTTCCTTGGTGTGTCCCCGCRGCGAAGGGCACTGGGATGAAGAAGGCTGGGGAGGTCAGCCCTCTAAATGAAGCACTCAGCATAACAAGGTACAGGGAAGTGTGAGGTAAACCACTACGGTTTTTTTTTTTTTTTTTTTTTTTAATGTGGTGTCATTTGTTTTCTCAAGGACACTGAGTAGGAAGCTGGAGAAACAGAAACTTCCKCTGCGGTGAGATTTATGGTAGGGATTTTAGCAATAAAACGAAAAAGTACATTTGCTGATTTCTTTGGGTTTGTGCTCTCTRTGAGGGCTTTGCTGTGAGCTGAGCGCTGTGGTTCCTGGCTGCTGCCTGGTCCTGTGCTCCATGTGAGGGGCCATTTCCCGGGCCCTGGCACATGCTGTCCTGTAACTGCAGCACCTCTGGCAGCTGGCCCTCAGCTCTGTGCACCTCCTGAGCCACCCGTGCCTTTCAAATCAGATTTTTGCAGGCCCTAAGAGGYTGGGTGGGCAGGATTTGTTTACCTGCAGCAGTGCCCAGTTGAGTGTTGTCCATCCCTCACCTCAGCAGTTGTGTTCCCTCAGCACTGCTGTCCCTGCTATATGGTGCCCTCAGGGCTCTGCTGGAGATGCTGCTGGATGCCCTTGGTGTGGCTGTGGCCTGTGGTTTCCCTCAGCCGCCCTCCTGCCCAGTGGCCTCCTGCGTGCGTGGTGGCCCAGCCTCTGCCGGCTCTGCCCCGTGGCCTCCTGTGTGCTGTGGTGGCCCAGCCTCTGCCGGCTCTGCCCCGTGGCCTCCTGTGTGCTGTGGTGGCCCAGCCTCTGCCAGCTCTGCCCTGTGGCCTCCTGTGTGCGTGGTGGCCCAGCCTCTGCCGGCTCTGCCCCGTGGTGCTCTGCAGCCCCTCATACATCGGTCATGGTTGTTCAGCGCGTGCCCACCAACAAAGGGTAGGTTGGGGCATGGTGAGGGCCAGAGCTGGAGTTTTGGCCACCCTGGTGCCTGTGGACTTTCTATATGGCTGTGCCTCCAGGGCAGGCCCTCTGTGGGTGTCACACCATGGCACTGAGGGCTGTGACAAGGTCACCGGGCTGGGGCATAGCTCCGGCTTGGGGAATGGGAGTGGGGCGAGCTGGGCAGCAGGGGAGTGAGCCAAGCAGCAGCAGGGATGCTGGCAGCCACTGCGAGACTGTGGGGTGTGCGTGAGGGGCTCAGGCAGCCCCCAGGAAGGGTGCCTCGCGTGGCTCCAGCTGCCATTTGGGAAGGGGTGACAGAGCCAACTCCCAGAGGGGGAATGGGACTTGCTTAAAAGGTGCCGAGCAGCTGCTGCTGGCAGCAGTGGTGGAGACTGGCAGCGAAGGGCTGGCTGCTGCGCCGCGGGGCCGGTGGAGGGCTGGTTGCTGCCTGAGCCATCTGCRTGAGCAGAGCTGGGGAGCCCTGGCCCAAAGGTTGCAGTGTCCTCAAGAAAATCCCAACTTGTGAGTGGCAAAGCGGTGGAAGTGATCCCACTGCCTGCTAGCGCCCTGCRGTGAAATCTCCTGCACCCCTGCTGCTGGGCAGAGCGGGCTAATCAGGGTACAACAGAGAGGATGCTCCAGACTCCTGGCAGTGGGTGACAGCTTGATGTGCTGCCCCAACAGGACCTCACTGTCTCTTGGCAGATCAGAGGCTCTCCTTCTCCAAAGGCAGCTCTGTCTCCATCTTCTTGGCCCAGGGACCCATCAGGAGGGATTAGAACTGCTGCCAGAGGACTRCAGTGGCTCTGTGATGCACAGGAGGGCTGGGGAAGAGTGCAGCTGTGGGCAGTGGGGAATTGGTGTCATCTTGGRTAGGCTGTGGGTGGTCACCTTGATGCTTTGCTGTTGAGCTCCTAAGGTTGGCAAGTTTGGGAAGAGTCCTTCTGGGGGYAGTAAGCTGGACTAGGCTGTTGGCAAGTGGTGGAGCTGGATAAAGATGGASCAGACAAGGCAGATGTTGGGGTCAATGGTCTTTCTCAGCAGAGCCTTACAAACCTCTTTTTGCTTTTTGCCTTTTTGCTTTGCCTTGGTTTTTCTTTGGTGCAACCTCACTTGTGCCGGTTTCTCRTATCTCCTTCCATGAACAGAGCTGCTTATTTCCGGAATATTTTCTAGGTTTGCTCAGCTCTCTCCATCTATGTCTTGTGTTACATCCTTCAGCCTCGGTCACAGATTTTCTTGCCCTTTCTGTGCCTTTGATTCTGAAATACTGCCCCAAAATGCTGGGACACAGCAGTGCATTATTAGATGCAGCTGTTATCCCCATACACTGGTGAAGCAAAGAGAGATGATTACTCCCACAATAGAAAAGCACGGGGGTTGTAAAAGTGTTAGGAAATTGGTTCCCCCAGCAGCRTGTGAGTAACGAGAGTTTTATGGCATCTTGCACTGGGGTGGGATAACGTGGAAGGAGCTCCCATGAGAGGGACCGGTGGTGTGCCATGATTGAGAGCACGGTGCTGGCCAGCTATGCTTCACTTGGGGTCTTGCTTGTGCTCTGTGGTCTGACATTTGCCAGCTCATAATCTTCCTTTGCAAGCCAGGCATGGAGAAGAGCTACTTCAACAGCATGGATCATGAGCCAAGTGGCACATATCCTTTCTCCAGATTTTAAAATTTGCTACTCTGCTGCCTTGGTCTCCATCCTTTCCAACCTTATGCCTTCCTTGGCCTCAGAGGACTCCCCTGCAACCAGCCCCTGCCAGGCCTAGCAAAYGCAGCAGGGTGAGGTGAGAGGAGAATTCCCCTGAGAAGGATCCTGGCTGCTCTGGCTCCTCACAGGCCCCTCAGCAGGTGCTCTGTGATCCTGCAGAGTCCTGAGTTAATCACCTTTCTAGGGTAAAGTAACTGCACAGTGTGAAGTCCCAGCCCCATTAACATCACTGGGAGTTTTCCCATTGACTTTGCTGGGGTCARGAGCTTACCCTTCAATTACAGACAGAGGGCAATTTCATGGAAACAGGTATAGTAATATTTTTTTCTTTCCTACTTTAAGCACACCTATGTAGTTTCAGTCCTGGTGTTAGTGAAATAAGCCTGGGTTGATTGTTTTTTTT
>NW_026623280.1:1047941-1093820 GCF_030028575.1 Malurus melanocephalus
CTGTCCAGTTACTGCCCCTGGCTGGGTCTGTTCCTGAGGTCTGCAAGTCTTTTTCCTGAGCCTTTTCAGTGCCTCTGATTTACTGTGGGGGCCTCCCTGTAAAACAGGGAGGGCATTTTGCATGGTGGCAGCAATGGGAAGAGTTAGTGAGAGCCTGCCCTGCGTTTTAAGGCTGAGAAGTCTTTGATGAGCAGGGTTGCACATGCCCTGTTAGGGTGACTGGAGCACTGAGGGCTGAGAAAGGCAGGCATCTGGTTTCTCATTATTTCTTTTCATAAATAATCCCTTGTCCTTGCACCCTGGACTCTGACAGCATTTAGAATATGCCGGGCGGGTTTTTTTTCTTCTCCTCTCCGAAACTTATTCATTTGGAGAGCAATGAAACAATAGGTTTTTGTCTAAATCTTTACCAGTGAAATTGTCAGGAGAGATTTCCACCCCCCTCTCCCGTCTATCTTCCTTTTGTCTCCTTCAGTTGTCGGGGTCAGGATTCGCCGCCAAACAGAGCCCGCAGTTGCTTTTCCAGGCCCCAGATGCCAATATGTGGCAGCATCTGGCTGGTTGGCAGGCGCCGGGCAGTGGTGCTGGCTGTGCTGTCAGGCGGCGGTGGCGGCGCTCGGTGGGCGCCCTGCTTCTTTGAGGATGTGGTCCCAACCAAGAAAAGGGATAATAATTAAATCTGCTAAAGGAGGTGAATTATTGAGTAGGGCGGCTACTGTTGGAAGCTGCGCCAGCTCCCGGCCTGGGGTTTTTTTTTGTCCTTTTCGGCAGCATCTTGTGTAACCTCACCTTCTTGTGCTGTGAGCGTTTCAGGTGCCTTAAGGCATGGAGCTCCTTGAAAGAGAAATACAAATCACTAAAAATGTAGAGATAAAACCCTCTCCTTAGAGGCCATGTGTTTGGCATGGGAAACACACGATAACAGCTTGCTTTAGAAAGGTGACATTTCCACTGAAGGCTGAATAATAAAAAATGCATTAGACTTTTGTAATGAAGACAGCTTCTGGGACCGGGGAATCTACTGCTTCCTTGAAATATATTCGTGGGAGCTCTCCCTGGCCCTAATGGGTGTCACATGTGGCTTTGGCTACATTAATGTTGCAAGCTCTATTAAAAGGGATTGTCAGTAGCCCTTCACGTGCGGTGAATCAAAGCTGTCTTTCCCTAACTTTGCTTTAGCCCAGGCTTGTGCGTGTAGACTGACTTGCCCAGGGTTAAGTCACTTTTAATATTAAGATGGATAGAAAAGGCTCCAATACTTCTTTTCCTTTTTTTTTTTTTTTTTTTTTTCTCCCTTTTAATTCAGAGCTTGCTGGTGAAGGACTCTGGAGGGATGGGGAAGGAGGAGACAGCCAGGCAGCTTAAAGAGGCCTCTGAGGGTCATGTTGAGTCTGTGCTATTATGTTCCAGCGAGGAGAATAGCTTTATTGACAGACAGCTGTTTGACTCCTGCAGCCGCACAGTATTTGCTGCAGAGCTGCATAAATACCGAGTCCATGTTGACAAATTCCTCGTCAGTGGAAGATAGTTAAACCTGCTTGTTTAATCATTTGTGTGCTCTTACCTCTGCTGCTCCGAAAAGAATGAGCTGCTGTTTTGCCATACAATACATGAGAAACCTCTAAATGCACAGAGCTGTTTCATGTGAGGTTTTCAGGGTGTCTTTTTATTTAGACCCTCTTGGAAATATCCTCTTTTTTTGTTATGTCAATTAGATTTTTCTCTTTTATCTCTATCTCTTTTTTTTTTTCCCCTCTGGAAAGTGTATAATTTTTTGTTTTCAAATTAAAAAATCTGGCAATCTGTCTCTACCATGGCGATAGCAGCTGTCTTGGCAGACCCTAGGTCCTATCTGCRATGTGACACTAGCACTGGCACGGCCCCTTTAGGAGACCCACACCTTGGTTTGCAGCACGTGTGTGAAGGCACGTGAGGATTTKTGTTTTGGTTTGGCTTTTYTGACACAGGGATATGGAACCCGTGCTACTGGTCACCTCCTGTCTGTAGCTCAGAGGGTGGCTTTTTGACCTCCCACCCATTTCACAATAATATCCACGTTCATACCAGCATACTATCTTGTCACATTGTTGGCCTCATCTCTGGAAATGTAGTATCTAAAATTAAAGATTAGTTTCCGTTTTGGAAATTTTCTGTTGACCTTTGTTACTTAAATAGGTAGAATGGTGTAAATCAGGGCTTCTGCCGCACAGTCAATGGGAAAAAAAGAGAGATGTGTTTTGAGATTTTCTTTGCACCCTCTTTACAGCGTAGCATCTCTTTAATCCTTTYAAAATGTTTCTAGTGTGTGATTTTCTAATCAAAAGGTGTATTATTGAGGGGTGACCAAAAGAGGAGGCCTTACTRAAATGGGAACCTCTCGTTCAGTTGTACAAAAAATGTAAACTGCCAAGTTGATTTTCAGAGAGAGAGGTCACTGTATGTTTACATGGCATTGAAGGAGATGTGCATTTCTTTCAGTATCACATAAAAGCTGTTCATGCTTTTATGGTGGTTAGTGGTTAGTGCTTAGTATAGGCAAGCTGTCTGTCCTATGGCTGTAACTACTGATGGAGCTAAACCTGGTGGTGCTGCTGGGTTTTGAGACTTTTTATCTGTTTCCTGGCAAGTGCAGGGAAAGCCAGTGTTGTCTGACATTTCCATTTTTTAAGCACTGGTGTTGGTGCAAGACATTGGTTATACTGAGATTCACACTTGTGTGATGATGCTTGTACCCTATGGAAGGACACTTAACCTGGCCATTTGTGTCTGATGAGGATTCAGAGGTCAGCATGCAGAGAAATCGGATTTCCACYGATTTCTGAGAGTACAGGTAGTTTTTTCTTCATTCATTTAACTAAAAAATCCAGCATAAAATACAGTCTTAGGAGAATGGCACAGCTTTGCTYATTGGCTAGAGCAGGCACCCTCACTCGAAGCCTTAGGAGCCTGGACAGCTCCTAACTTCTGAGGGAATACCTCCTCCTGCTCCTCCTCTCTGTATATGTCCTTCCTGAGGGGGTTCCATTTACAACCAAGTCATTCACTGAATGTTGTTTKTATCATGCACATGACAGCAGTTTTGACTAGAATTTATTCTTCACTCTTTTTCTAAGGGGACTTGGTTCTGACTTGTCTCCTTGGAGCCACCAAAAGGGTGGTTTGCTGCAGAAATGTTGGCTTTCATTCCATTCTAGCATTTTAAAAGCATGGTCCCTTCTTTTTAGTACATCCCTATAGCTTGTATGTCGAGGCCCAAGAGCTGTACAAGTTTATGTGTAAATTAAAATATTTCTAAATGAATGAGAAATATTAAAAAATCCTAATACCATGAACTAAATTAGGAGCTTTGGAAGAAAGAYGCACTTTTGGCTGAGAGCATAAGTCAACCTTCAGCTAGAGACCTTTTTAAACAAAAACTTTCTTTCTGTCCTTCGTCTTTTATCATTTTAAGAGACTAACTGCAGAGCTCTGACACAGTCAGTCGAATTCTGAGTCCACCTTCAGAGCAGGGTCAGTAAAGCTTCCAGAAGATGACTGAAAGCCGATCGTGTTTCTTCAGGTTTCTGCCTTTTAACCCTGCTGTTGGTAGTATGTCTGTTGTTCCCGCTGTGTTTTTTAAACAGGATTTTTGGCTGGAGGCTGACTTTTTTTATTGTTTGAAACCCAAAGGATCAAAAATTCCTGCCAGTATGGGGCTGGTATGGTCTCCATTCCAACTAAGTGTGAATTGGACCAGCTGGAGAAGGACACCAGCCCAAAAGTCGGATCAATAAGAAAAAAATACTGTTCTGTGTTCAGTGAGATATGACTGTGTTGTAACTGTGCTGCAGTCCCATACAGCCCATGTAGAAGCCTGAAGGATGACCATCCTCAGCCCCAGAGAACTGACAGTTCAAATGGCCTCACATCAGAGGGCCTGAAAAAATGGGGCTGAATCCACAGTGTTTGGTTCCACTGATCCTGCTGGGACTGAGCTCCTCAATCTCTCTTCAGGTGCTTGATATTCACCAGATGCTTCCCAGCCTAGTGCCATGCTCACCCCAATAAGAAAGGTGTAGATGATTTATAKCCACCACAACTTTCTCTCTTGTTTTCCTTGTTCCTGAGTGATGAGAACCCCGTGTGCAGGTGTGCAGGTGTTGCTGCAGTGCAAGTTCCAGAGGACGATGTACAGCACATCCACCCTGAGCACTGGGAAGCTTTGCTGCAGGAAGTCTGAGAGATTTTCTAGCATGGAATATGACAGGGCTTTTCTGCAGTCATCATGGATGTTTTCCTTGGATGCGTGCAGCTCAATTTTTACTAAGCAAGCTGTGCTCCTGGTGTGCCACTATATGCACAATTCTTATTTATTCCAGCCCTTAATCAGAGTTAGGTCAAATCCATCTAAGGAAAATATAAATRTGTTAAAGTATTTTTCTAGGAATTAAAATTATAACTCCTTCTCTGAAATCTTGATTAAACAGCATTAAATGACACAATACTGTAAGAAATAGCCATTATCAACCAAACTCAAACCAAGTAAAAGCCACTAAAKGAATTTTGTCTGGAGTGGTCAAATTTCTGTGCAAACACAAAGGGTCAACTTGTGACACTTGGCTCCTGTATTCTGCTCGTAAGCATCCCAGCATATTTGCTTTGCTCTCCCTGTCTTTTTCCTCCTCTGTTCCCCTGTCCATATATCAGTGTCAGGGAGTTCAGACATCACAAGGGCTGGTGGGTTTTTTTATTATTTTTGTAACACCTAATGTGGAATTTYGCATGAGCAACACTCCTTCCTGTCGGCACTTGGAAACTCTTTTGTGTTACGTCCGTCCTTTCTCTGAAGTAATCRCTCAACTATTTCTAGCAATAAAATACTCCTCTGCAGCCCCATCAGATATTTTAGAAAGATTAGAGCTAGATCTGAAGGCCCTGTCTAGCTAAATTCAACAAAACTTCCATTGCCTTTAGTGCTCTCCTTTTTTATTTCACTGCAGATACTGCCTGTGGACATGGAGTAGGAAAAAGGCTCCCAGATACTCTCCTATAGACACAAGCTATGTACTCTATAGAGAAGATGCACACTGACACGCCATGGGTCAGGAACAGGAGTCTGTACATACCTGCATCCTTCTTTTCTGTGATAGTTTTTTTTTTTTTTAATTTATTTTTTAATTAACTTAAAAAACACTGYTCTAAATACTTGTCTAAAATTTGTTAGGTTACTGGGAATGGGACCTGCCTCTTCTGGTGGCTGAAAAGGCAGTGCAGTTTTTCTCTTTCCACAGCTGAGGAAGTGAGGAGAGAAACYATTTTCAATAAGGCAGTTTGAAAACCTTATTTGGTGCCTAAGAAACATTTGGGTGAGGGAAGGTTTTCCTGACTAAGAAATATTTAAACGTTTACCTGACTAAGAATGGGAGAATTCACTTCCCTTGCTTTCCACGTTTACCTGACTAAGAATGGGAGAATTCACTTCCCTTGCTTTCCACTCAGGGTTTGACACTAGCTGAAGTAGAGCTAAAACTCCTGACAACTATTAAGAAATCCTTCAAGAATGGAGAAGTGACAAAAGTGACAATCATACTGTTYTCCATGTCACCAGTTGCACCAGCTGGAAGTGCACATGACAGCTGAACTTATTTGCAGTGCTTGCTTTGACCTGTTGGGAAGCACTGAGAGGGAAGCCATCAGCACTTGTTTGTGGAAAAAAACAACTCTGCCTTTCACAGGGGAGTCAGCTTCTCAACGAGTTACAGTGCTAGGGATTAAACAACTGCTTCTTCCTTGGCTTTTCTTCAGTCTTTCTTCAGCTGGATTATCTGGGGTAGCTTCTTCCTGTGCTCCAAAGTCTCTGCTCCCCAGGAAGGAGCTGTGTGTGTGCAGCTGCCCCRGCGTGGCTGCCTGACTGCCCCACTCGCTGCCTTGCTCCACACTGCCGTCTCCGGCGGCTTTGGCACTAAAAAAAAAGTTTACTTCAGATTAAGGGTATTTTTCTGCAGCACCTTTTTTTTTTGTTTTGTTTTGTTTTTGTTTGACAGCCATGACAGCCTCTCCTCATTATTATGGAAAATATAGGGTTGGTGGTAATTACTATCTGAGTATGAATGGGAGCAGAAGTGGGCATAGACTGCACTGGCCTTTCTTTGACAAGGTATAACTTTCTTCTGAATTTCCGTGTTAATTAATGCTTATTTAAAAACCACTTTAATTGGCAGTAAACACCTCAACTTTTTGTACTCATTAAAATGCACCCATTGATGTGTGATGGATTTTTTAAAGCTTAATTAACTTTCTTCCTGTATATATAACCTATAATAATGACAAATACTGGAAACTGCCTCCCTTTCCCCCCTCCTCTATTTTTTGCCCTCCCCCTTGATATTTCTATCACTTGAAGCAAGGCTATAAAAATGTATCYTGACTTGGCCAGGATGGGGGGGCTCCCTGGGCACAATCCTTGAGCTTCTCTCTGTGACCCACAGAGGCTGAGACTGGCCAGGAGCCACAGGCAGCTGCTCGGTCTGCCCATGCCCTGTCCTGTGCCTGCTCTTGCAGCCTGAGATGCCCACTCTGCCCTCATGTTTCTCCCTTGTGGGCATCCTTCTCCCACCTTCACTGGGGGTCATTCGTCACCTTTTTTTTTTAATTGTTGTGGGAACTTTTTCTTAGGTAACCTTAAGGCCTTTTCCTCCCTGAAAAAAAGAACAAATCTTTCAGACAAAAATGATTTTTCAAGTTATTTTATTTTTTTAAATTGATTGAGGTGGGTTTATCTGCATGCACGTGTGAATGCCAAGTCAAAAGAATCAAAAAACCTCTAACAGTGCCTTCCTCTTCCTCCAATTTTCAGCTCATATCTAAGCCAGGATTTAGTGCAAAACTTTTTAGTGCAATGAARTGAACAATGATTTAAACTTCTAATTTTTAAGTGTCTCAGCATTTTGGACTATAAAATTAGGCTGCTGAAATGCTTTTGAACATGGGATGTTGGTACTTTTTGCAACTGTGATCCTTTGTATACAAGAGAAATTACCAACAAGCAGAGCACATTACACTAATTCATGAAAATATGCAAATTGCTTGGTTCAGCTATTACACACAGATCATTTCCCAGTCTTTCTTTGCAATTTATGGAATATTCTTGTTTAAGGTGGATAAATCAGAAGTTTTAAAATGGGCAGTCTGGTTTGTGAAGGCACTTCTAGTGAATACATTTTAAATGCATGTAGCAATGATTTAATTTCCMCAAGTGCTTAATTTCCAAAAACTCCTAATACCTTCATCCAAATGTAAACCTGTTTAAAATACCTTGTGAAATGCTTTTCATTCTGCTTTGCTGTSTGTGCTTTCTCTAACCTCGTTGATAGGTCTGCTGCTGCCTAGCTCCTTTCTCTTTACCTGTCTCAAAGAGTGATTAGGATGTCGAAATTCCCCACTGTAATAATAAATACACCAAAATATTCCCTCCTGCTTTGTAACTACGGTGTGGCCAAGCTAGTACTAATATTTACTGGCAATCACATCTTGTCTGCTTCACAGGAATCTTCCACTCCGTGGTARCCAACACAAATCTTTACAGACACAGCTTATCATTCACCTAAATTAAGTGCACACTTAAAACCATGGAGCTTGCTGGGTTTCTCCTGCTGGGTAGTTTTCCTGTACAGCTTGACAATACRACAAACAAGATTTGTATTGACTGAGAACTGAATTTCTCTCACCTGCTCAAGGTAACTTAATTAGGGTGACACTATTTAATTATTATTTTAAAATATACATTCATCTGGAAAAATGGGGATGGCATGCAGTATGCTGAACATTTATGCTAACTTTCTTCCTGGGCTGATTTCAAGGCTATCATTAAAAATAAATGCTGCTGCCTGTTAATTTGACCATGTCAATAAATAAAAATGTCCATAACACGTGTATGAGGCTAATTAGGATTTTATGGCTGTGTTGTTCTGGTTGATAGCTGTGCTGTTGGCTTGCTGGGTCTTTATGTTTCGGTGATGTACACACCTCATTGATGCATAACATGTAACACCTGTTGATGCAGTAAATGTTTAGTCCTGGCAATTGGCCCTCACATAATTTCTGGTAGGAGAGTTCTATGTAGCAGACTCGAGTCTCATAATTAGGCTTCCTCGATTTAGAAGTGCTTTTCCTAAAGGAAAACCTTAAAGCTTCTGTAATCCGTGTGAAGCTCCCTGCAAAAGGAGAGCATTATTTTCTGTCACAGAGGGACAAACTTATAACTGCTGTTTTGGAGGCTGTTTTGGTCCTTGCCTGTGAGGCAGGGCCACTCCTGTAACAGGACACTGAAGGCTTCAGGCACAGCTGCTTTTCTCCCCCTGCATATCCCGACAAACACACAGCACTAGTGATGCTGCTGTTTCYTCAGCTTTAGGTGCCATATAGAAACATAGCCATTTGGAAATAAAATCACTACTCACTGACTTGAGAGCCTGCTCTTTACTGTTTTTCAGCACCAGGCCTGCCTGAGAATTGCATCTCTATAATATAAAGAACTGTGACATAACTTTCTTGTAGGTGGAGTTCCCTGCAAAGGCCAATTAGTTTCAGACTTGGCTTTGAAATGTAAAAGATTATATCCATCTTACCTTTGTTTACTTGAACAGCTTTAACTAGATCTCCTTGAACTGTTGTTAAAATTTATTGGGTTTTAAATATTTATTTATTGTTTTTAAAATCCCATTAATGTCTTGGTTTTAAGGGGATTTTGCGACTGGATTGCACAAGCCCATTTGACACTGTGCTTAACTAGAAATGCTKTCTTTTGCCGGGAGTGCTGGATCCCAGGCTCAGCTCCACAGCAATTTGTGTGTGGTAGGAGAGTCACCCTGTGCTAATGAAGAGGGCAGAAGCACCGCCCAGCACAGCTAAGTAGGGGTTTCAGAGCACTTGTAGCCACACGCCTTGGAGTTTTGGCTTTGTGGAAGTTCTGCATGAGTAAGCAGGTTCCTTTGCTTCCTACATAGGTATGTTAGAAATATATTCTATTAATTCTATTATTATGTATTTTAAAAGTATTAATCATAGTTTTAAAATAACTGGTAATTAACAGGACAACAGTGTTACACATCAGAAAGAAARAAGCAGGTGAGAGAAACCCAGTTTGGTATGAAATTCAATAAATGAGCGCAATAAATAATTTCAGCAGTTCTCCCCGCCTCAGTCTTGTCGTTCTGCAACATTTTGAAACTTCATTTTTCAGAAAAGAGCATTGTTGTTAAATGAAAACAGAGCTGCTGCAGAAGGCTCTATCACTATATTCAGTACAGGATAAACATGGAACTGTTGGAGAAGGTCCAGAGGAGGGTCACGAAAATGTTCATGGGGCTGGAACACCTCTGCAGACAAGAGTTGGGTTTCAGCCTGGAGAAGAGAAGGCTATGGGGAGACCTTATAGCACCATCCAGTACCTAAAGGGCCCACAAGAGAATTGGGGACAAACTTTTTAGAAGGACAGGTAGTGATAGATCAAGGGGAATGGTTTTAAACTAAAAGAGATTCAGATTAGATATAAGGAAGACTTWTTTTACAGTTAGAGTGGTGAAACAGCAGTGGAACAGGTTGCCTGGGGAGATGGTGGATGTCCAGACCTTGGAAACATTTATGATCAGATTGGATAGGGGTCTGAGTAACCTGGTCTGGCTGAAGAGGTCTCTGCTTATTGCAGGGCTGTTGGATTGGATGACCTCTAAAAATCCCTTCTGAGCCAAAGCATTCTGTGATTGTGTAATATTTCTATTGGAYACAATGGCAGAAATGTGTGAGAAGGCAATTATTAAACCAGACAAGAGGGAGAAAGACTTAAATAATTGATTTCAATGAAAGGTAGGTATATTCAGATTTTTCTTCTTTGCTTTTTGGCAAAAATTCTCTCATAAAGGAAAGACCATGCCTTTGACTGCAAAACAGCTTGAAGGGGAAAAAATTAAGATCTAGTTTTAAGAGTAACTGCTGAAATGGTGGAAAAAGTACTCCTGGACAAGCTCATCTCTGATCTGTGCTTGCTGTGGGCCACCCAGCACCTGGCCTAGGAACTCGCCACTGGCCAGGGGGCAGTTTGTTGGTAAGACTCTTCTCCTGGCAGAGCCATCTCTCATCTTAAAATGGGATGTCTTCTAATCTACGTATTTATCTGCACAGGTTAYGCAAAGTCAGTTTGTGCTTGCATGTGATTTACTTGTTACCAAGAGGTTAATGACTCAAATTCAGAGATAGTTGTGTTGATTGCCATGATGGTATCACAGTCCCAATTGGCACCTGATATGCCAGCAACCCTGAGTTTATGGTTCAAAATATAAACCCTATAGCCTCCACTTTGCAAACTGACTTGGTGAAAAGAATTGCTGGATTGCATGGATCAGGRTTGTTCAGGAACCATCTTGGCAATCTTGAGGCCACCAATGTCACTAGTTTTTCAGATATTTTGCCAAAGCAAATTGGTAAAAGTTTTGATTTGTGAAAAGCGGAAGATAGTGGTTTCCAGATTATTTAAATAATTTCCTTAAAATAACTCTCTGCCAGGATAGGAAGACARAAGCAGAAAACTAGAGTAGTGAAAGTTAAAAGCAAAACAACTTGGATTTTTTACCAAGAAATTGTTAAAAAAATTTAAAATTTCACATTCTAGAAACAAAAAAAWTTCTATTAAAAATATTTTGTTTAACAGGCCATTTTGATTTGATTATTGTTTTTATATTTCAATGGCAAGTTATTTACTGTTTACTTTTCTCCTCATTGTGTGGCCCCAGGCCTTACTAAATGTGTTCTATTCAAACCTTGCTCTGAAGACAGAAATATTAATTTCCACATGGGCTTTTCTATAGAACTCATCACTATGGTAACTGAATGTTTCATAAACATTAATGAACTTATTTTCACTGCACTGCAGTGAGGCATTGGGTGGTAGCATTATCCCCATTTCATGATGAAGAACTGAGGCAGAAAGAGATTAAGTACAAAAGTATTCACTAATTTTAAGTTCCCCATCTGAGATGCATGGTCTGATTTTTCAGAGGACTTAGTTTGTTATCTGTTCAAARCACAGCTCCCATTGCCTTCGGTTGCAGCTGTGAGTTCAAATTTCTTTGTGCTTTCTGTACTCGGATAGAGACTGCTTTAATCTTGTTCATACATGGCCTTTTTAATTTCTTTCCCTCAACATAATCAGAAGGAATTGAAACTTACTAGGTGCTGGCCACGTATTTTTTCTACATATTAACTGAAATGGCAATGGTTTACGTAATTTTTTCCGAGCACCAAATCATAGCTTTAGTGTTACTACTAAAATAATTTATAAGATAGTAACTTCTCAAAGATTAGGAAGGCATCTGCTATGGTAGAGTTCAATTTTTGTTTTCGTGAAAGAGAGCAGAACTCCTTGGAGCCCCTTTTTTGAGGATAACCTGAGGACTATTAATGTACCCACAAACAGTTAAATTGGAATAATGGATTTTTATGCAGAGTCACTTGTTAAAAAATTAATCCTGCCCCCACCTAAAGCCAAGATAGCAAACAAAATAAATGTATCAGTTATATTGTTATATGAGACTTTTCCAGCAGGTGAATCAAGTATCTTGTTTCAAACACACCTGGACTTTGCCAAACTTTAGATTTGCTGTGATAGACCCCCTGACATATCCCAGCATAGGAGGAAATCTGTGAAAATTGTTTTCTGTCTTTAGGCAGGAGGGCTTTATGGTGGCTTAGGATATGTTGAAGAGCCATCCCTTAATTTGCATTGGAATATGACATAAGACTTATGGGTCCCCCCAAAATTTTTCAGGTTCCTCTCCCCTTCCTTTCTTTTGAAGTTGAAAAAGTTTATAAATGCGAAGTCTACTTTCAGGTCATTCCCGAGATATTTAATTCTGGAACAAATTTTTGTAGTTGTTTTTCTGAAGCAGAGGTTCAGAAAGCAAGCACTGACCCCATTTTAACCACAGAGGTGCAAACAGGCTGCTGCAATATTGTGTTGTTGAATTTTCCTTCCACTGCCGAATGAAAGAGAGCTTGCCCTTTTCCTCAAATCTCTCCCCCAATTGAGAGATGAGTGAGCTGGTAGCTACAATATCCAACGGCTTCACCAAGTTGAGAATGTGATGTCTGTGTAATAACGCTCAATTTTGCACACTTCAAATCCATTAGTAGCAATTACCTTACCTGAGGTGTTTTGAGTTAGTTTTAGTACAGCATTCTTGCAGTTGGTAGATAATGAACATAATAATGTATACAGCATTTTCAAGTCTCTGTTTTTAGCTACAATAATGCCATTAGGATTCTATTTAGCAAATGTGTGCTTCACGCTAAAAGTTAAGACTTTTTTGTTCATRTTTTCCCTGCCATGATTTCTATTGCATCTCATGTCCTATTCTGGGCAGCGCTGGCTTTTCTGAAAGAGCAGGAAAGTGTTTTGTCCACTGCASTTGTGCAAAGGCAGTGAGGCCTGGCACGTCGAGAACAAAACAAGGACAAAGGAGGGCAGGGCATTGCCTGAACCCTGCTGCAGCCTGCTGAGCACTCTGGGCAAGCTGTGTGCCTGCACTCTGCTGTGTCCTCTTTGCCCAAGGGGTGAGGATCCTGGCACCCACGCAGCACACCACAGCAGCMATCCTGCTCACCCCAGGAGGGGCTGTGACACTGCTGAAGCTGCTGGTGAGCTCCATGGTGCTAAAGATGCAGGTGGGCTGTGTGGTGGGGAGAGGGGCAGATGTTGCAGCACATTTCACTAAGGGATGCCAGCTCAGACATCTGTGCTGGGGGTCCTTGGGCACTGCAGATGTGCTGTGGCTCTCCTTCCTCTCTGAGCTTTTTTTCTCCTCTCCAGAAAAAGAATGTATAGTCCATAAGGGGAGTTACARCTGAGAGGAACCCAGCTTGGACCTGGACGATTATAAGGAGTGGATGGTAAAGCAAAKTTGGCTGCAGTGCCTCTTGTACCCCTGCCTGCTTGTTTCCAGACGTCAGTGATGTCAGACTGCTCTGGTGTGGATGGGAAAACCCTGCTTTGTTCTGGATATCCCGGTACTCCACCCTTACATGATCCCTCTTCATCCCTCATCCTTGTAGCAAGATAAATATGAAAGCTTTGGACTGGGAATACCAGTTCTCCACCAAGTTTTCTTGTTCTCTGCCCACTGAAGGGAAAAATAAATCAGCTTTTTGGGCTATCATCCCAACCAAGTGATGCTGCTCAGTTAACACAAAGAGTTTTCTAAGAAACAAGATTTCTTTGATTGTACCTTTCCAAAGAATTCCTACTGAAGAATGAGAAAGGGGTGAAGAGATCTAATTGATGCCCTCTTTGTAAATGTACCTGCTAAAGTCTCTGGCATAGATAATATCAGTACTTTAAAAATAGTTTCAAAATGTTACAGTGCTCCTTTCMTATTAAATTGACCAAACTCAAGAAGCATGGAGTATTTGGGCAGCCATAAAAAAAATCTTTTGGGAAACTAACTTGTATTTGTTGTTGATGTGTTTAGCAMCAGCACAAGAACTTAGAGAGCTTTTTCTGTCTTAAACAGGGACAKGTGAACATGTCTTTGGCAGACACACACCTCCTCTCCCGTTCTTTTGCTCTTACTTAGAAAACTGATTCTTCTGGCACTGAATTGATCTTTCTCACCTTTTAGTTCCTCTGGCACACTGACCCTGTGCTCATCCCATGCCACCTCCCGCCCTGTGAGCACATGTTCACTACACRGGTATCCAGTACTTGGTGGAGAGTGGTGGAGAGCTGTCCTAGTAATGCTCAGCAGGGAAAACTAAGCTGAATTTTAGCACCCCGGGGACAAGGACAAAATGATGGAAAAGCACTCGTCTGCATGAAGATAACAAAGTGCTGCTGGCTGTGGGGTAGGCGGGTTAAAGGGGAGCAGAGCCTGTGCCCCCTCCTCTGTTGCTGCCCCTTCTCCTTGCCTGCACCACCTCCTGGCCCCTTCAGCTGCGAGAGTGACTGTCACCTCCATCCGTCTGCTGCCCTGGATGTCTGCTTGCCTGACAGCAGAGCCCAAAAGCTGACCCCATCGGCAGCCTGYGCACTGAAGGGGAGCTGGGGGAGGCAGATATCACCTCTCAGTCACAACGTGCCCAGGCTGCTCCAGGGGCAGCACAGCAAAGCGCTTCTTGCATTGCCATCACCTACCCTGAAATTAGTAACAGCACGTCCAAGGTTAGTGGCAAATTCAGATACCCAAGCTACACAGGGGGAGGGTGAATAAAGGACAGTGGCTGTGAACAGTATAAGCGGTTGCCTTAGACAATGCGTGACCTCTGAATTAAAAGACCAGGATTAGCAAAGAGCTTTTTTGCATTATTGGGCCCATTTACAAAAAGCTTTAGCCCTAATTGTATGGTACCACAGAGCTTTAACTTCAGCACATATTGGTTTTGTAACCTGATCCCCACATAAATCATAGTTGGTGAGAGCGGAACAATTAGTGCCTTAATCTACTGGAACTACACAGTATCTTTAAATCTGAATTTTCCTGATCATTATGGGTATTACAAGAGTCAATTAATTTATATTTCACACAAAATGTAATTAAATCCCATGATAACCTGACTGTGAAATGAAGGTGGGGGGAGTGAGGAGCAGGGTGGGAAAAGCCTATTCTTATGAACTGCCATCAAACACCGTRGCGTGCTATTGACAGAGGCAACTCCCTCCTCTTCAGCTCCCCAAAGTGCAGAAGTTTTGGGGTGAGGGGGTGTTGTTTCCCAATTTTGTATTGAGCAGCTGTGTGGTCACAAGGAGTGTTTGCTGCCACGTACTTCCAGCCCAGCCTGCGAGAAAAGTGATCCATGGTTGCTAACCCATTTAAGTGCTCAGGAAAGGGGAAGGCCTTGATGTTCCAAAGAGCCCGATGCCTGTAGTTGGTCACCTAAGGGAATCCACTTATGACTCTATTACCCAGTAAATTAGCAGAGTGGTTCAGKCAGGTATATTTATCATGAAGAGAACTGAAGATAATTAATACACTGCATTGAATGCAAATTGCACCCACAGCACTTATCTCATTTTCAATTAGCACAAATGTTACAGCACTGCAGGCTTGTTATGGTTTTACCATGGGCTGGGTAATTAATTTCTGTRAGCTACATATCAGACACCTGATAATGCCGTTTATTAATAAATGTCACCCCAGGTATCTGTTAGGAGAGGTAAATAAATTAAATGTTCAGTTGTCTGCCCTGTGCAAATCTATTCTTACACCTCATTGCATCTTTTCACTTGTTTGTTTATCAAGGAGAATGACTGCCGAGATTACAATGGCAAACAAAGGAATATGAGGRACAATAATCCACACCCCAAAGCGGTGCTTCTCTCACCGCTGCTGATGGCAGGAGCYATGTCACTGTGTCCCCCTCCTGCCTGGGGATGCAGCTGTAGGTCACTGAGGTGACTTCCCTCCAGGGCCACCCAGGACTCATGAGAGAACAAAAGTGCCTCCCTAATCCTCCACTTTCAAGGAATGTGCTAGCCACTTAATTGGTGTTTATTTCTGTCTGTAAGTGTCCCTCAGAACATTTACCTGCCCCTGCCAGAGTCAGCACCCACACAGYTACCTGTGGCAATTGTGCTCATCAGCTCCTGAGGAGATTCAGGTTTGTGTTTTACCTTTTGCTTCCAAAACTTCAGAAAAGGAGGGTGGGGTTGGGTGAACCTGCTGACTTGTCCCCACCCCAGCAGGGCCATGGSCCCTGGTGGAGGTGAGGACCCCTCCAGCTGTCTCAGGGCCAGAGGTGGCAAGGGCRTGGACTATGGCAGGGATTTTTGGAGATCTCTCCTCAGAAAAAAGATAATAAGATTATAGGGAGGATGAAACAGCTGTGTGTTCTCTGATCTGTTCCAGGTTTTGGGAAAAGATGGGAGCAGGAGGTGGCRGGATTCTGACAGTGCAGTGGTGGATAAAAGCAGGTAAGCCTCTTACACAGGGATATGGGAAGGTCAGGAGGTGCCATCTCCCTGAGACCCTGAGCTTTCTTCTGGTGAGTGGGCAGATCATACCTGGCAAACTTCCTGGCCAGCTCCTGTTTTCCAGAGTTTCCACACAGGTCTCTCACCTTTGTGAGGAAAGGTCCTTTGGTCTTTTTTTCCCCTCTCATTTGATTTTGAAATTTCAGCAAGCCACACTAACAAAAAGAGTTGAAAATGCTCCAGCTAACGTGAACTTTGGTGATCCTTCTCCCCAAGGAAGACCACAAGCAGGTAGCTGCAGTCACTTTAAGCAAGCTGTGCATAATGCGACTTAGATCATGTGAGCCTGGTTAAATTAACACAACCTCCCTTGTGCAAGCACAATTCAGTCCATAGAAAGATGCTTTATGTTACTGATTTCTTACTTAAACACAAGTAGATTTTTGCTGTACAAGTACTCTATTTTGGTGTACATTAGGAGTCATACTAGTTTGAATGCACTGGCAAAATACTTGTGTCTAACTGACCGTTATATTGGTAAAAAATTTAAGTATAGAAAAAGTGTTAGTCTTTCTTGAAGATAAAGAGTACAGCAAAAAAATAAAAAAGATGCAGTTTCCCTAAATATAAATATAAAATATAAATATAATAGAAATAGAAATATAAACGCAGGAAAAACACATTATGGGCAACTTGTAAGTTAGCTGTGGGGAACAAGCCTCTAAGAAGAGACTGTTACCACAATAATTTAATCAGTGTGAATTTAATTGAAAARTGCTTCTAAGCAAAGTGCTTTCATCCCTTATGCATATCTTCACTATATTTACAAGTTTTTGTACTGTAAATAATTTCCATGTACTTCTTGGTAGCATGACTACCAGCTTACCATCTCTGCTGTGATTTTTTCAGATTTCAGGACTCAGAGATAGCTCGGTATTTGAAGATGGGATTTCCAATAATGCTTTAAAARTACTTGCAGCACTTGAAAAATCAATTTTAAAAAGTCTTACTTGGATTAAAGTTCATTCTTCAGAGAAGAACACATGATTTTAAAGGCTAAAAGACCTGCCAACATCCTTAAAAACCACTTTTACTAYGCTGAGAAGAATATATAAACTCTCAGTTTAAACACTTATAGCATCCATCCTGAAGAGCTGRCAAGGCATAGAATAATGCAAATTCCTTATTTGAATTGGAATGATATTTACAATAAAAATAGAAGTGGTGAATATACTGTGAGTGAGACAGATCTGGTTTCATTACAGTCAGATCCAGGCTAACTACCAGATATTAAAGGTCCAACTTGGACTCCTGACCTGAGTATATGCCTTGCACACTGGTTCCCCCTGGGTGGCCACCTTTCCCTGTAAGGGGATGGCATAGCTGGTGCCAGGGTCATGCCAMGCCAGCTGCACCATGCCCACCAGGCTTTGGCTTGGCTGGGGACTGGTGCTACCTGCAAACAGAGGGTCTGTCATGGGGAGCAGGCATTGTGGAAAAAGCTTTTCTGGTGGAATCATGCAGCACAACAATGAGACTTCTACAGGAGCAGAGACCTAGGAAAGGGTTGTTGGTGGCTGAGGTCAGTAGTTCTGGTGGGGAATGAGCTCATGTGGGTCACCCCATAACAACCAGCTCCCTGCACCTTACAATGAGCCTTGTACCCCTTCATCAGTCACACAGGGATTCCCTCTCCCACCTTCCTACCAAGGGAGAAGTGGATGTAATGGAGTATCTAATTTCTGTGTTTCTGATGTTATTATGTATGCAAGTCAAACATGCCATATGAAGTTTGGTGAAGGTTTGTGTTCCCTGAAGGTGTTCAATCCACAGGCTGAGGGCTCTCTGAGGACAGATGTGAATGGTTCTTTTTGCAGAGACCTCATAGGGCTGGCAGAACAAATCTGTCAAACATTTCCTCTGCTACAGCTTCATTCAGTATTAGATGTGATGAGGATGATAAGAATGAAGACCATGAACTCAATTAGGAATTCTACAGGAAGCTGGTGCCAGGCCCAATGCCAGGTTTGATACGCCTTTGTCACTGAAGAGATGCATTGCAGCAGTAAATGAAGTTTTCTAAGCATGAATGCTGCGTGTTTGCATATTTCAAATGACTACAGTCCAGCTGAGAAGTGACATAGCCATGAATAATGGAGACAAGGTCATCACCTGCCAGGGTGGCACAGAGCCTCCTAACCAATGGAAGTGTTTCTTGCAGAGGTTGCTATTGGAAAACTTAGCATCAGTAGCAAATCCAAGAGCACTCCTAAATTATGAAACCAACACACCACTTGTGGAAATRCACCATCCAGCCAGGCATAGTGCACTCAAGTGACAAGCTCTTAGAGATGCTTTCCTGTCTCACATCTGTCTTACCTTGGTTTTGCTCGGATTTAACCAGCTGCTTTTCTTTCACTGCCATGTTGGTGGTAGCAGTGTGTGTATAGAGAGAGAAATTTAGATACAGCTGTGTTTCACCTGCCAGTTTCCGGCAATTCAGTCCATGCCACATCACCCAGCAGCTTTGTGCAGAAACAGGGAGGCACCACAAAGACTACAGATCAGGGGTCCATGGAAGAGAGGAGTGTAGTGCTGAAGATATCCCTTCTTTACAAGTCATGAGGTCTATRCCAGCAGGAATAATTCAAAGTAATTTTAATACAGTACCCTGGATTTGTGCCACCCATCAGGCAAGACAGCAATATCTCATGGTTAATGCTGAAGTCAAGGAGGATGAGGATGGATGTCTGCCCTCTCTCCACTGACAGGAGGGCATCATCCATCAATGCCACTTGAGTACCTCTAGTTCYATGTCCTGGCTTGAATCCAGACTGTGACAGATCTAAAAGATTCACCTCTAGCAGGTGTAGTTCAAGCTGSCCTTTGGCTAGAAGCCATGGGAACTTTCCTGGTAATTGGGAACCACCTTAGATATTGGTTAGGAACAACTCATGTCTGCAGGGTAGATTTTCTCAAGGCTGAGTAACAGTCAATTCCCAACATATTGGTAATCCCSCTGTTGGTGTTCCCCATCTTCCCTCTTTCAAGACTTCGGCCTCCTGAGTTGGGCTCTGAWACAGTCTTGGGCAGATGGCAGCATGAGGAAGCCAGACAACATTGCTGGGTTAAATCCAGGACAAGAATGTGTTCTGAGATGGGATCACTGCAGCCAAAAGCCTTGTCCTATCAACACAGTGGTAAACATTCATTCCTCTTATCAAAGAGGTGAGAACATCTTATAGGATTTTAAAACAAAGAAAACTTGGGCCATMTGTAAAAGAATACCCACTTGTCCACTGCACTTTGCCCCAGCTTGCAGCACTCTGAGCTGTTCTGGCTCTGCTTGGCTGCTGTGGAGGCTGGGTGAGCCCAGAACTGCGGTGTCTCTGTGTAGATCAGTTTGTGCTGAAGTGCCTCGGGAAGATAATTACAGAATAGAGAAAGTCTGTTAGCTGTCTCATTTGAGCTCCCTGTGATTTTTTTGTGTCTATATGTAAGGTTTCTTTTGGCTCCTTGGTTCCTTCTGACTGTTGGTACTATAATGGAGGTCCATGGGGGTGATTGGGACCAAATGCATTTGGTGCTGAACAAAAAATTTGAATAACCTGAATAAACAACACTTTTTCTTTCCTACCTTATGGATCAATGTCAAAGCCTTTAAGTCTTTATGTCTGAGTAGTTTTTCTGCAGCTATGTGTTAATTACGTGTTTATATTCTTACAAATGGGGATTTACATTTACCTGTGTTTCAAGATGATTAGTGGGTACCAAGCAACTGATTACACTTGCAGCCAATCCTGTGCCATCAACAGTGAAAAACGGCAGGCACTGTTGTTTCAAATCTCATTTGGTTTGGCAAGGGTATGATGGTAAAAAATAACACCTAAATCAATGCCTTGAATATACAGGGTTTTTTTCACCTTCAGGCATCTTTATCAGCACAGCTTTGATTAGTATCTGTACACGGACTGGCATTTTCCTATTGCCATTAGAGAAAATTTAATAGCTTGTTCACTATTYTTCTCCAAGTTGTAGATTTTGGAAAATTTTAAAAATAATTACCTAATGTTTATGTTTAGAGGAAGTCAGTCAATGTTGATGATCCTCATACTTGACCCAGAATCTGAAGAATTATTTTAAAAGATCTGTGAGCTATTTAGTTTTCCAAATTACAATACTATGTTTATTTTTATTTAACAAACAAAAATTCCACCAAAGTATTGTTTGCCCCATTACAAACAGGTCAGAGCTCACAATAAGCACACATGTAATGAAGGTAAACTAATACTAGCTGGMAGAGGAGATGCTCAAATGTTTAATCTGAAACTGAGTTCTTGGTTAAAATATGCAGTTTTCTGTCAAACAAAGAGAGTAATGTTTTTTTGCTGCTTTTACTGAATTATTTTAATTTGGGGAAAAAGGTAAAAAAAAAGCCCCAGAATACTGTTTCATTTTAGCATTTGTAAACATTCCAACATGTTCTACAATGAAATACTTTGATTGCCCAAATACAAATGTTATTTAATTTTCAGAATTACTTCCAGTTTATTAAAAAAAGTAAAGTGAAAGAGATGAAATATAAAATAAACTACATTTTTTTGAGTGAATGAAATGTTTTGCTGGAATKATACAATTTGCCAATTTATTTTTTTTGTGAGTGCTTTTGTTTTAAACGAAGCAAAACTCCTGGAAACTTATTTTGGGTCTAAGCAACAAATGATTACATATTATCTTTTGATTTGGCTTTGATTTGGCTGTTTATAACCACTTGAACAAATATTGAAGGAATAAATCTTGTCAATTTCAAGATTCCCTATTCCCAGAAACAGATAAAATGTCCTGATTGTTGGAACCAGATAGGAGAGTCAATGGAATGGTGGGGACTCTGCCTTCCCTGGGGTCAGGAACTTTGGAGTCCAAGCTTGCTACCATGAAAGTCAATAGAAAAATGTGTGTGCAGGATCTGTCCTGTTGTAACTAATCCTGGGAATTAAAAAGCCTGCAGACCCAGGTACTTCCCTGGGCTTGTTCCTAATGAATCTGTGGTACAAGAAAATTACCTTGACCCTGTAGTATGTGCACTTTTTTCCTATTGTCAATACTTTTAAGCTTGTTGCAATCCTGCTCAGTGCTGTAGATATCACACTTCACCGCCTAAGGAGTTTTTTTGGTAATCTTTGCTCTAACAAGGAAGCAAAGGTTGTTGTGAGTGAAGACAAGGGTGGGGGCGGGGAGGTTTTCAATCAGCAAGTGATCTGAGAATAAAGAAAGGTTACCTGTTTGTTTGTCAACAGGATGAAGTAAATAAGAGTTAAAAAAAATCGGAGACACCAGTCAAAGGCAATCAAATATGTATTTAATTAAAGCAAACATAAAAATTAAAGTTACATGTTGAATCAATAAACAGCACTTTTTTCTACATGCATTTTGAACAAGACAGATCAGAATCTTGCATGATGAAGACATAATGTGTCATAATAATTAGGAACACAGACAAAAGAACAGCTAATCAACATGCAAATTTATGCAGTTCTGGCGATTCAGATGAGGCAGATTTCTACCTCTTTTTTTGCTTGATTCATCTTCATTGCTAATCATCTGAAGGCTGCCAAATGTTCACTGACACTAATGTATTATAGGTCAAGAGAGGCAGGTCTTCACCTATTACCCCCACAAACAATATGCTTTCCTTCCCTGTTTCCTCTTCAGGATTTTCAGCAATTACTGCCAGATGCAATCAGACTCCTTGAATAGGAGCAACTGGGGCTTGTTTGTGGCTTGGATTCATTAGAATCAGGAGGATGAAGAAAGGAATAAATTACTTAATTGCACAAAAAAGTTGCAGCCAAAGTGATGGTGAGAGAAGCTGATTGTGTAGTTGCGTATTAGGCCACTCTTGGAATGGAGGATCTTAGAATAGCTGGTAGTTTGGCCTTCCTGATTCAGACAGATTTGGGTGTCCTCCAAAACAGATGGCTCCACACACCATCTATTCTTYTCTTTGTCAGGTTTTACCATTTATTTGATCTTGTTCATCTATGATGCTAGTTGTATTAGATGTAACACAAATATGCATTCAGATCATATCCATTTAGTCTTGCATCCCAACTTTTATTCTTTTAGCCTTGTTTGATGAGATGATCAAGTTGAACAAAGCCCTTGTTGTCCTGTTCCCGCACAACATCCATACATAAAACACCAAAACCCGTGACTAAAGCCTTGCACAGACAAATAATCCTCCTGTGTTACAGGTTTTAAAGATTTATTTCTCCTCATTTTACCAAGCAGCCATCAGCTCTGACAAATGATAACCAGACACAACAAATAGTTAATTTTTGTTTGATCTCATAGAAGCAAACATTTGCATATGCCCAAGCAAAACTGCCCCCCTCCCATCCTTATGCTGAGACCCCTGTTCAGATATTCTCTTCAGGTTCCAGGCCATGTGTTATGCTTGTGGGTGGTCTTAAGATCTTAAAGAAAAGCTTTGCTCTGTGAAGTCATGCAGCACTGTATGCAATTAAGAGGCTTTTTTTGCCTTTTTTTTTTCCTAACCCCCTCTATGTTTCCTAATTCATTGTTATTGCAAATGATCAATGCTTTGTGGAAGAGTTGCCTTTCAGGTAATAGTTAAGATTAACTTTGTAAAAATGAGATGTGTGGTTTGGGATTCACTTCCCGGTGTCCTGCTGAACACGGTGCTGTGCCTCAGCACTGCTCACTCGCAGGGGCTGCAGCGGGGTCACACCTCCTTCTGATGGCTGGGTCTGAAGTGTGTGCTGCTCTCTGTGTATTTAGAGGGCAGCTTGGCAGCTGCTATCGGTCTTTTATCTGGGGGAGTTGGGGTATCCCTTGTTCGCCCGATTATTGTGGAGATCTATGGTCAGAGAGGGGCAGGGCTTTATGTAATACGACGTGGTCCTGGATTACAATGAACTTTCAGGGTCTGTAGTCATTTATCTTTTGGCCCAACATCTGCTGCAGTCTGACAGATGTCCAGGAATGATACTTTACTTTGCAATCATGTTTAGGTCTTGATTTCAGAACATACGATTTCTGAGTACTGTTGAAGCCAAAACTGGAGTTTGTGAAAATCTTTATTTWTTTGAATTAAAGTGAAACACCCATGGGAATGGCAGGGAGGGAGAGCTCAAGCTCACAATTTCCATGGAGACAAGCTGGAGACCCACCTTTTGCCAAGGCTGGCATGTAACAACTGTTTGCATTGCCCCTGGGGGGCAGCTATCCCAAGGAACCTATCTCCTGTAGTCTTTTTAGAGGCCATGTGTTTATATGGGTTCATGGAGAAGGCAGCTTTTGGGAGTGAAGTTGATGGAGTTTTTAGGCCAGAGCTCCTGTTGCACAGCTGCCAGTGTCCATCTCGTCATCCCTGTCCACCCCTCAGACCCTCCGTAGTGCCCATGACCCACTGTGGCTTTGATGCCAAGGTTTCCCCACTCTGGCCCCTGTGTGAGAGGGGAAGGAGCATTGTGCCCCTGGAGAGAAGTGGGGTCCAAACTGATGGCTCCACTTGCCCTGAGCAGGACAAATCCTGTACCAGAATAATTTCCCCTTCCTGTCCGTGAAGACAGGGCTAGTTATGCTGGAAAAGCAAAAGTAGTGCCCTGTTCCATGCACTGCTTCCATTCCCATGAGCAAGTGCGGTTTTTATTTGGGGTTTTTCATAGGGCACCAGTGAATGCATTTTATTGCAAGTCTTGGAGGCCTCATTTTACTGCTGTGTCACTAGGGGGAGATTTTTGARGGCACAAATGCATTTAAGTGCTTACTCTCTTTTGAAAGTCAACAGGAGTTACACATCTAAATGGCCTTTGTGTGTGAGGGAAATACTCACTGTGAAATGGGTAGAGYCCACATATCTGTTGCAAGTGATAAAGAAAGCCAGTGGGTGAGGCTACACTAAACTGGCTTTTTGTGGGKTTTTTTTTGRCTTTTTTTTTGTTGTTGTTTTTTAATTTGCCTTCACATCCTTCATTTCTCACAGGCTGGGAATTGGTTTGTTACAAAGCATTGAGATACCTCATCTCCTCAGTTGAAATCCTCCTAGATAGTTTTGTGATAAGAAGACTGAGAAAATCCACACAAGGAACTTGTCTTTGTACAGATGATACCTGGCTGCTTTTCCGTCTAAAGTTATAGAGATTCAAGAGCTGATGATGTCTTACAAAGGCTCCCTCTATCCCAGGGTCYCCTCAGAAAGGCGGGGGGAGATTTGCTTTGACAGGCTTTAAAGTCTGTGTAATCTCTTGCGGAATGGCCTTTGCTTTCATAGCTCCTCATGTTGCACCATGTCCTGATTTCTACACTTGCATTTGTCACTGAAACATTGCCTGAGCTTGGGTGAACAGGGCTCAGTCTGAGTGAGGGCTGCTCACTTTGGGTATTCACCACTTTTTATTCTGTTGTGAAACTATCCCAATGCACAGAATATTATCGATTGCATCTGAGTGAGTGACTAAATGGCTCTGAATGGAAACATGAGGGAAGATGAAGGAAGCTTGTCTGCCTGGAAGATCAGCAGCACTGGCAAAGCTTTGGGCAAAAGAAAAAGCCTTTAACTAGGTGTAAACACCTTTGCTGGGCACCTGTGGCCATCTGCATTTGCTGTTAGCAATATCATTTAAATGTTGTTGTTTCCTATGAGAGTAAGGCATAGGCTTAGAAAATGGACCTTTCTGCATGGAATGAGCATGTCCATGAGCGGACCACCATCCTTCATATGTGTGCAAAATGAGGTTAAAAAGGTTGCTGTCCTGTTGTGTCAGGAGTGGCAGACGTCACCTGGCTGGTCTCTGAAGGCTCTTGAGGAACTTCTGCCGATTGGTGAACTCATTTGTTCTGACAGTCTATTACCTCCTTTGTTTTGACATATTTTCACTCTCCTCTTAATGTTTCCTGTTTTCATGAATCTTCCCCTTCTGCTGCATTTTCCTGTGTGTGTTTTTTTTCTCCCAGATGTTGTATGGCTGGCTATTTCAGTAACTCTTTGCGTACTACAGAMTTGAAAAAAAAAGGCAAGTGGAAAAACCCCGCGTTGGAATGATAGTGTATTTTCCATGCGCATGTCACACGTTGGCTGAAACATGTTCAACTGATATGTTAAACATCTATCTAAAATACTGCAATACAAAGGGCCTAATTATTGTATCCATTCAGGGTATGAGTTGGCATCTGCTATTTCAAAAAGCAAGAGGCTCTTTTAAAATAGAAACKATTTGCTAGCAATGACAGATTTCATATTTGTTCAGTGCTTGAACCTGTTTAGGCAYAGATTTGTTAGATACAGGTTGTTTTAGGACTATGGACTTCCATGGAAAAACATGATGTACTTATGAAATGGCCAAAATACACAGGCGCAGGGCAGGATATTTGAAGGTGCACACAGCAGCTCTTATTCTAACTTCTGAGTTAGGTTATCTATTAAAGTGACTAACTATGTATTTCTACACTGGAAAATATAAGCCTGCCTTCTAAACCTCAGCCATGCCAACCCTTTGCTTACCAAAGTAATTATATCTATATCCAAGCAGACTTATCAGGGTCAGGTTCTCCTCCTGTATGGCACAGTTTAGGTGTAGTATATCCTTGTGCAAGTATGTGGTGATTGCTCTGGGACCTGAAATGGGATAGCTCCTTAGTTTTACATCCTGTAATGCTTCTCTTTGATAGCTCGTTGCTGAGAACTTTGCAAAGGTAAATATACATAAGCCTGGGTCCCAAGTTCCAGAGGTTTTGCCAATTTACCTCTGAATAATGAATATGTGTCAAGCCAAATTCCATATTGGAAAGGGACAACTAATGTAAAAAACAGGCTATTTGAAACTGACAGCAACTATCTTTGTTATAGTTCTGTCAGCCTTCCCCTTAGTTCTTCAAGTGAGCATTTTCTAAGTAAATGTCCTTGAAGCATGTTTCTTCTCCCACTTTACTCACTTTATGGGTGGATGTCACTAGCTGAAGCATTTGTACAGTCTAAAAGTGCACTGGGAAAGATTTTCTACAAATCCCAGCTGTTGAGGTAGCTCTTTAACCAGTAACTAATCCTTGGAAAATATCTGTGTGCATACCCTATTGTTCTTCAAAAGACCCAGAGTGTGAAAAATGTGGAGCCTTTGAACAAACTGAACAAGGTTGAGTCCACTGCTGCTGGAATATAGGTAATCCTTGTCATGTCCTTATGGCCAACTACATTCTCTGCATACAATGTATCCAAAATTTCACCCATGGCTCTGCTACTTCCCAGAGCATCTATTCCTGTTTAGAGAAACTGTGTCTGGCCTAACCTCTGCCACTTCAGTAGCTTGGTTATGTACTCAACTRAATATGGGCATATACGACACCTGAGAAAAACCTTGCCACAAGACAAGGTCCCAGAATCTCTTCTTAATGTTCCTGTCTGGTCACTGCCTGAGCTGCCCAGGATGCTGAGGATTGGAGGAATTCAATCTATAAATGCAATTAAATTCTTCAGAGCAGAAACTTTCCCTTCACATGTGTTGTTGGTTGATGGTGGCATTCAATCCTTTGCCCATGGAGCTGGGAGCTGAATGCTAGAGAAGAGTCCCCAAGGTGTGAGACACTGTTAACTCGTGACATGCAAGGCACTTCAGAGTGGCGGTCAGTGTGCCAAGAAAAGTGGTGGAACACTTGACAAAAAAATTTCAAAGCTTTTGATTTAAACTGTGTCACACATGGTTTTGGAGGATAATGACAGTCTCTCAAAATCTCATTACTTTTTTTTTTTTTGTTTTGAAAATGCCACCTGAACTGTCAAGTGATTGAGGTTCTGTCAAGCAGTCACCTGATTCCTTTGCTAGATGGGCTCGTTGGATGAGTTAGGAAGTCCAGGAGTTTGGACCCTTGATGGCAGCAAAGTCTTCTTCTCTTTAAATGTGTGTATAACATGTTTTCTATGCCCTCTTAAAAGACAATGGTACCTGGGATTTCTTTCAGATCCAGATGGAAAGCTTTTGTTAAAGGGARTGGTAATGAGGCTTAGTAAGATTTGTTTTTTTGTTAAGAAAAGATCGTCTGGCGCTTGCTTTTGGRGCTGGTTGCTCATGAAGGTTTCTAATTCAGGGTCTTAATTTTTGTAAAGAGTGAATTACAAGAAGTCAGAAGAATGATGCGAAGAGCATTTAATAATGCACATTCACAAAGAAGTGGTGTAACTACATTAATTAGGCAAGTCTTGCGTAAAGATGCAATGTAATTATATATTTGAGACAGTTAATTAGGGAGCTACTTGGAAATTTCAGTGAATATTAAGGTAATTATACATAAATACTATAACCATTAAGACTGCACCCATAATGAAAGCAATAACTAATTACATAAATAACAGCATACTTACGTTTTTACATTACCAATACCTAACAATACTTCCTCTCTTTCTCTGCTCTCTTTGCCATGCAAATGACAAAACTTCAATTTTTAATTCAGATGTTCTTGCAAATTGTTGAGGAAACAATGAACTTTCCTCTTGCCCTCTTTCTCTAGAGAAGACTGGACAACAGGAGTTGTGCACACCTAGCAGGAAGACAGTCAAGCATACTGCACAGGTCTGCAGGTTACATGCCGAGTTTTTGGTGTTTGCTCTTGGATTGCATACAAGTCCAGGTCTGAGATGTTTAATAAAGAAATTGTATARTTGTAAAGATAATGTTTTAGCTGTTTAGGCAGCTTTGAGTGTATCAGTACTGAGGGTTAGGTGAATGGCTGTCAGAGAAACTGTGCCCTGCATTTCATAGTGTTGGGCCTGCAGGCAAATGCCAGAWCTTTACTAAAACACTTCCTAGCATTTAGTTTTGTCAGGGTTTGGGGTAACTGTCACTGGCTTCCAGTGACAAGTGTGTCAACAGTTACTGTGCTGTGCACATTGCTATTGTTTTTCCAAGCTCCCTCAACAAGACTGTGACTCAGGCTCTTTAAACCCTTAAGAATGACTATCCTGAGAGCTTTATATGAGGTCCTTATTGACATAGCTGAAAACCATAACTGTTGCTTCTTACCATTCTCACTGAGTCAATGATAGTTTCTAATAACTCTCATCTAAGGATGTAAAAGTGTCTCAGRATGAGTCTGTGATTATGTGTATTATCATGATGGAGACATTACAGGTGGGGAAACAGAGAGCTCAAGTGACTTACCCAAKGTCATGAAGAACATCCAGAGTCCCACTGTAAGTCTCTCTGCCCTTTTTTAATCAAAGTCATCCWCTCTTCTGACAGGATGATGTAGTTGGTACATGGTTTGGGGTCTAGTGATGGGACTCTTTCCTCTCTTTGTTAATCTTGTCTGAATAATTAAATTGACCTGGTGAGACAGTGGAGTTCACAAAGGAATGTAATTTTCAGCCAGTTGTCCATATTATTATGTTTCCATCAACATCATGAGTAGCTGACTGAAAAGGCCCATAGCAGCATGGGCTCAGTGTATGTTTTTGATTTTGAAGTTACCCTCSTGCAGAACACAAGGTCATGACTAGAGACGGGCTAGCACCTGGGATTTGCTGAGGCAAAGTTAAAGATGATTTAGGACAACACAGTAAATTTTGCTAGACTCTCGTTGCAGACTCCAGGGCAAGTAGTTGTATGCAACTGAACCATATTTTCTTAGTTTAAGAATAGTGACCAGTGATACTTCCTGCCATAAACTTCAAAACATGTCAAAGGCTGGTGGCRCCTTTCATAATATTTTGATTCTAGATAAATAGTGTCATAATTTTGAAAAATCCTTTCAATCTCTAGAGATGATCTCATTGTTATGGGTTTGCACTAAGGCTTGTGTTCCAAGGCAGATCAGTTCTTATATACTTTTTTTCACTGAAGTAATATCACTAACTTTTTAAGCTCTTAATTTCTAGCAGAGTGAAATTAGGGGCAGCTGACCTTTTTTGGCATTATAATCCATGGACACTGAACTTTGTGTAGATTTGTTGGAAGAAAGATTAATTAACAAATGCTGTAGCARTAGATACCTACCAAAGATAAATGGTGTCACATTGCAGTGATAGCTTTCCCTGAGTTTGTGACCAAGAGAAATAGAATAATTCTAATTCATCAAGATTTCTGTAAAATGTTTAATACATCAATGTGTGAAAAGAAACAATTTGGGCTGGATAAGATATGGCACAATAAATGTGAAGAAATGGCTAAGTAAAGATTGCTAAGAACTGAGCTGAAAGAGCTGCTAAGGGACRAGAACAGTAACTAGCAAAGTTTGTTAATGATCAGTCTTTTGACCTGTMTGAACATTTTTATTTATGGCCACAGCAGAAAATCTGTGTAAATACAAAGTCTGTAAAGAGACAGAAACCTGAGAGGCCTTGACAGTTCAGAGGACTGACCCTGACAACAGGAGAAATGGAAAATGGATAAAATTAAGTACTAATAAACCACAAGGTCATGCAGATGTTTTTTTGCTCTGAGCAGGAGGCTCATCAGCTGGAAGTAAGAGAGAAGTGTTTTGCTGAATCTCACAATGATTGACAAATGCTGGGGCTCTACAACAGCAGGGAAGGGAAGCATTCCCTGAGATGTTCTCCTGGATGTTGCATCAGGGGAAGCATATCCAGGAAACATGTGGGATTCCTGACTACTTTTGTACAAGGCACTGGGGACATCCAAAAAAAGACTCCAGATGAAGGGATATTAAATTGAGACAGGAAATGGGGAATAAAGGACTGTGTCTTTAGTTTAGCAAAATTAAAACTGAGTAGGTGTAAATATATTATCAGGGTAAGTGGTGAGAGAGAACTGGATAAATTAGGGGTGTACTGTATGCCATAGGAACAATTGATGGGAGCCAACTGAACAAATGTTCTTTGGAAAAGGRATGAAGGTTTTAATAATGTGAAGTTTTGGAACAGCTTTCCAATAGGAGTCACAGGGGCAAGAAAACTACCAGGTTTCAAGAAAAAACTTGAGAAATTTATCAATGAGATTGTGATGTTGTGATATCAATGAGATATGATGTGTCAGTCGTGGCAGGGGATGACCTGGGAGGACTCTTACAGTCCTATTTCCTATGTAAAACTATTCAACAGAGCTCCTGGTCTCTAGAGTATTTTTTTCTGTAAAAAGACTTCAATAGCAAGCTAGGGAAAATGGCCTTTCCTTTGGATTCTTTGTTTGCCCTTATCTATACAGGAGACATAGATCCGATCAAAGTGGCAATGAATCTTGTGGTAGGTTGGATGCAGATCTCTATTATCYGTGTGACAATACCTTTTGGAGGTCCTACTCATTACTGGGGCCCAGCTACTTTCCATGACCTGACTTTTATGATCCCAGTTCATCTTTTAGCTAAATTTATCTGAAGCTGTTTCCTTGATAGCCCCTTTAATATTTTACAGGTTTCTTACAGTTCTTGTATTCTTGTAATCTTCTGAGGTCCTTCAAAGCAAGCCAAACAATCTTCTATCTTTCAGAGAGCCATCAGCTAGCCCAAGCCCATGTGTAGATCCCTAATTCTCTGAGATAAGATCAATAGCCCGTCACCCTCCGCTATCCTAAAAAGATCTGGCAACTCAGTCTAGTTGTAGCAACTGAAAGAGCTGTTAATAATGGATGATGACTGACAAAACTCTTAGGTGTGAAAGGAGATTTATCAGGAGCATGGTGTTCATGCATAGTCCTCATTGATTGACAGCCCCAAGAGGTCAGAGGTTATCCATGGAATACAGTCTTGATGGCCTAGGATGAAATGTTCCTCCTGACCCTTCTGTAAGCTGGTGATACAAAGCACTGGCTAACATATCATTAACTTGCGACACCACAATGATGGGATTAAGACCCAGAGGGCTTTATCTCTACCTTATTAATGGCAATTAAAAGCTGCGTGACAGTTTTAAAACTTGTTGATGTAAAGAAAGTTAGTGCCTGTCTTATAGTGGCACAGTAAATAATTGTCTGGCTGCTTGGCTTTTCGTAATCTGCCTGTGCAGCTGTATATTATCATTATTTTGCTGCAAATACAGCTTTTCAATTTATCAACAAAAGAGCAGGTAAGGCTCTATGTAAATAATGATGAAGGACACTTCCAGGTTGGATTTTTTCCCATTTAGATTGCTGAGTGTGAAAGAAGCAGAGGATTTTCAAAACTAGTGACAGTAGTTTAGTAATTTAGTTAGCCTAATTACCCCCCAAAAATTTTAACCCCAATTTTAGTTACTGCAAACTTCACCTGGCTAACTCAATCTTTCTCTGCCCTTCTTTATATGGAAAGGGATATTTATTCTTTCTTGGCTATTAACCATTGTTGGAGCTGTACTGATTTTGTGGCAAGGAGYTTCGTATCTGTTGGCCTTCTGAATTCAAGGAAGTGTGATTACTTCCAGAGCAATATTGTGAGTGCTGTGAACTAGAAATAGCTCTCTTATGTGCTGCGTCTGTTAATATCTCAATCTAATTTGGAAACAAAGGATCAAGCCCAAATATGTGCTCTTACTGGAAAGTCATGTTTCCCTCAAACATTTAGTGACTGKTATGTTTTACATATCCTGATTAACTTCTCTGGTTGGGGCATCTCACTTTTCAGACACTGTTTCTGAACTACCTTCCTCACTTCTATTTTTCGTTTTGCACTGAAAATGTGCATTAGGTGCTGTTTTATGAGAGCTGGCTGTCATAGCGTTGGGGGACCTCATATATGCTGTGAATCCTTGATCTTTTGGGAAGCACAGTCAGGTTTTTGCATCCAAGAGCTAATCTCAACTCTCTGGAGTGGCAGGGTGGAGTGAAAAGGTCATCTGTACAACCCCCAAAGAGACTTCTCCCCACTTCCTGCCCAGGAAGCAAGAGGCAAAGACATTAAGTCTGACTTTCTCTGAATTTTTATGCATTTTTTCCCCAGGGTTACAGAGGCTGGAGAGTCTTTATACATTTGGCATTGCTCTTGGTTGTTTCCAGACTAGAGAAATGGACTCAGCTTTTGCCACTGCTGTAGTTTCGGAGGTGTTGGTGGCTGTGACAGCCTACAGTGTCCTGTATCTGCCTGTGCYACTCTGGCTGTGCTGAACTGGCTTCAAGACTCCTGCTGAGTTCTTCCTTCTCCCAGCTCTCCAGAAGCTGTGGGACTGGGAGACGTCGCCTGTCATTTTAGCCTCTTGCCACTCCAAGGCAGAGAGATTGCCTTACACTTGTAGTTTATACAGCCCCAAGCACAATGTCAGCATTACACATTAATTAATAATAGTGGCTTATATTGCTAATCACTTAATTATAAATTATGTCTGCTGGTTATGCCTGCCATCACATATTACTTTGTAGYTACATAGATATACACATAGTGTATCTGGGCTTTTGTAAATCAGCTTGTAGTTGTTCAATGATACAAAGGCTATGCCAGAGCATAAATCCGATGTAAACTGCTAATCATTTTTAAATGAAGACAAAGCAATCTGAGTTTTAAATCCATAATGCAAGAGAATTACAGTGCATGTGCCTGAAATTTAGGAAGAGAACTTGCTTTGCCGACGTTTCAATTGTAAGCAAAATTCTGACGTTATGCGCATTACATGGTATTTTACTGAAATCACACTCAGTGGCAGATTTGCATAAATGAATGTATTGTATTTTTTATAACTGTGAAAGCTTTAATTACCTAAACTCTAATTAGGCTTGCATTTTTTAGAAAACACAAGATATTAGCTTATTTTGTAGTTGGCTCAACTTTAATGTTTTCCCACATTTGTAACTCATACGCAATAAAATACTATAAAAACACAGGGAAAACACAGAGATGAAGGCATCCCTGGAATTTATGGAGCTGATTGGTTGTTTCTCCTCTTGATGTACTTAAGCCTCAATGCATTGGAATTTTCTTTAATGATGCTCTAGGGTCAAAATTACACCTGAGATAAATTTGTTATAGATAAATTTGGTAGTGTTGCATCAAGGATGAATCTAAACAAGTACATTTTAATAATTTCTAGGAATAAACATTTTGTGAGAAAGGGAGTTATTGATGATAACCACAGTTTGTGGTATGTTACTGCATTTGTGCTAACTAATAGCAACTGGAGTGATGGAGAGCACATTATTAAAAGTGCCTTTCTGCTTTCTTTACACATCATGATGTTGTACTAAACATTTTATTTTGAATGCGTGCAGATACCTTTGATTGCAAGATATCACTTAAGTTTCTGTGCCAGGGTTGACTTGTGAGTGGATTCTGTGATGTCAGTCCTGCTTGAAGCAAACAGTCTTCAGAGGGAGTCGAAATCCAGAAACCTCTGTGTCTCATTCCCAGCCTCCTGCATCATATCTCTGGATATTCTGTAGGCTCTGTGTGTGTGTGTGTATGTGTGTGTGTGTGTGTGTGTGTGTGTGTGTTTTGTGTGCAGCTACCAGCTGGCTGAAGCTCCTGATGTGCTCCTGTGTAGAACCACGTGTGCCCATGCTTAAGCTTTGGGAAGCCTGGCCTTCAGCTGGTGTGGATAAAGGTACTGGAAAAGATGATCTTTGATAGGACGTAATGCATAACTATATCTATATCCTGTTACTTCATGTGGGCCATGGTCTTCTAAATTTCTAAGGGATTGTGAATGTAGTCTCACACCCACAATGGGAGTTGTACCTGATTGCTGTGAACCTGGACAGAATTGGTTCTTCTCTTCTACAAGGGGCAAAACATCAGCAAACTCAAATGCAGGGTAGGTAAGTACCTGTCTACCTTTTAGGTTCTTAGTCCCTCTCAGCAAACGAGTCTTTTTGTGTCACATCCTCCTGGATTAAGATGCTAAATGGCTTGGATAAAGATGGGGAAAGAGAATCGGGCCTTATGGTATGTTATTTGACGTTGATACTTCACATGTTACTGTTTCCAGGCATTTTCAGAGAGATAGAAGGAAATGGGGAGACCTTTTACTTCAGAGTACATGAAACATATATATTTTGAAGAAGTAGTATCGACATTTTATGTTTAAGTGGAATCTTTGTTTTCTTAAAACCAGAAAAGAATGTCAAATGGCACAGTCAGCTTGAAATCTGTACAAACAAGGGAATTAGAACAGGTTCAGATCCTAGACCTGCCTCTTAGGCCTCCCCATAACGTTTGGGTATTATGGTTTCCAACTCTTCTTGTCCTTAAGTAGTTTTATTTTCTTTGTTGTATGAAAAGCACCAAGGGAAAGTAGTTATATAATGAGAAAGCACTGAGTGAACCAAGAACCAGTCCATAAAAAAGCAGACATGTTAGGTGAGATTGTGTTACAGAAGCTTGTTCCAGCCTTATTACCAGAATTTTGTTTAAAACCATGTATACAAGAAAAATGAATAAGCTCCTAGAAAGAAAGCTTAATCCAGTATTTAAGTCTCAGCCATGGTACTGGGACATTTGGGTTGATATCTTTTGTCCCTCCAGAACATTTTTTGTACTAGTTCTGGCAAGGTCTTTTGGCCCCACTGCACAGACACAACACTGAGTGCCACAGTAGCAAGTGTCACACCTTTCTTCTGTGGCGCAGTGCCCACAGTGAGATTGGCAGCCTGAAGGAAGGTGTGAAGATTTGTTATAAAATCTAGGTGGAGTTTGGGAGCTGGCCAGAGAGAGACCATTGCAAGGTGCTGCCCTCCAGGAACAGACTCTTTGACTGGCATTCTTGTCTCCTCCCTGTACCTGGGCTTAGCTTAGTGTTTGACTTTTCTCCCAAGAACCAACAAGGAGACAGCAGTAATTTATCTGRTATCTTACCAGTTTGTATGTTCATCCAAGATATTTGAGTTCACTTTCTTTTTCTCCTGCCTTAATTCCTGCATCTCCTTTCTGGTGGGATTAGATCCTATACATCAAACTAGTCATAGACAGGATGAGAGGAGAAGACACTTCATGCTTCTTAAACCAATTGTTGTTGTAAAATTCAGGATTACTGGGGATAGAAAAAGGATGTAGTAGCCTAACTCTAGCACAGTAGTAAGCACACCTATTTATAAAAGGAAGGTTGTGTGGCAAAGGCTGTGAAACATGTAATCAAAATCCAATGCTGCCATTACTGCTAGGTGTGCCTTCCTCCTGCAGCTGTGGTGCGTAGGAAATGGAGAGTTGTATGGAGATGGTTTTGTATGGAAGCAGATGTTCCAAACGTACATTTAAGATCAGGCTGGTCTTCTGGGATAGACGGAGGTGTGTGGATGCCTGTTGGGGCAAAAGTACTTGATCACTGTTGAGTGACGGAACCTTTTCGAGACAGCGTTTTCTAGCCATGCATAGAAACAAAACTGTGGAAACTGGGGAAAATGTAATGCAATTTATTGACGTGCCAAAAGACTTCTGGGTGTTCTGAGGCTTATATCTTCGCTATGCAGGYGGCTTATAGCTTTCCAAGCACTGTTGTGTGTCTAGTCCAGAAGCTCTGTGCATTGGAGTTTTCCATCAGTAAACTGCAGATAGTGTCCTTACCTCCCCAAGGAGCTTAGGTATTGTCCCCCATAATCAGATAACCAGTTAACATAAAAAGGACAAAGGAAAGTTTAGCAGTATCCCTTTCACACCACAAGCTGCTAGGAAAATATCATTTCAACTTGACGTGGGATGTTTTGAAGGGCAGAGAGGTAGAAGGCAACATTTCAAAATTGTACAAAATTTGTGGGGAGGTGAATTTTTGATTTTTCCAGACTTGGTTCTGAATCGTCCTGAGAAGCCAATAGGAACTACTGATTCCTGGGCTTTCTGAGATCAGACCCTGAGAGCTGCACCTGAGTCCCCTAAAAATGGAAGACTCTGAGATCAGTGTGAGAAAAAATTTTGGCGGAGTACCCTATGTCACACAGTAGGCTTGTGCCGAAGCCAGGGCCCAGCATCCTTTCTCCAAGTTCTCGTAACAATAAGAACAACCTCCTCAGCAATTGCCTTACAAAAGGTTTGAACATCAGGTTACCCAGAGACATGAGCAGATAGTAGAGCAGTGATGTACAAATGAAAGTCCTACACTTTGACCTCCAACCACATGAAGCCCCATTACAATAAATATCCAACAACACATCCCTTTCCACACCACATGGATGCTGCCTTAGGTACAAAGGTACTAAAATGACTGTTCCATGTAATAAAACATGGTGGGAGAAATTATGAAGTATAAAGTGAGGTTATTGCCTTCACTGCTAATTAAAGTTTACTGTATCTTCTTGCAGCTTTGTTTAATGGGCTCCTACATATCATGGGGTGTTTCTTTAAAGAAATAAAAGAAAGCTCTTTTTAAGGTCACTCACTTGACCTCAATTCATTGTGTTGTGAATGCGGTATTGTAGTAGCACATATTGTGTGGGGTACAACACCATGTGCTGCTCCAAGACTCCTGTGGTAGCTAAGCACAAAGGGCTGCATTAACGATGATGTGTCAGCCTTAGCTTTGAATTTCCTTGCTTGAGTGCTAGTTTTCATTACTGACACATAATACATGGTGTTAACCATTTCAGCACTGAGCTGTGCACAGGGACACACCACCGTTTGTGCTTGGAAATGGCCATTTCTGAAGTGCCAATGATCTGAGGTACAATTATTATTTTATTACTTAATGGCAYCAATTAGGGTAAAGCATTGTCAACTAGCACACAATGATCTCAGCACCACAGTGTGATATAACTATTACAATGAGTATCATAGCCTGATACTTATGTCATATAGGGAATAAAAAGCTTCGGGCTTTTTTTTTCTGATTTGGCAAAAAAGAAAATCTGTATTCTGAGGTTTTTTTCTTTGTTTCTTTGTGCCTTCATTTTCTCGTCAGATAAATTCTGTAAAGCTCTTTGAATATTGCTAGTACTTTATGTAACATTTCCTCCCACAAAAAAAAAAAAAATTCTTAGTAGTAACTCACATGGCTCTGTTCTTTGATGGCTAAATCCTTGCTTATTTTCTGTTTTCTCTTCAATCCTTTTCCCAGTCTGCTAGCTGAGTCTAGATCCGTGTTTAATCATACATCTCAAGCTGCAGCTGCTGTGGACTCTCTTGTTTGGTGGAACTCTGTTACTTTGGTATCTTGGCTCTTTATCTGGCTCGGGTTGCTTCCTCCTCAATACATGTTCCACTCATGAGGCGGGTGATCCAAAGCCCATTGAAGTAAATGGAAAAAATTGCTGTTGATTAAATTATTTCACATCTGCACTCCCTGGCTCTACCAGCTTCTTCTATTGTCCACACATCCTGATTCACAAATGTTTTAAATGACAGCTTTAGGAACATGAAAGCCTTTGGGGCAATGGCCTAAAGAGACAGCAGAGGGTAAAATTTGTGAGCATTATAATGCTAGAGCTGTAGTGCTTCCATTAGTCAGTGCTGAGCACCAACTGAAAAGCCTGCCTCAGTCAGGCAAGGAAGGCTTGCATTTCACACACTCAGGCACACAGGCAGCCCCCAGAAGAGGGATGTTGTTCATCAGGGGGATTATTTCTTTCCAAATGCAATCTGAGCTCATCAACTATGCTCACCCTCCAGCCTCGAATTCACTGGGGGTAAAGCTGGGAATGTGTGGAGGGAGGCAGCCAGCTCCTGTACCTGACCTGCTCTCAGGATCACAGGTTTKTAACAGCAGGGTGCACACACCCTTCTTTAGGTGCTTCCCACAGTTACTTCTTTAAAGTGACTCCTTGTGGGGACCCTTTATAGGACAGGTGTAATTTTAATTGGAAATTCAATGGACTTTTCAAAATGCGTAAAATGGCAGTGAGAGGTATCAGTAGATCTTATTTTCAGATGTCAGTAGTGGAAATTCAAGTACATTTTCACAATGAAGGGGCTGTTTACCAACATGTTTGGAAGCACTCAGGGTGCCATGTACAATTACGGCAACATTTGGTAAAGGTCACATGCATTTAAGTGCTCAACAACTCAAATATAATTCCCAAGGTTTTCTCATTTGTTTTTTTCCCCCTCTTTCTCTGCTTTGCCCCTGTGCTCACTGTCTCTCGAGCTGGAGTGTTATTGCAGGCACAAAGACCATGAGGTAATTACACACAGCCAAGCCCAGATGTGGGGATAGAAATTCAGCACTATGAGCTCTCCTGTCCTTAGGAGAAAGTTCATAAACATTTGGAAGCTGCTTAAAGGTGTTTAAAAATCTTTTGATTTCGTTGTCTTTCGTTAAGACATGGATTCAGCTTTAGCAATGGAACAGATGCTGGTTTGTATGCCTGAATTATATAACTTCCTATCAAACCTTTCCATTCATCACTGAAAGAATAACAACATCATTAGAGTTATAAATATAGTTACCAAGGAAACCAGTTTATCATAATTGGTTATCCTTGTTTCATTCTTTATCCCAGTCTCTTTCTGTTCTCTATCCCATTGCATGTGTTTTTTCCCCCMAGTTAAAAGATATGATAAACTGCTATCAGACTGGCTAACTTGTTGATCCACATTTTAATGGAGGTGGATATAYCTTGCATGCAAAATTTGAATCTAGGTTTTCTTTCTTTTCCCACTTCAGTTTTTGGGGTTCTCAGGGGAATCTGTCAGTTGATTGTGCCCAAGCTATTGAGAAGYGACTTGGATTTCTAGTATTTCCAAATTTGTGTGCTGCCACTAAAAACATAATCAAGGAAAGAGGAAGCAATTCTTGGCTCAGTTGGAATTTGCTCCCCTGAAATGTTTAAAATAACCACGGAAAAGTAGATGTAATATCCTGTGGTAAAGGAAGGAAGGGACTTGGCTTTCTTCACCAGGACCTTGAGGCTTTTCTTTTCTACAGCAATTGTCTGGGGTGATTTTGTTGGGTGTCTTTGGTGCTGATTTCCTACCCATGTAGCAGGTGAAAGCYGTGCCATTGATGAGATCAATGACATTATTTGCACAAACTGAATGAAACACTTTATTCAGTGAGGGCTGATGGGAACAGTCCCTTTCCTTGAATTCCCCTGCATTATCATTTTATTAAGATAGGTGAAAGCTTTAGCTTTAACTGAATGTCACATCAATTTTATTATGTCTGTAGGCGTCTTTGTTTTTAAAATTCATGACAAGTTCCTTGCAATACATTTTTACTACATTACAGCCACCTGTTCTACCTTGGTGGGTGGCTGTAAATCTGGGRCTGTCCTTTCATGTGCGCGTACATGAATGATTGTTTCTTTATGCAGCGTATTAGGAGCTTCCAAAATATATTCATAGCCTGGACCATTCTGGGGGGACATGTGCATGTTTTATGGATTGGCTTTCCTTTTCTGCTACCACAAAAGGATCACCTGGGGTCCAAAAACTAAACTTCTTGTCCTTCCCATGGACCACCATATGTATTTTATCCTTTCCTAGCCACAGTCAGTTCACTTGCACTGTATGTTGCCACTGGAACTGTTTGCTCCTAGATCAGCTTCAAATAAATAATTCAGATTGGTGTGATTCTTGACATGCCTCTACATTTTATTGTCAATATCTGGCTTACCCAAAGAATGTCCACTGTAGACACTGTGTGTTAGGAAAATATGCAAGCACTTCCTTAATGTCCCTTTGGTGTTTCTGGGGCTGGATTCAGCAAAAGCTCTCAGCTTCCATAGAGCTGATAGATCGGGGCAGGACTCCATTTCTTCTCCCTGATGGGAAGTCCACTTCACCCTGTGGTTCAGTGGTGCCATTGACATGTGGGAGTCAGGTGYTGAATGTGAACTCAGGATGATCAACCTTCTGTCCCTGTTGTCTGAGTCAGGCTTGGACCAACCATCTCACATCCATGTGCCTGAGTTTCCTAATTTTCAAATGGAGATGTTGATATTTGATATTTGGTCCCTCCTTTCTTTCGTCCTGTCAGCTTAATTGCTACTCTTCATGGTGGTGTTACACCTGAAAAATCTTGTAAAGCTGTTTGTTTCAATACTGTAGCTTTTTGACACCATTGAAGTGCCAGAGGCCTAAAAGAAAACCGCATTTGTTTTATGGGATGAATTACCAATAAAAGAATTCCATGCATTATTAGAACCCTGGGCTGATTTCAGGTAGAGGCTTATGGGCTTGTTCTGTTTATGGCCAGTGGAAGTTCCTGGGGGCAGACTCTTCTCTCTCTGTATATTYGTTTTTAAGAGCTGTAAAATAATATCATTATGCAGAGGCTGTCCAGTTCCTTGTACAATATTGTAACCCARATTCACGGGCCACATGAAAAGCTCGTGATGATAGAAAGCAGTCTCAAGAGTCAGTGCTGCAGGCTAGTCTTTTATTAATCTCCTGCAAAATGAGGTCCCAGAGCAGCAAATCACCCAGTGCTGACACATTTAGTGCTTGTCTTCCCTAGTTCACATAAGGGGAAGRGCTCTGCATCCCCATTTCTGAGAGAACGAGGTGCAGCATGCGCTGTGTCTAAGGAAGAGGTCGGGTTTGCCAAGAGCACCAGATGAGACATTGATGAAATCCTGGGAGCGCTTGTGTACTTCTGGTGGCGTGGATTGTAAATCACAGTAAGGGATGTCGATGCTTTAATTATGTGTATGTGATGGTCTATGTGTTTGTGCTTGTGGGTTTTTTATAAGTACGGTAAATGGAGAAGAGAATCTGGCCTGGCTCTGAGGCTGCTGCTGCTACTGGCGAGGCAGGAGAACATTTTGGCAAAGCAGTGTATTTATTTTTTTTAAACCTCCCTCCACAGCCCCTCCTGCTGCACTATATTTTTCTTTTTTTTTCAGGGTTTTTTTTGTGTTCCTTATCTGAGGTGCTGCTGGGACTGGCCGTGTGCTGCAGCTTAGTGAGCTCTTTCCCATTTATCTGGTGTGGTTCCCAACCTATGATTTAACAGTGGTGTGTGCAACAGAAAGAGAAAAACAATGTTTGATCTGCTAAAATGTACCTTAAGAGCAAACACACACACATTGATGAAGGTATCAGCTGGGTTCTGCCTACAGTTATGTCAAACAAAGTATGCTAGGAAGTGCCAACTTTCCTTTTGTGCTGTGACACCAAGCGCTGCCAAAAGATATTAAAAAGCTTGCGTGAACTAGGTGATGGCAGCTGTAACTATCTAAGTTATTGCCTGGCAGCTGTAATGCTTCTTCAGTGCTGCTGGCTGCTTTTTATATTTGGTTCCCCATTTGTTTGCCCTTATTCTAGCAACCGATACCACCAAAGCAGGCAATCAGTGTGTTACAGCACATGGCCACTTGCAAAATAGGCAGCTTAGTAGTGGCAATTGAGAGACTCTCATGCAGCAGCTGATATAAGTCATATTTCTTTTGGAAGAGAACCAACCTAGCGCTCTTTTTTTTTTTTTTTTTTTTTTTTTTTTTTTTTTTTTTTTTTTTTTTTTTTTTTTTTTTTTTGTTATGTGTCAGTGTGAATCCAAGAAACCTTAGATGAGCTGATGGCAAAAGGCAAACACACACACATGCACGTACACACAGACATTCACATGCATACACACAAAAAAATGCAGCTTGCCGTGTTCTTTCCGTGTTGGCTCTAAATGTGCTAGAACAATATAGCCAGCTCCCAGCCCCTGCCAATCCTACATCTGCTCTCTAAAACCTCCAGCAAATAAGAATTACTGTGGGGTTGTTTAACCAACGCTTACAATATACACACTTTTCATTTTTCCATCGCTTCTATCTGTACACTGGTGGCAAAGGTTTGAGAGATAATGGAGAATGATACCCACTGGGCACTTGTTTTTTCAGGGCTGTGAGGTGGGCAGTAGCCACCTAGATCTCTCTGCTGGCATAATTTGGGGCAATATAAAATGTTTTTCATTGCTGTGAGCTTTTGAGAAATTGTCTGTACAATGGGGAGTGAGTTTCTGCTGCTTTTAGGGTTGGGGTTTTTTTCCTTCTGAGGGAAAGGCTTTATGTTGTGTGATCTTCTTTTGAGTTTCCTCTTTTCATTCATCTCTTAAATAATTCCTACCATTCATGGGTGTAGTATTTCTGGGAGACATGTTATTTATTTTTTTTTTTTTATTTTATTTCTTTCTCAGACTAGTTTTGAAAGTCCTGCAACATGATAACATTTTTGCAGTGTGATCAACCTCAGAGCAATTTCTCYGGCATGGAAAATGGACTGGTGTAGTAGTTGCATCTTGCAGAGGATAGAGCAGAAGATCTCAGTTGAGCTTTTAGATTTTTCTTCCTTTTCTGTTTAGGCTCAGCTGTTACAGAGACCTGAGACAATTGCATGTTGTCTCACAGTAATAAGACACCATAATAATTCTTTCCACCAAAGAGTCCCAAAGCATTCATGAGTGTTTAATTACCTATTCCATTTCACAGATGAGGATGCTGAAATGCAGAGCAGTTAAGGGATGTGACAAAGGACACCTAGGTATTTGATAATGTAACTTGAAAAAGAAACATCTTGTTATTAATCCATTTTGCATCACAGAGACTGGACCGTGTTTACCATCATTGTGACTAAAAAATTTGCATGGCTTCAGAGCCTTGYCTCCAAATTAATTGCTTAACTGTTTTTTTTTTTTTCCCTCCTAGTATGCTGTGAGTTTGAAAATCCCCAATTAACTCTGAATCTCTTTTGTCTGTGTATTTTGCAAGACAAATCATCACTATTACTTCAAAACACTGGAGAGATTTGCAGAAAGTGCTGTAAAATGGTGTTGGTAGGACTATGGGGAGACTCACATCTGGCATTACAGATTATATCAATCCTATGGTGAGTACTCTAGGAAAGACCTGTGCTGACCTTCTAAATTTTCTGTGAATTTCTCTCTGTAAGGAGAGATCTCTGGAAAAACAATTCCTACCTTCTGTTGCAGAAGTCACACCTGCCTGCAGTAGTGAAGTGTGCCAAGGAAGAGGGTTTTTTTTCCCGAGAATTCAGATGAGTTACACTGGTTCAAAATTCTCTTGGACTATGTGGAAACCTGCATATGCACAATTAATCTCACGTGTAAAGTCTGGCATAGCTTGAGGAAAGAAATCACCTGTGGAGTCTGTGAAGCAGCCTTAAGTTGCTTAACCTTGTGCCTATCATCTTCCAGAGRGTTTTCTTTGCTGAAATAAGCTGACCTATTCTCTAATTGCCCCAGCACCTGCAYCTTTTCTGTTCACTTTTGTGCATAGAAAGCAATGCTCATGAGTCAGATGTGCATTTGGGCAACAGCTCCTGCACAGYAACAGTGGGATGAGCCTGTGTCTTGCAGAATGCAAAGAGCATTACCCTTTATAGCCCACACATATGAGAGGGGCTGGGAACACCCACCTATAGGTTCTCAAACCAGTCCTAGCACTGGGAGATKTTCTTTACATCTTGGTGTTCTYGACTGCCTGCAGGAAACATGTTCTYCCCATTCTGTCCCTTTACTCTGCCCTGGTGAGAACCCACCTGGAGTTCYGAGTCCAGCTCTGGGGTCCTCAGCACAARAAAGACATAGACCTGTTGGAGCAAGTCAAGAGGAGGCCACCAAGTTGATTAGAGGGRTGGAGCACCTCTCCTGCAAGGAAAGGCTGRGAGAATTTGGTTTGYTCARYCTGGAGGAGAGAAGACTTTGGGRTGACCTAATTGTAGCYTTCCAGTGCCTGAAGGGAAATGACAAGAAAGATGGAGAGGGACTTCTTACAAGAGCATGTAGTGACAGGACAAGGGGGAATGGCTTCAAACTAAAAGGCAGAAGGTTTAGAATAGATAGTGGGAAGAAGTTCTTTGCTGTGAGGGTGGTGAGGAACTGGAACAGGTTRCCCAGGGAAGCTGKGGATGCCCCATTCCTGTAAATGTTCAAGGCCAGGCTGGATGGAGATTTTAAGCAACCTGGACTAGTGGGAGGTGYCCCTGCCCATGGCAGGAGGGTTGGAAAGAGATCATCTTTAAAGTCCCTTCCAACCCAAACCATCATATGATTCTGTAATTACCACTCAATTTAGAGATCTGAGGCTCCTGCTGTGTATTTAGAGTTGGTCACCCACAATTGCAGGTCCATTCATTGAATCTTGGCTAAGATGCTTTTAAAGTAATATCCTGTTATCTAAATGAATTACCTAAAAGAAGGTGTTCAGAAGGGAACAATTACCTTGTGTAGGTTTTTCCCCTTTGTCTTTTTGGCACTGTTGCTTTCTCTATGGTCATAGAGCAATTCAAATCAACTTTCACCATTATTTCCCACTGACAAATGCAAAATCGATTATTGGGTACCTCTTGTATCTCAATTTCTTTTTCTCAAACAATACCATAAAATCAAACATACAAATGCTTTCTTCTTACACACTCGTACCATTGTATAAGTGTATACCCGATGCATTCATACTTTTTTTTTTTTCTTTTCTGGAGGCTGATTTGAGCTGTTCCTTTCCTTAAGAAATGCATGTGTGTGTGTTTGTGTGTCTGATGGAAATGYTGACAGACCCTTAACTATAACAGCACGAAAGGCGCCACTAAAATAACAGTGGAACAGATGCTGTCACCACTGCCCCTGGTGGGGAAAGAAGATGAAACAGAAGGGCATTAGAGTTGGTGGATGGCAAATTAATCCTATTGTACTAGCAGCTGCAACCACCAAGATGCTCRCATTCATGCTCAGACACTTCCAGTACACCAAGCTCTGGTAGGGGTGGTTGGAAAGGATGAGGCAATGAAAGGTCACTGGAGCTGTTTTCAACTGAACAAGAATAACAATAATAATCATAAAAAATGTTGGTGTATGTTCTCTACTGTGACTAGGCTCTTTTTACTGTGTCAGCCCAATCTATCAATCTGGTATTTTGAGACTCTCAGTATTTCTCGAATGCTGAAGTATAACTCAATGTAATTTTTGCTTTCTTTTCCCCCTGTAACCAAGCTTCTATATGCTGAAACTCTGATTTTAGATCTTTTTTTTTATGCTTGCATTAGCAGGAAAAAAAATCACTGTTATTTTTGAACAGTGAGTAAGAAAGTTATAATTTTTATTCCTAAGACAATCTGGTTGATTTTGTGGGGGTGTTRTGGAAACTGAAACCCAGAAAGACCTGTGACCTTAAATGGTTGGATTAAAAAAAGGAATCTTGTTTCCAATGAAGTGCATGGTGTAAATCAGAATTTTAGGGGCTCAATTTATATCTACAGGATTTTTTTTTTTGGTGAAAACTTGTTGAAGGGAGCTGTGCAAACAATAGCTTGTGTAAGCCAAAGCTGGCATCTAGCAATTCTTAATGTCTGAATGAAAGTGCTTTTTTTTTTTTCCCCTCCCCTTCACAGTACATGTTGCCAAGAAAACAAGGAGTAGTTGCTTTAAGCATTTACAAATGGTAATGCACCAACAGCTGGTCTCAATCCAACTGAGCTATTGTAGGGGTATTAAAAAGACAGGCCAGAGTTTGAGATCTACTGCCAACCTCCCTCGCAGAGTTAGGGAACATTTTACTTGGAAAAAAAGGTCTTCTCTTCCTGCAGAGATCCACGGCTGTATTCTCCTGCAGAGCCTGAGCCCTGCCTGGCAGAGTAGGCAAAAATACATCGGTAGGCCAAATGCTTCATTGACATGAAAGTGTAGAATCTAATAGGTCTCCAGCTAGATTATTTATCTCAGTCTAATATTATAGTCTTCATCTGTGTTTTTCACATTTATTTGTTAGATGAATAGCTCTTTCATGTGACTATATTTTTATAAATTTTCTTCTTTTCCTAGAAAAATCTTACAACTAAGTGAATATAATACCAATATTAAGGAAATTCAGTTAATTCTTTGGAATTGAAGGATTGTTCTAAAGGGGGTTTAATCTGAAAGACTTTTCTGCTTTCTGCAAAAAGCACTCACAACCTTTTCCCCTTCCAGCAGGAACTGTAAAATATTTTTGGACTTCTAGGTTTGTAGGTAACTATAATACATTTTTTAAAATATAATTAGAGATAAACTATGTTTACAGCAAATGTCATAGAGAGAGAGMAATAAAAATTATTATTTTTCATGCRAAAGGCCTCTGCTATTAGCAGTACAWTTTATTTATGCTGCCTTTTCTGAATAGAAATGCAGAGTTTGGCTTTTTCCTGAAAGATAAATGAACCCATTTGTTGATGTG
>NW_026623280.1:1093882-1146619 GCF_030028575.1 Malurus melanocephalus
CCCCCCCCCCCCCCAAATGAAAACAGGCAAACAAACCATCATATGGGCAACTGTGAAAAAAAATACCTTTTTCTTCCTTTCTAGAGATATTTGCATTTCTAGGGTGTTCACAGASAGTGGCACAATGCCCACTTGTTTAGGTTTGTGTGTGAGTGTGTATTTATTTTTTACWATCATATGGCTTGATTCTGTTTTCCAGATCTTGTCCGAGAGCTGCTATTCGAAATAAAAATGTTTGTATCCATTTCCTCATTAATCATTGTAATACAACCTGCTGCAGCTAAATGACAAAACAGATGCAACGATGAAAATGAAAAGTGATGGATACTTATCTTTGGCTATAAAAGCTGCTAACAATTTAGAGAACTAGAGTGCCTTTTGGAGCTAGAATGTGGCAAATGAGAGAACAATAATAGGGCTAAAGAGTTTGCTGTTTGTAAACCAGATAACTGTGGGGAGGCTGCATTGCTGTCTAGCACCTGYTTTATGTGGTTTGTCTTTTCTATTGAGTAAGATCAAGTGAGGCATTATTTTAAAGTCTGATATGTATAGCATTGCTGGAACTGGATGTAACCTAACCCCAACAAAACTGCTGGAAACATGACCTTGCTTTTGTATGATGTTTTGAACTCGAAAATAGGCCTCTTTCTTTTTCTCTACCACACACACAGGCTTGGCTTGTGAGCTTTTCACTTTAAAATGGGGTTCTTTTCCCTAAAGAGAGCACACCTATCCTGATATGAAATGTGCTTTTGAAACGTAACACTCTAAATCTGAATTCCTTATGTTTTCTTTGCAAAAATGCCTTTTTTTCCAATGCATTTTGTGGAAATACTCACCCTGAAGGGTGTAAAAATACAAGGGTCAAAGTCTTACAGTGAAAATATTTATGGCAGCTCCTTTGGGAACTCCATTCTTGGAGTAAGAAGTATTCTTTCATCCATCTCTATCTGCTCTCCTGCTGCAGCTGGGACTCTGTAGGCTGCTCTGTGCTGTGCTGTGCCTGGCATTTGGTGCTGTACACTTCCAAAATGCTCATGTGCAACTCTGAAGTTGCAATCAAAACCCTCAGGTGCTTGCAGTGATTGTCCTGCATGAGTATTTTTAAATGCTGCGTTCGTGCCCAAGAAAGATGTACAAATACTTCACCTTCACTCATATTTGAGAGAGTTGGRAAGAGGCTATCTGGGGTCACAGAATCATGGAATATTCTGGGTTGGAAGGGAACCACTTGGAKCATCAAATTCCAATTCCTAGCCCTGCACAGCACCATCCCCAAGAATCACACCATGTGCCTGAGAGTATTTTCCAAATGCCTCTTGAACTCCGTCAGGCTTGGTGCTGTGACCACTTCCATGGGGAGCTGTTCCAGTGCCCAACCACCCTCTGGATGAAGAACCCTTTCCTAAATTCCAGCTTCAACCTCCCCTCACACAGCTTCAGGCCATTCCCTTGGGCCCTGTCACTGGTCACCACAGAGATGAGATCAGTGCTTGTCCCTCCTCTTCCCCTCAGGAGGAAGATGTAGCTGCAATGAGATCTCCCCTCAGTCTCCTCCAGGCCGAACAAGCCAGGTGACCTCAGCCACTCCTTGTMTGGCTTCCCCTCTAGATCCTTCACCATGTTCATTGCCCTTTGGACACTCTCTAATAGCTTTATGTCCTTCTTATGTTGTGACACTCAAAACTGCAGACAGGACTCGAGGTGAGACCGTGCTTTTCTTTCCCTTATGACAGAATCACAAGGGTTGGAAGAGACCTTCAAGATCTTCGAGTCCAACCCAACCCCTTATGAGACACTCTGTGCTCACAGGGGATGAAAAGCAGCGCRGCAATACAAGTTCTGCTCATTGCTCCTGCTCTGTTCCAGATCCAATTTCTCTCAATATATTACTTTTATGTGAACTCAAGTTTCTCTTAAAAATGTAAATGGACCTGAGACTGAAGAAAGGTTCTGMTTTCTTTGTTGTCTTATATCATGATTTATTTGTTTACTGCCTTTAATGATTTCCACCTTTGGAAATAGAAGAAGTGCTGCAATGTGGACAAACTAAAGTGAGGAAGGGCAAAGCAATTTAGGGCCTTTTTAGCAAGTCTGAAACCATTTTCTCCAGACATTAGTTGGAATCCACCCTGGGGAATCTAAGGTGGTGAGTATTTCCCTGTCAGTAAGGAAGAAGTGCTATCAGATACTGARCAAGAAAGAGGAGAAGGATGTGCATGGGAGTTTTTTTAATAGGAAGGGGCAAAAGATAACAGAAGCAGAAGGCTTCTTTTAGTTCCTCATCTGTCATGAGGCATCTTGCACTGTTTTAATTGCAGTAACTTCCACAGTGTAAATGAAAAAAAAAGCAGAAAAAATGTAAATCTAGGGTTGTGTTTGTTCAGATTCAGCAGCAAATTGGAGCTGAGTATCCTGACTTTTAAAGCTTTTGTCCCTGCATAGGGTATATTTTTGAGGACAGAGAACATCTCTGTTATGTGACTACACACTTAGCATAAGAGATACCCAAAATTTACTGGTGAACTTTGAGAAAAACTCAGAAAACTCAGAGGCACCCAAGGATTTACCCTCCAAGATTTCAGCAATCAGGACTTTAAAAACTTTCTAAACTTCTGACAGCATTGTATTTAATAGTCCCTGATATCTTTATTTCTCCATTAATTTTTCTAATCCCTTTTTGGATCCATTAATACTCCTGGCTTTCACAACACCCTGTGACAGCCAATATCAGAATTGGTATTGCATGAAGAATAACTTTTAAAAAAAAATTTTTATATCTGATAATTTCATCAAATGCCCCCAACTCCGTGTATTAACATAATTGTTCCCTGTTCACCTTCTTAATACCATTTGTGCATTTGTAAATTTTATCATATCTGTCTTAGTTCTTATGCTCTTTGAATACTTCAACAAACTTTTGAGGCACGACTCCTTTTTTGCAGAAACAGATGGATCTGTCCCCAAAACATCATATTTATATGTGTTTACTAATTTTATTCATTATCTTTTTTTTTCTACCAATTTATCTGCTGCAGAGGTCAGGTTTCCTGATCTCTCTTTCCCTCAATCTTCTGTGGAGCCCTTAGGAGAGGGCACACACCAATGCTTTCACATTTCTTATCTATTCTTTCTTTAGATRCTGAGGCAGAATTGAGGTCTTGGTTACAGGCCTCCATCAGTAACTCAGTAGCATCTTTGTTTTAGAACTCTTGAATATGTATTTTCTAATCCAAGTGATTGCTTACTATTCATTTGTTGATTTATTCTAAGGACTCTTCAACTCACCTYTTATTTCCAGTTTAATATTTTTTTCCACTTTCTTTAATAATTTTACATGAGCTTAGCTGAGGTAGCAGCTATTGGGGCCCTCTGAAGGCCTGGAAAACAGGAGGTGCTGTCCACAATAAAGTGGGGGCATTCTGGACTCTTTTTGGATATCTGTGCTTTTAAGGGTAGTGGTCTCTGCAAATATTTTCTAACTCTYAGCAATGACTCCTGTTAGCTTTTCTCCATATCTGGGGGGATTTTTTAACCTCACATTCTGCTTGTGCTTTTTGGGAGCAATTATGTGTATCACAAAGTGCTGTTTAGTCTGTTATCTAAAATTTCAGCTGGGGCTAGAATATAATCTCTTACTTTTTGCTTATGTTTTTCATCATAGATATTGCTTTTCATTTTAATTCCCACGTCTTTTCCCAACATTTCAGTCTATTTTTCTATCAAACACTTCTCCAGTAAGTGATGAGTATATCTTGTTTTGGGTTTAATTCTGTTGCTTCTCTAGGTTGTCTTTTATAGAATTATGAACTACRTCTCTGTGGTTTGGAATACAGCTTGTTTTAAACAAACAAGATACAAACTAATAAACAATAAACACTGTTATGTGTTTTATATTTGTTTACGTTGTATTGGTACGAGATGGATCTCTTTCCAAACATGCAAGGGGATTTTTACGCCCCACTGGCATTCCACACTTGGACTGTATCTTTGCAAATATATCAGTACATGATGAAAAGTAAATTTTTGAAAAAATTCTCCATTGTTTTAACTTGGCTTCTACAGATATTTTCTAAGCAAATGCTACTAGGATTTCAATCAGCTGTGCACAATTTCCAGCATCATCATCCTGATCTTCCTGCTTCATTTAGGGATCTTAATGAAAATGCAGTTGGCTGCTCCTCTTGCATATAGACAGGATCTAATCATCCTGAAGATACATCTTTTGGCAGTGTAACTGATCTAAGTAAATCAGATGTCTCTGATGTTTGTGGAACGATGATCTACGTTTTCACATTGATCAAGTATCTGCTTATAGCTGTACTTTACATCAAGCAAAGTCACTTTATAACATACCCTTAGAAAGTGATGAATCTTGCCAAATAATTTTATGCTATTAAGAATTTCTAAAAATTCCCCCTGCATTTGACTTATTTTGATTACCAGTTCAGACGTTTTGTGCCGAGTGCATCAGGTACATTATCACATCTTTTGGGCCAGTCTGTCACTAGATAAAAATGGATGATGAAAATCTTGCATATTTAAAAAAAAATATTATTCTTTGTCTTCTTCTTCTTTTTTTTTTTTAATTTTGCATATTTTTAATTAAGCTGCACAGCTTGCAATATCATAGCCCATGCAGTAACTCCTTGTAATACCCCATGGGAGTTAAAGACTAAGAGCATATTGTCTGTTATTCTCTCTMATTTAGTTTTTCTCTTCTGAAATAATGCCCTATGTAAACAAATGAAATCTTTCTCTTTCTTAGGATGTCTTTACTAAATGTTTATTATGTTTCTCAGTGCTGAAAGGAATGTTTTGATTGTTGAATAAACAATTGGTCATGCAACTTTTTTGCACTCCCTTTTTTTGCGCTTTCCAACAGAAAGGAAATGCTTCCGACTGTGATCCAGTGATATATWAAAAACATAAATCTCAAGCTGGTAAAAAAAGGACTTCTCTGCCAACAAGATCAATCTTGAACTTGTTTGGGCTTCCCCAAAKCTTCTTCAGAGCCTRTAAACAGGTCYTCTTTTGCYTTGAAATTGCTSTTTCTAATCYTGGWAATTTRCATCTTCARCTCCTGACAAGTGGTCAAGAATCAAATCTGACTTTGGGCTAAGGGGTTCTCTGACAGTAACTCTGAGACTTWTTTARAAGTAGACAAGTCYRTCTTCATACAGRCATAAGRATRAGGAGGCATTGAAATTAAGTGATTTACAAGGGAAAATTCTGATGATAATATTGATATTCACAGTTTCCTGGCTTTCAGTCCTGTAATTGGATCTGTAAGCAACTCTTCCTCTATCCTGTAGTTGTGCTATCCTGGCTAAAAATGAGGCCAAACCATGAGCTTGAATCTCAACATCCCCAGAAGTCAGGAAGTAGCCTGTACATTATCTCTTAAATACCTTCAGTATGAAGTAAGATGTACCCAGATCTCTGAAGAGTAGCTGGAGTTTATATTTTCTCTAGTTTTTATTTATATTGGGTTTTTTTTTCAGCATCTGAGCTATTTGATGTTTGTGAGTCTGGAGAGGGGCTGGAAGAAGTGAGTAGTAGGTTGGTCACCAATGAGTGACTGGCATTTGTGATGAGAAAAATTCTGATGATAACTCTTCAGCTGGGCAGCCTTGGAGGAAAAACAGATGAAATCACTTTGGCTAAAATGGATGTCTGTAGCTTCATTAAATCTCTCACAAAGAGACAAACCCTCGCCTGATAGTTTTTACAAAGGCAGGAAMAGCCAGAATGCCAAGAGAAATCTCAGTTCAGACCAAAACTTCAATGGTATTTCAGTGCAAAATTGCTGATTTCCTCCTTGTGCTGCAAGAATCAAGAGCAATACAAGGTCTCAGGCTTAGAATATTTTTAAAAAATATTTTTCCCCTCTTACAGTCAGCTTAAACTCAAACATGAGGCGAATGCTGGATTTGAAAATGCAGCTTTCAGAGAGCAGTGAATCTGGCATCCACACAGCGCATTGTGCTGCCAGTCCTTTTTTATATAGCAACTCGTGTGCTTCCTCCTGCCTTATGGGCTGGGGCTCTCTGTGCCATGATGTCGCAGTTGTGACAATGATATCGCCAGTTGCCTGCACCATCCCATCCTTTTTGATTTCGTGTTCTAAGAAACAGCAGATTGGAAAAAAACAAGTAAATGTCAACTCTCTGGACTTAAAATTAATCCTTTCTTCTGAGGAGCTCATTGCACTTTACACACCTAGGCCAATATTCCTGGGAGTTATAGAATTAGATGCTCTCATGTAACAAGTATGAGGCACCACAAGTTGAGCAGGTTGCCTGGGAGAATACCTGAAAAATGTTAACTCCAAGAATAGATTCACCTCTCTTTATTCCAATATTGTGTGCTAGACAAAGAGCTGCTCTTGTCCAGAAGTACTCTAAGCTGAGGCCYGATCTGTCTAAATCATGATTCCAGTAAAATAACTTTTATTGTTGCAGGCGAGTTTTTCAGGGGAAAAAAGCTGCCTTTGATAGGTGTGAGACTTACGATTTAGGAGCTCAYGACCTTTGAAAATCAGAACATCCACTAATATATCCTGTGCTCAAATACAGATTGCATTGGCTTGGGATTCCCAACTTCAGTTGTGGAACAATTCTCACATGCTTTTAGTCTGCTCTAACAGTGATAAATGCTCTAACAAGGAGATAGAAAAATACCTCTACTACATCTCCTTTGCTGTTGCCTTTGTGAACCTGGACAGCTCATTCCTCTCTCTGATTCTTCTGGTTCCTCATGGACTCAACCATTCCCTGGAATCATCCTTTTCTTCCRTTATTTGCAGACTTTGTTCTTCCCTGAGCTGCTGGTTACCCACACTTACACATGATCTACCTGCTGGGCTTTGGGTTTCTGTTTTCCTTCTTATCTGATAATTTMTCTGCCTTCCTCTTTCTCTCTGTGAAGTTTTCTTTTCTCCTCCTTCCTTTACTTCTGTCTCTTTCCACCTCTTTTGTGTGCTATTCACCTCTTCAATCCTTCCTGCCTTTACCCTGGATCTCTCTTGGACATCCTGCCTTTACCCTGTCTCCCAAGGAGGGCTGAGCTCTGGTGATGGGATGTCCCTTGTGGAACCTCAGTTACCTCTGTGTCATCAAGGTCTCTTCAGGTGCCTTGGGGAGGCTGAGGAAGTTACTGGAGCAGGGGGAGACCTCTATGAAGAGATAGCTGTCTGTAGTCATGTGGTAACAGAGAGCTGCAAGCTCTGTATCTTGTGAGAACACCCTCTAAATCCCAGCTAAACCATTTTGGAATCACATGCTTCCATCGTGCAGCAGCCCAGAAAGTGGGTTGGGCTGAGTATTTTGCAAAATCCTCTGAATTAATGAATTTATATAATTAGCAAATAAACTTTTCCACCAACTTGCCARTAACTTAATTTCCCTACAGTGGTTTCCAGGGTCAGCTGCAAAAGTGGTCATTTCACTTCAACCAGCTCCTGATAAGCTTTTTATCTCTGATTAATATAATAATCTTTTCTCTGGTCACTGTCTTTTTTCAGTACAGCCTGTTGGCTTGGATGGTATTTGGAGGGCTGCATGAAAATACCCGAGCTAGCCTATTAGTTTAGGTAGTGAAAGCAGTTTTCACAGATCACTATGTTACCTTCCCAGGGCTAACAAATGCGCTCTTTCTTTTTTTTTTTTTTTTTTTTTTTCCTTTACAGGTATGTTGACCTGGGAAACTTTCTTGCACCTGTGCTTGATCTCTAACAGTTATCTTGGATATTTGGCTTTATAGAGCTGCTGTGCTCCATCCTTGTCTCCACATCCATCTCTTAAGCATCTTTCAGGCTATTCCAATGGCTGGCTTCATATTGCTCTTCCGTCAAAGATCTTCAGAGAATTCACTTCAAAAACTCTTATAAATGACAGCTCCAGTGACAGGTAAAGTAATTAACCTACTAATAGAAGTAATTAATAAAAAAACCTAAACCGTGTTTTATATTCTGAAAACTGGCTRTAATCAGACTAACCATTTGCAGATTTTCTTCCTGCATTTCTATGTTGTCCATTCTTGTCTCATCTAATCTACATCACGGCTGAATCCATGCTTATTTCTGTGTATTTTTGTGTATTATTAAATGCGCATGGGAGTCCTGATAATACAGCATGTACATGTGATTTGGAAAATATATGCATGTGAATATTGCCTTCCAACTGAACTACATCCAGAGAGAGAGACATGGGAGGCAGATCTTCTGCTCCCGCAGCTAGTGTGTATATGCAAAGCACCAGACTGAAGGAGCATCTATATTACTGCTTGCTCAAAGCAGCAGAGACTCTGTCATACATAATACAGAGACATCATTACTAATATAAAACACTGCTGGGGAGAAGGGACACATGGGCGGGCCAAGATGGCAGATGGCTTTTAGTGGCATGCTGCTTTCAGTTCTTCTACCTTTGCAATTTGTGCAATTTAAAGCTTTTGGTTACTGTTTTTAGTCTGCTGTCCGTTGGCCCTTGTGGGAGGTTTTGTTGTTGTGTGAGAATGCAGTGCGGTTTCAGTGAGGGCCACAGCCAATAGTAAGTGCTGTGTTCTCCTGGTGACTGGTGTTACAAAAGCAGGATAGTCAAGAATGGCTTTTACAATCAGCTGGTTTGCTGAAGAATTGATGAAAATAGCTTTTGTCTCTGCCATAGAACCTCTGCTCTGTTGACTGTAGGATTTTGTGGTTGCTTTGTAAGGCACTAGTACTGAGGTAGAAATCTCTTTGGCAGCTAAAAAGGGATGGTGGATATAAAATATACCTCAAAAAGAGGCAGTTTGTAAGTGGGGGTAGGATGTACAAGAGCGTCTTCCCTCAATTGCATAGCAATAGAAAAATTATTTGAGGGGACAGGACCATGAAGGAGCCAAGAGGCCCTACCTGTGCTTTAGGAATGGTGTTCATGAAATYTGGGGTTCCTTCTGGCCCTGTTGTGTGGCTTGAGCCAATAGTGGAAGCACAGAAATGCTTTGAAGGAACCCACTGCTGAAGGGAGAAGCAGGAAATGGAAATTTTGTGAGGCACTTTCTCTTTTGCTCTAATTTCTAGACTGAAGGAATGAAAAAAAACCCCAAAACTTGGGGAAGCTTTCATGGATGCTTCTGAACTAGAAAGAAGCCCAAGATGCAAAGCCTGATATCTGGATCTCTCTACTTTTTTTTTTTTTTTTTTTTTTCACAACCTTCCTGCATTTTCTGATACTTGCTTCTCTCCGATTTTTATCTTTTATTTATGCAAGCCCTCTCTAATTACAGCAGGTAAAATCAGCTCAGCTAAGCATAAGCTTTATTGTACTGCAGTGTGGTTTTAACCTTTACACAGTGTGCATTTTCAAGGCACTTTTAACACCAAACCATATCTACCCAGGTACAAATTTATATGCATGTTACCAAGTGTAGGACTTCTTATACTGAAAAGCCAATGCTCAAGCAAGCAATCTTGTCAAGGACTTTTGTTGCATTTCTGTGGCTGAGTGGGGTTAAACCATGACAAATAAGAGGAACTTTTGTTCAGACTCACAGCTAAGAGAAATTCTGGAATATTCTTGCATATGTATGTTAGTTCTTTTTAGCTCAGATGATTATTCAGCCTGGAGCCTAGGTACCAGATAAATTCCTGAAATTAGTTTAGGAATTTTCTAGGAATGCCTTTGGATTAATTTTTAGATTCTAGCTACTATATTTTGACCATTTCCCCATACTCTCAACGTACATTATAAATGTTTTTTTTTAAATCAGAATTTGAGTGAACATGAAGCAGGAATGTAATAGCCTATTTTCAGCTCTGTTTTCAGGAGYTGTTATAATTCACAATGCATACAGTAGCTATAAAAAGACACATTATATTTTCAAGGTCTGTCACATTATTTACAATGTGAGAACATAAAAACTCCCTGATGTTTCCTGATAAACAGTCAGACCCAGTAGCACYGCTGAACAACGGGTTAGGTACATCAGGTGCACAACCAGCTCCAGGTGGAGTAAAGAAGCCAAGGGTATAGAAACACACTCTTTTTAGAGGACAAGAGCATACTCAAATATCTGCAGTTTCAAATGCTGGAGTATATGGGTTAACAGAAACATTTCTGGTATTTTGTGGCCTACCATTGCTACCTTCCAGGCAGTCAGTCATCTAAGCAAAATTTCCACATGAGTGGCTGCTGAAAAACACAATGCCCCTTACCCTAGGGTGAATCCTAGTTTTGTTAAAGTCAATGACAAAACTGCCTTTGACTTCAATGGGGTCAGGACTGGTGATGTCTGATTTYCAGYGAGTTTAGGATTGGYAATATCTTGCAGGAAAAACAACTCMGTCTTCYWCTTATGGCTTGCAGATTTTTCACCTTTATGGCCAAGGAGAGTTTATCTGAATCTAGATGTGTGCATAGAAGATATTACTGCCCTCCYCTTGAGAGGTCATTACTTCCTCACTCTTTAAATTGTTTAAGGGAAAATTAGCCAGGTTATTTTACACAACTGGAAATCACGTTTTCAGCTGGGATATTTGACTTGGAGTAAATTGGGGAATGCTAACATATACTGAAATGCTAACATATAGCCCATGGATCAAGATAAAGCAAAAACCAGGAGGTGCAGATTTGGCTGTGAGTGTTAAACTCTGTGTCAGGAAAAGGACATGTGCCCGTAGTTTAGGTCATTAGAAGAGTGCCACCACCTTGTGGCCCYTTCATTTGCTGAAGGTGACTACTTAGCAGAGCTGTTTGCATGGCTAATTCCTCTCAGAAAGAACGGAACAACCTCACATGGATAGGAGGCTGTGTGACATTTGACAGCTTGCCCGAACCAAATATTTTTCTTAAGGCTAAGGGAGAACTTCAACCTCGGGGTCTTATACTCATGTTGGAAAGGATTTTCCTTGTGCTCCTTCTCTGCTGGTCCTGATATTGCTACAGAGCTACTGCCACAGGCTGAGGCTGCCAGTGGGATGGGGTGTCAGTAATACATTGTTGTGCTGCCTGCTCAGTGCACCTTCAGAGGGTGGGAGGTACCTCACAGCAGCTGTGTTGCAGCAGCCACGTCTGGCTTTTTCTTCCTTAATGTAGCTTTTGTTGACTTGGCTTTGGTAGTTCTCCAAAAGGACATTTCAAGCAGCAAACTTCCCAACTTTTGATACAGCCTTTCTATACTCAGGTTTGAGAGCCACTCTCAGGCCTACGAGATGCTCATAGAAAAACTTGTGTGGTTACACAATAGAAATGGAATCAGCATTTACAATGAGGTGTTTTCCACCTGTAAGTGCAAGGCCCTGGTGGGCACAGCTGTGCTCAGGTGCTGCTGGATGCTCTGGTGTAAGGAACTGAACTGATGGGCTGGTGTCTGGTATCTGCCATTTTAATGCCCCTGCAGTGTTTTGTTTATCTCTAAAATGGATGCTGCTGGGCTCAATCACTGGAGAATGGTATAAATCAGACAAACCTAAAACAAACAGAAAACATAACAAAACTGCTGGAACAACACAAAAGGACTCCTTCAGCAGGGCTCAGAATTTAATGTATTTCACAGGAAAATGATTGATTCATTTGAGCAACACCAGCTCTGATCCCTTACATGTGCAAATGGCTGACAAAGGCRGGCTTCTAGATTTGCAAATGATGGAAATAGTTTTGTTATGCAGTATGAGTTGCAGGACTTCAGGCTGAGTTATGTTTTATAAAAAGAAAAGGTTTATTATTTTATTATGTAGTTCTTCAACACTAGAATGTCCTTTTTTGTTATGTGCTGCATATCTGTGTACTGAGTAAACAGTCCCGATGGCTGACCACAAACAGTTTTGGTATCTCTGATCTGTATCTCCCCCTCTGTGGAAGAAATATGATCTTATTTACATGAACATTTATGTAGCATACAATTTACTTTCAAAATGATTCCATAACTCCATAATTCACAAGACTGCACCACTTTGGTGCCAGCATTTCTTTTGCATCTTGTTTGTTTGAAAGAAGATTCTTCTGGCATTTTTTGAATTATAAGTTGGCAAACAAGAATTTTTTCCTCTTGACTTCAAAGCATACACAACAATAAAGACTTTACAGCTCGCTCCTTGTGGGAAGCCTGCTGACACCTTATTTAGTGTCTGATTTTAAATTACCAGAAGAAGAGTGAACTTGTTCGAAGTACTTTGTGCCATTCAAATTCTGACTGCGAATTGCCGTATCCTATTAGAGCAATGAAACTGTGGCCCTTGCACAATGCAAGGCAGCTGGGATCTTAAGGCTGGGCTTGTGGTAAGTGTGCCACAGAGTGAAGCTGCTGACCCCTGCTCAGCCAGAAGATCTTAGGGCTGGGATGGAGCTGTGTGCTCAGACCAGAAGATGGCAGGGAGTGCAGAAGTGACGCTACACTTCATTTTTTGGTGGTTTTTGTGCTGAGTGGGTAGATCTGCACACTTATTTCCAGGACAATGAAACAGCAAACTCGCAAGGGATGTATTGGACTCTTCTGTGAAAGTTTTTAAGTCCAAATTCAACAGCTATCCATCAGACAAGGTCTAGGTGTAGTTGGTCTTGCCTGGCAGCAAGGAGCTAGACTAGCAGATCTCTTGAAGTTCCTTGTGGCTGTAAACTTACCTAATTTTATTGTTATAATGATGAAACTTGGGGTGAAAACAACTGAAAGGAAGACAAGAAAATCTACTGGCTGGGCAATAACAGAAAAGGGAAATGATTCTCATTTTTCCTTTTTCTGTCAGGTGATTGCTTTTAAAATGAGCAGTTACTGTAATACTGTCATCCTTCCCATTATAATTTCCTTTATGATTTATTGGTGTTAGGTCAGAAGGTGACCCAAAAGATTGGTGAAAATCAGTGATTTACAGCTGACTCCGCTGGAGACTCAACTTCTCAGCCTCAAAAAATTCAAGAGTGCTTTGTATGACTTGTTATATTTGCAGCTGTGATCGAAGTGCATCAGAGGGCTTGGCAGCACRTCCTTGAAGTGATCAGCTTTCGGGCTGTTCTGTGCTATTGTACTAGCTTGTTGCACGTTTTTGGTAGAGACAGTTTTATTGCCCACTTCTGGGCAATTTTGATTGTCAGGTGCAGGTGAAGGCAGTTGAATTGTGTTGAAGGTTGTGGCTGGAGATGCCACAGCTGAAGTGTGAGGATCCAGCCTGTTTGTTGGTGCAGAGGGTCAGAACCTGACTTGAAGTTTGCTCTTATGGTGAGCTGAACTTTGCCTGGGGAGTGCCCTTACACTCTCAAGGTGCAGCAGGCACAAGACACACCAGCATCCAACCTGTCTGGCATGACTACTTCACATGGAAAGGAAAAAACCAACGATTAGAAGGAGGTGCTTCCACCCTCATAGGGACAAAAGGTCAGCCTGACCTATTATCTATTTCTGTCTGAGGTAAACAAAACCACTTATTACCAAATGGCAGCACCCACAAGGTGATCAATATGGGGATATCTGCAGCTTGTTCCTTTCGTGAAAGTAATAGTCTCCTCTGTTTTCTWTCCTTTGATATTTTCCTCAGAATAATTCAGTCTGACAATGTTTTTAAGTTACTGAGAACAACCRAGGGATAAACAGTTCAGTCACCTTGGCCTCTTTCTTCTCCTAGTATTAAAAGTGAGGCTAGCTGTTACTGTGATAYAGTATTTTACTCATTGACTTTCTTTTGAAGGTTCATAATGTGGAAGCTGTTTAAAAAATCAATTTGCATAAATGCTTTTTAATAACAAAAAGAAGTGTTTACTCTTCCTTGACTTATTAATTTTTTTTACATAGCAATTAGATGCAAAATCTCATGTGCCTGTACAGATATATCCATATATATTCACACATAAATGCACATATGTATGCACAAAATTTGTCTCCTGTAGCTGGAAACAGTTCAACTGAGAAAAATTATGTGCACACCAAAACAATTGTAATTTTTCAACAAGATCCCAGTGTTTTCTTTGTAAAAAACTAGGATTGGAAAAACATGAGGTTTTCCTGCCAGATTCCATTCATTTTCAGCAGGAACAATCTGCTCCTCTCAGCTGAACGTTTTACAGCAAGAATGGCTGGAACTGAGGAACCAGCTCCTGTTTGGAAATAGTAATTGTTTTTAATGAAAATGCCTGCCCACCATTTGGAGCTAATACCAGAACCATGATTCCACTAGGACAAAGCATCAGCTGGACAGAAATATACAGTGCAAGAGGGCAAGATGTCACATTATCAGGAAAGCAAAGGAGAAGGTCTTTCTTTTTTTCCTGCTTTTTCTTTTTCTCTCCTTTTCTATTGGTTTCATCTGTGGTTCCCTAAGAGATACCAGATAATAAAAAGGGCAAGGGCCAAAAATCACCTGGTGGTGACTGGAGTCATGCCAAATCATTGTATGTTTGAAAACAAAACTGATGGTAAAGGAACAGTGTGTTAGACCTCCCTGATAGTTAGAGTTTGCTTGGAAAAAAATACAGCCAGMTTGGCAGAAATAATCTGATGTGCAAGAAGATGGATGTGATTGAAAGAGCCTGGGACAGCCTTGTACAGTCCTGTTCACTCACTGTAGAAGCCCACATCTTAGGGATACAGTACAGTTTTTTAAGCACAGGTAGAGATTCAATGATTTTTTCAATGTCTCCTTTTAGACCCAGGCTTTGCTGCAGTTTTTATCACTGGATACAGACTGGAAAATCACAGAAGCAGAATATGTTTGGTCACATTTAAAGCCAGATGAATATTTACAAGAACAATGGCTCCCCAAATGAAAAATCTCTGTTTTTTGATTTCGGGAGTCATTGTTCTTTTCCAAAAACCCATTAATGGAAATACATGGCTTTTACAKAACACACTTCTCTTGTCCTTCTCATCTTTCTACCCTTTAAAGTGATGGGCTCTGGCAAGGTATCTAATGCACTGCATCTCTTCTATGTTTTCTGTGGTGTGAGTCACCAGCACTACTGTTAAAGATATGTCCCAATTAACAACAGAAAATTAAAGCTGACCCTTTCACCCACCCTTGCTATTTACAAGATTTTCAGCATTTACTGATTTTGCTGGCTCAAGCTTGGCTGTGAACACCATGTTGCTCTCTTTTACTCTGACATAACTTTTCTGCAATTCAGTTTACACCAAATTGTTAACAAGCTCAGAATCTGGTCCATYACCGCAACAAGAGTAGCTTATTTTTCTATTACTTATTTTGTTTTTATTTTTAAATAGAAGGATAACATTAGTTAAAAAGATGTGAAGTATAGAATTATATCTGTGATAGTCTGAGAATTGACTTAATTAGAGAGGATTGAAAGACTTGAAGGGACAAGTCTTACCTTTATCAGGTAAGCTGATACAATAGAAAAAATGTTATGATATAAATTATAATGGGTAATATTCTATAGAAATAATGTAATAATTATAGAAATAATTATATTAAAATACGATTACAATATGTTATTACAGAAATATAAGAAAAAAAAAAGTTTTCAGACAGATAGAACTTGCTGATTTACCAAATCAGTGAAATGGACTGTCTAGAACTCTAAGCTGTGATTTCCTGTACTAGGGAAAATACTTGTTTAGATACAACTCAGTGATGCCTAACACAATGATGGCACTATCTATTTTCACAGCACATGCAGAATGGCTTTTGATATCAATGACCATAGGGAACAAAGGCAAACAGAAGTGTGAACTCACTCTCACCCCAATAATTCCACTGTGATAACACAGGTTAATGCTGAAAATAATTCAGGTCACTGTATGAACCTACTTGACCAAAGCAGGTTCTTTACAGGCATTTCAGTTTATCATGCTGTATTTTAAGAAGTCAAAAAAAAAATTGCCCCTTAATCTGTAGCTGTGACAGAAAGCTGTCCTGCTGGCAAGCTGGAAATTCACCTACAAATCTTTGAGTTGCCTTCCTCTAGGTTCGGTGTGTCTTGGAACAGCAAAGAAGGAAATAAAGGTTGTAGGCAGCTTTGAAAATGYTCAGATTCGATAGTGCAAAGTGTCAGTCTGTCAGTCAAAGTGTCAGTCTGGTGCAACTGTGTGGATGTTCCAGATTAGCCATCACGGATGGCTCTAACTCAGGCTTCAGCTTCCTTATTTGAGGTCTGAATGGCTGCATGTACTGGAGTATTAGAAATACATTCTAAGTTGCCTAATTTGCTTAGCAGTTTGCCATCCTTTAGCCATTGCAATGAAAAACTCCTGGCAAAGTAGGTATTAATACCTGTTTTTTGAGGGTTATTGCTCAGTATTAAAGCCTTAGTGATATAGAGTAATTCTGGAACTTGTAAGACAAACTAATGCTTCAGCAGTACAGAAATAAGATAGAAATCCTTTCAAGGGTAATATCCTTTTTTTTTTTTTTTTCTGAGTTTACTGGGAACACAGAAGAGAATTGTGGGGGTAAGAGGAGATACCCTGAATTTGTGAGTGCTTTTTCATAGGGACTTACAGAGCAAACTGCATTACAATATGGTGCTTACATTTGCTTGCAAAACTCATCTGTTGATTTAGAATCCAGATTTTGCAATTTAACCCTGAAGCCACAGAAAGCTGCTCCCAGAAACCTCTAGATGAACGTATGGGCCAGGCACAGTGACTTGGCAGGAAGGGCTTAGATGAACAGAACAGTGCCTTGGATTGAACTGCTCTGTCTTGGAATCAGAAGCAAGACTTTTCATCCTGGATTGCATCTGCAGCCCTGTACATATGTCAGCTGATGAATTTTTGCTGTAAAACTTAGGTCCTGTGCTCAAATAGGATGTGGCATTATAGAATATAGATTGTGGTTCAGATGCTTGAGGTAGATCTCTGAATTTGAGTASCTGAATACCATAAGACTGCAAACTTGTGGTTTATCTTGTGGACAAGCAGTAGACAGTAATTTTATTTTTGTTTTGGTGAATGTTCTTACCTGGAAAGTAGTTGTTTTGCTACTTATATGTGAGTCAGGCATCCAAGGAGGATGAAGAAATAAGGGTTTTCAAACATTATCCTGTATGTTTTATTAAAAAATCACAGATTATTAGTTATTTCCTGTTTTTCTCTAGAAAAAGCCAAAAGAATCTATTAAAAGCCTATCCATTGATTTCTCRATGGGAGTTAGAAAAGATGATAAACTGTGCAACTGCTTATTTGAATTGAAGGAATTAGATCTGATGCTATTTTCTTKTTTGTTGGGCTTGCTGGAAATGAGTTTGTCTGCACTGTGTGCTTAGAGATCTGACATTACTGAGCATGTTCAGTTCCATTAATAGTAACAACTTTGGGTATGGAACAGGTTTATTATGTTAAATGCACTAATCTTACATTTTGAAATCTTGAAGTAGATTTTGAGGGAAACAATGGTGCAAAATTACATGGTTTATGCATAATTTCCATGTGTGTTCTTTGATTTTCATTTGCTTCTGACACTTTCCCACCAATTTTGAGCACTTYCTGCTGCATCAATAAGGTCTGCTTTGTTTGTTCTCTTCTATCTCCTGTGTGTGGCAATTTCCTGAAGCTCCCTTCTTGTCTTGGTTGTTCTGTGGTCAATGAAGGTCAACTTATTTCCCCTTTCTCCTCTGAGAATGGGAGGAGAACTACTTTCTTCTAAAAGTAGAATTTATTCTGTCTCTAGGAACTTATATCCCCTTGTTCAGATGAGGCTGTGTGAGTTTTTTAAAACAGAATATTAGGAAGAGATAAAACAAATCAGCCCATTGAAGTCATCCTTATCATCACCAGAATAATTCCATGCTAGGTCATTAAAAATGACAGAAATTACATGGATTTTGTATGAGACAATAGGGTGGAAAGTACAGATGTGAATCAGGGAGCCCTAAAATGCTGTTCTGAAAACATGAACTTTGAAGTATCACTCTTACCTATGCAGGCTGACAGATATTACATGTTAAATATTGCAGTGTATTGGGACCATACTCTGTGGTCTGGGCAACTTCATAAGATTTGTGGAAGAAGTGGCTTTTGTACAACTTCAGAAATCAGGGACCAATACCATTACTATTGTCAGATATGACTTTTGCCTTGTTGCATAGTTATAACAAACTTTTCCCTTTTGCCTTTTAAACATTCCATGACTGCAGCATTTGTGATTTTCCATTATGCTTCTGCTTAAGATGGCTGAAAATTCTGCCTTATTTCACTGGTTTTGATTGATACTTCCACATTTTGGGGTATGAAATCAGTTCTTCTGATAGTTTCATGTGATTGTTAGGATTTAACTGTATTTCATTGGTTACTTGAAGGTCTTCTGTGTTAYTTGGAGCTCTAATACAAAGTTACAKCCATATATRTAGATATTTGCATTTATATATTTACTGAAGACCAGCATTTATCATCAGAAAAATTATCAATAAGAAAATACTGGCATTACTAGCTAGTATTAATAGTTCTTTTCCTATGACTTTATTGGAATTGAAATTTTTATTTCAGTTTAAAAGGTACATTTTTCATTGTTTGCCATTTTCTTTATTTCTCTTCACTACTTTCAGATTTTTTTTTTAAATTTTAAAATACAATTTTAAAATGGAAAAGACAAAATAGAATCAAAACTTTAAAAAAAAAATTAGAGGTAATTGTGGAACACTGGAGTTCACTCCTTTGGATGGCCTTCTGGAAGAGTCTGTTTCACCTCTCTCTATTGATTATATAGGATCTTAGTGTGGGTACCTGAAGTTAGACTTTAAAGTTAGACAGCGTAAATTCCTCACATACTCTTTCACATTTATGATGAATTCATTTGTGGATCAAAGTGTATGGTCATGGCCCTTAGTTAGACAATTTTAAAAAGTTTCTGTTGAATAGCAGGCAAAAGAGAGGATATTGTACTTTTAGAAATATGGTTGTGAAGTCTCAGACGTCATGGGAAGGCTAAAATAGAAAATCCTGGGCGCAGTCTATTATGCTGCCATTAAATTRTGAGAACATTTTCTCAGGTTTGAGTTCATATGGATAGTTCTACATTTTCACATCAGTTATTATGAGCCCAATGCCCTTCYTTAGGCTGCTTTCACTACTGAATTTGCTGTCTGTGGACTAAATCTGGGTTCATGCTGAGGGTTAGGATGAAGTCCTTTGTTTTCCMAATGGCTCTTTGTGGACAGTACAACTGTTTTGCAGATTTGCCCTTCGTATAGTGATTGAGTCTTCTTACTGACACCGTCTCTACACTTACCTCTCACTGTGGGGCAAGACATGCTTCTGACGTTTACTTAATAAAAATATTTACACAGCCAAGAAACAATGAAGTCAATGTAGACAAGTATTCCAATATCTTTACTATTATGATAAAGCAATATGCTTAAGCATAATTATAAAATATTTGGGAGACCACAGAATACAGCCAGTTATTTTGCTGCTCAGCTAAATAGGAATATTATCCTTCAAATTGGCTGAAACTGCTGAAATACTCAGTGCTCTCATCATAAATGTCCTGTGAAAGGGCACACGTGCATGGGCACTCTTTCCTGGGCATTGCATGCCCTGCAGCCTTGTTACCCCCAGTAAGCAAACCAGTCAACCTTCCTTTAAAGTCTCTGCCCTGGGCAAGTGCAAAGCTGCCTGGTAGGTGAGGGGTTAATGACATGCATGCAGCTGCTAATACTTARCTTCTGAGGCAATATGGTCTTCAGGGGTAATTTCCAGGCAGGGTCTGACATGAGATGTCACATTTACCATCAAACACAGCTAGGGCCATTGCACATTTTCTTAGGGCTATCAGGAGCTCCTGTTGGCCTTCTTCCTTTTTGCCTGCTGTACAGATTTTCATTAACCAGTTGGAGTCTCTCTATTTCTACATCTTCTTCTGCTGMGTGTCTGTGTACATCCTGGTGACTCCAAGCTTCCCTGACTGACTAGAGAAATTGTTGTTACTTGATGACTTTTCAAAGAGTACCAAATCCTATTTCCCCAAAATGAAGTATGTCAAGAGAAGTAATTGTGGGAGAAGGTGTCAGCAAAAATTATGGAAGGCCAGGTCACACTAGTTGTAAGGGGAGTTCAGAAGATATTTGAAAGTTTAAATACATGCCTGAAAAAATACATTASTAAGTTTTGGAAGTAAATTAGAAGGTACAAAGAGATATTGGCTGAAGTGACTCTATGGAGCAGGGGGGGACAGCTCCAAAAGCATCCCAAGGCCATGCCTCTGATCAAGGTGGGCAGATGCACTAGCCTTGCTGCTCTAGTCTGGTTTGGATGAAATTCCCAGGAAGGCAGGAGCCTCATTTGCAGGTGCCAGAAGCCTGGCATTTGTATTTGGCCTGTGTTGACACCTGGACAGTACATACAACTCCAGCTCTTTCATGGAGAGGAAGCAGGAAGGTCCTRCAGTCACACCCCTGACCGCAATGCAGATATATCTTCCCTTGTGCTGCTATCTGCTCCATCAGCTCTGCTCTCTGGTGCTGTGAGGATAAATCCACAAGCACTCTGACATTCAGTTTGTCACACAGAYGAAAAATTTAAAAAATAAAATGAGTTAGAATAAAGGGAAGCAAGGTAATTACACTCATCTTCACAATATTCAATTCAGCTCCATCCAGATCTCTAATTTAAGGTCAGCCCAATAATTCAGTGAACAAAATAGAAGTGGATGCCATTAAAAACTGAATATTTACCAGGCTTCAGTGCTCACTGAACATAGCTGTTCTTTACCTTGGTAATTTACTTTCTTATTTGCCAGGCTAAAAACCGAAAAATTCTCCAAATACTATACAAAATATAACTAGAGTCTGGATTTGAATGGCACCAGTGCTAGTTTTTATTGATTTTCACATGCAAGCTAATAATTTCTGCTTAATTGTAAAAAAGAATATTCACACCTATGCAAAGAATTTTCTCAGGACCTGGATAGTTAGGGATGGATTGTGGAAGCATAACCTTCTTGTGAGCCTGAAATTTGTTACATTATGTGAAGGTTAGTCACTGAGGCAGGTGAATGAATGGGTGGTCTCTGTTTAATTTTTAATCTGTACATTACTTTAGCTGCTGTCTTTGATGATATTCTCACCAGGGAGGCCAAGGACCAGGCAGACAATGCAGCAGAACAGCATTTTTCTACATTAAAATTTCCTACTGTTACCAAATACATCCAAGCCCCCAGAAGTAAAAGTGATGAATAAGCAAAGCAATGTCATCCAACCTGGAAAACAGAAAGACTAGAAGTCATAATCATAAAAATGTTGGAAGTGATGAGTGTCTTTCTACACTRGACTTCCCATCAGCAGTAACAACAATGGGAGATTTTTTAGGAAAATCTCAGTGATATGGAGCCATTAAAGTTGGTTCCTGTAGCTCAGGACCAAGGAGCRTTTCTGCAGGGCACTTTCAGGCAGGACTGCTTTGTTTCTGGGTTATCCACCCTCTGGATAAATCAGATTTTGATTTTCTTTGTTTCAAGTCCATTTAASCATTCATCTAAATGAGTTTATAAATTCATCCAACATTAATCTATAAACAGTATAAAACTGTTTATTAACTGATGCAGGCACCTCTTCYTACTGATGTGTCAATGAACTTCCAGTGCTACCTGGCTGTGACATTAAAGGTGTCTCTTTGCCAACACGTGGTTCTGTGGCACAGGCAGGACTCTGGCTGTCACTGAGAGATCTCAATGAGGGAATGGGAGGCTGAAAGGAAGAGAGAACATACTCAGGTATCAGCARCATCAGTAATTAGGAAACAGAAAGGAGAAGGCAATATAAAAAAGCAAATCATGTGTGAGGCCTTTTATTTCAGAACTCTCTCTGTTTCAGGACTTGTTGCACTGTGAAAGCTGAGCCTTTGAAAGCCCTGGCCAAGGCGTCTTCCTGGTGAAAGATTGTGTGTCAGATAAACAGGACTCAGGAGACTGCCTGTAGYCTCTGATGCTGCTGAGCAGATGATGCCAGCAGGTTTGGGAAGTTCCCTCTGTAGCAGGGAAGATTGTTGCCCAAGCAGCTGCAAGTGCTGCTCACACTCCTCCCTGTGCTACACAGGACTGTGCTCAGAGCTGGTCTCCAAGTGCTGSAAAGTGTGAGGCAGTCCATTTAAATGGAATCAACTGTTGTAAATACAGACATTTGGGTTTTAGAGGGGTGTAGGAACCTGTTTTCTGACTCAGCTGACAGTAAACAATCCCCTGAATCCCTGGAAAAAAAGGGAGGCAAATTTTTTTYCCCCCCATTATGATAAATTCACGGCATTCTGAGTCTGAGTGAATGGTGCCTGTGTATTTCTCTGAAAACCAGAAACACTCTTGTTCCCTTGRCTATCAGGGCTAAATACAGGTGAGGAATTGGTTTTGTGGAATGGGAGATGGGGGAATTCTCTTCCCTATGATTTATATCTGTGTATATATTTAACAGAAACAGGGTTAACATTTCTGTCAGCTCCTGAACGTTATAAGTCTGTAGCAAGACCTTAGAAAACCTCCTAACCATCCCTAGATCTGAAACAGCAGATACTGGAATAATTTAAATTGTTTCAAATGAAAATTTTGGCTACAAAACCACTGAAGTATATARGATTTTCCAGATTTTATGAGATTGAGACTTAATTTTTTCTTGTTACTTGCCTCAAACAAAGACAAAAGAACAGATTAAATAGACAACTGAGTGTTTCTTGGACCATGCCCCCTGATGAGACACTTGYATATGTCTCAGTTCTCTTTCAGTAATGCTGAGGCTTTACTCAGTAGTTGCTTTAGTGTGGGTGAAGTTGGCCATATGGTAAACAGAAAACAGTTCTGGAAGAACTTTCACACATAGCTATTGCAGTGCTTTCCTTGCTAAATGAGTATTTTCTTTCTTAAGTCCATATTTCACACTCAGATCTCTGGGGTGATGCATTAAACCACAAACAAGGCTGAAGTGTTTGCATCAGCCTGTTTTAATGCTCAGGAGAAATCCACTTTCTCCTTCTCTTTCATGCTGTGGGGCTGTTTTATTGAAACCTCTCTGTTCCAATAAATATGGAAGCTGGGGGAAGGAAGGACTCTGTCAGATTTGCTGTTAAATCTACAGCACGTTCATCAACAACTTTGTCACCAGAATGTTCTGTYAGCATTGTCCCTGAGGGATTCCTCTGAATCCTCCCTCAGTGTTGCTTGCAAAAGTGCATTATGCTACTGTAAGTTTTAGATTAATTTTTCCATTTCTCAGATCTACTATGTGTTCCACTAAATCACCTGTTTCATCCAAAGCATCTGCTCGAGTRTGATTGTGTATACATGTTTTTCTGTGTATGACTTAGCTTGTCATATTTCTTTCAATCTCTCTGTGGTATCTATCCGTCCATGTGTCMGGCTGCAAACTAATATTGATTTCAGAGACCATATGCTATCCTGATGTCTACAAGCTTTTCTCCTGGTAGTATCAATGGGAGCCCTTCCTGTGGAGTCAGGGCTTTCTAAGCTTGGATGATACTCTTGATACTTCTTGTTTTAGTGCATTAACTTTTCTTCACAACAGACAGGTATTTAGGAACAACTCAAAAGAAAACATGCTTAGTCAATTAATTAGTAATATGTTATGAATCACAGTTCACCTTCTAGCAGTATTTAACTGCAAATTTTATGAASAAAATACTGTACTATGCAATAACAGTTAATGTAAATTAACATCAATATATGTCTTTTGGCCTGACAATATATGGTGCATGATTTAAACCTGCTGAAGTCAAAAGAAAGGTGAATGTGTTTTTTGAGAAGTCTGGTTTATCGTTACCCAAACCCTCTAGTTAGATGAGCAGGGTATTTGGAAGCAATGCTTCTTCACCACACCTGGCACAATTTAGGAAGCCTCTGCTATTTTAATCTGAGTCTGGCTCTACCTCCATGGGCACACTAGATGTAGGTCTGTCTCAGGCTTTTGGGCAGTCCTGTGACCCTGCTAGCAGGGATGGAGCAAATGAGGTGGTGTATATGGACAGCACATTCATCTCTATGGAGTTCAGGGATATTCAGTGGGACTGACTCTCCAGCAATTTTTGGGTTGTTTTTCAAGAAGCTCAGCCATGTGAGCTTCCTTCATTATTCCACCATGAATAGAAACTGTCTTGAAGGTCACAAATTAATTAGACTCTCTTATGTAGCACCCTCCTCAGTTAAAGACTGTATTAGAGTGCCATCTTTCACTGTGAATGCCTTTGTGGGGAAAGATGAGTGGGACCCTTCCAGTCCTGTTAGAAAGATCCTCCAGCAACCTCTTTTTCTTTCTTTTTTTTTAGTTTTTCTTCCCCCATGAAATGCTTTGGTTTTCAGTACTGCACTTCTGCTGCACTTGTTTAATTTTAATRTGTTTTTATCCAATAAATGTCAAGAAATTAAAAAAAAAACCAAACAACCCCACAGATATTTCTCCTGACACAGGCTTTTATTGCATTATCTTTTAGGGGAATTTCTTTCTCATAAGAGGTACTGGCACCCAGGCAAAAATCTACCACCTGCAAGTGCTGGATGGAGGCTGTCAGGCCATATAATAGAATCATGGAATATCTCAAGTTGGAAGGGAATGATAAGGATCATACATTTAATAACAAAATACATGTCCAAGCATAGACACAAAACCCCAKTGTAAAACTTGGGAAAGAATTATGCTTCCCTTAGCCCAGAAGAGGTAAACGTTGGGAGAAATTTATTGGTTGTACCCTAGCTCTTCAACAAGGCAGGAAATCTAGTGCAGAATTGTTCTACCTACCCAGCTCATGGTCATACCCARCCCTTGGTCATAGCTACTGTGGTGGACATTGCAGCTGTAAGAAAATACAGTGGTTGGAAACACTGGAATGAAACACTTTAGTCATGAAAGTTTGTTCAGTCTTGATTTGTTGGACTGTTGGGGAAAATTCCTGCCAGACTATTGCAGAAAATTAAACTTACACCTCTTTGTAGCACACGAGTGAGCATCTGTAGGTGTTGGTCATTAACTTCAGGTGCACACAGGCCTTTATACAAAGACTCCACCTCAAAGTCCCCAGAGAGACTGAATCTTCAACAATTCCATGTATAGGCTATCTTGTGCAAGGTTTTTTTTTTTACAGCTGTCGAACTAGTGGCCTTTCCATATCTAAGTTTACAATATATCACATCATTTGGAAAGTGGTGGCCTCTTACCAAGAGTKCAGGCATGATTTTGCAACTGTCACTACAGAATGTTATTTTCTCTGTAGAAATTGAGCTTGACAAGAAAACAAAACCTTCTTCTGCAGAGTGTATGAGGAAACTTTTTTAAAAATTTGCTGTTTAATTTGCTGTTAACCAAGACAGTTTTGCTTTTATTGCACGGCAAATATAAATCACTTTTCCATGCAAAATGAAACTTTTAAAGAGAAGAAATCCTTCAGTGTTTCTTTCTGGATTTCTTCACCTGCTCAGCCTTAAGCTGTTAATTTGTAGTGTCTTATTTATTGCCTTTATACTCTTCACATTTCTGTGATGGGCAAGTCCTCTATACAATAATATGAGAATGTTATATGAGAGCTAGTGAGAAACACATGCAGCCTGCTTAGTTGATTTAAAAACATCTCCCAGATTTACCCACTGTATCTGTGGTGATGAAATGAAACTAGGATGAAACAAAATCTCTGTAAAATATAACACAAATTYTGGTTACCTCTGAGTGAAATATGATGGAAATACTGTCCTGCTTTTGCTTATGTTTGCTAATGTTTGAATTTCTTTATCTGCTTAAAGAAAGAGTGCTGGTGGTGGAGGAGGATGGGGTGGGTCTGGGAGATGGGGGGCAGGGAGCAGACCTACTGAATAACACGCTCAAGAGCTCTCCTGCACAATGAGATTAGCACGATGCGATCATTTTGGTGCCAAGGTGCTAACACAATAATACAAGCGAGTTTGCCAACTTTTCAAATTGAATGTATTTGATTATTTGCTTTTAATTAGTGTGAGTTTTGGAGTATGTACAGGATTGTTAGGGATACATGAAAAGCCTCCTATGGCAGGAGAGTGTATTCTCAGTAAAGACGGTACAGCATTGTTCTTTTTTAGCTGTGGAGAATGAGATTTAACAGCTATGTTAAATGTTTTAGCCCATTTCTATTGTGCTTCTGTTTCAACCTATTGGCAAGCCCAAGTGATGCGAGAAAATAAACCTCTCATTTGATCTGAATGTTGAGCACTTTGCTGTAAGAAGAATTTCCAGCCTAACTTCAGGATGCAGAAAAGAACAGTTTTATTTACACGAGGCTCCTATGTTTTCCCCCCTTAACAAGATCTTGAGTAAATTCATGCTGTCATTTTTTTTCCCCATGTAGTGCTCTCCTTTATGTTCATGTATCTTGAWTATTGTTGTCAAAATTGTAGGTCTTTAAAAATCCTTTTAAATGGCAGAAAGAGATTGTAGCTCTGGAGGAAATATAGCAAGACAACATATTTATTTTGACCTCTTTCTCTTTTATTTTGAAGAAGGAAGACAGACCAGAGGTGTCTCAGGGACTGTTTGTATGATTTAGCACTGGCTCATTTCATGACTTGCCAATCACTGGGAGTAACTCACTTCCCTGGACCATGAGATGTGTCAGCAAAAGGAAAAGTAACTCTCCTTGTTTGGCAGATTGTAGGTCAATGTCCATTTCTCAGTTTTCAGCATTACCTGCCTTTAYTGAATTCAGACTCTTGGGCTTCCAACATCCAAAGAACAGGAATCAGACTCAACACATTCTGTGTGTAGTAGAAGAACCTTCAACCTATCCTGTTCTTCAGACAATTATACACAGTTACATATGCACACACATATATATATTTTAAATACTCTCCCCTTAAACAATAGAGAAAAACAAATGGTTGACAATAACAATGGCAGCAGCTCTCCAACAAAAGCATGCAATTATTACAATTATACTATCCTTGATTAGGCTCCCATGCATTGCATTTCAATGTAATTGATGTTGTAGGTTGACACATTGGACACCAAATATTCTCGCCTGTCCCTTCACTCTTTTGTTTCAGAGCCTGATTTGCATTTTCTATGCTTTTAGTAATGAAGACTTAGCACTTTTCCTCCATTAGAAAAAAAAGAGAGACACAATAATCTGCAACTCGGCACTTGTTTAAGGATTCTGACCCTCAAAAATACCACTTTGCTTCACACATTAGCTGCTTACAAAGAAGGAAGCTAATGTATCATCTAATTGGGCAAACCACTGCATCTGATTTCTCTCAATCAGACTATTAGCTTCGTAATTACCCATCTGCCTCATGTGGAAAAACGGCAAGGCGAACACCCAGCTAATAACATTCTCAAGAGCTCTCTACCACAATGAGATGAGCATGATGTTGTGGGATATAGTCCCTAACCATTTAAATGCCAAGGTGGTCTCACAATACAGTGGGAGTCTGCCAACCTTCACAGCCTGAATGTGCTTAATTATTTGTCTTTAATTAGTCTGAGTTTTGGGGTCTGTTCAGGATTGGTGATGAAAAATGAACGTCAGGAAATAAAGCCTCTCGAGCTCCCTGGCAGTCTGTTTTGCATCCCCTTGTCTGCTAAAACAGTGGTATGGATAGTGGGATTCATCTCCTGAGAAACTCAAGTTTTCTCTCACTTCTTCTTATGGATTAGAATAAGTTTTCTGGGTACCTAAGCTGGGGAATTTGTCAGAATTCAGATGGARAATGCTCAAACAAACTTCAGCCTTGAATATTTTATTTCCTGCAGTTTTACACTCTTGACCTTTATGGAGTTATTGTCAAACTATACTAATTTAAGTGAGGAGATGCTCAAATCTCTCTTCGGCTGAGAGAGGTGCCATTCTCTACTTCCAGTCTTGGTTCTGCCCCTCCTAGATAGTTCACCGTATCTCTGAGCATGTCTCCCACTCGGTCAACTYGCAGATTGCAAAAGGCTGGAATGCCCTTGCTACCTGACTCCAAGGTTGAAACCATATGGTCAAGTCGCAGGTGATTCTCTGAGAAGGGCCCTTGGCTCTGTTTTCACTCCCACATGTGGTTTAGTAAAGCCCGCATCTGGTTGCAGGTAGAGTGCAGAGCAAGATACATCTGCCCAATCTGTGTTCTTTTCATTGATTTGGAAGCTTAGTGGAGATTCAGGATAAACCAAATATTGATCCATATCGACTAATTACAAATATTTGARTTTCCTTGATGTGTCCAATCAAAGAGCATACAACATTCCTTATTTTTTTTGTAATTTATTCTTTGCCCTTGTACATAGAATGCTGGTTATGGGCTTGATCATACAAGTGCTGATGATCCCAGCAAGGGAATTACTAACTCTTACAAACAATCTTATAGAAAAAGGAAAAACAYTCACCCATTAAATAATGCTTAAAATTTCTGGTTAGAAAACTGTAACATCTACCGAATTATTTTGCATGTTGATGTACTTGCATTCAGAAACATTCATGCTTTGRTCTTCCTCAGAAACCAGTATCCAAAATGCTGCCATAACTAGTGATATAATAATATATAATGGTATATGAGATATAAATGCATCTGTTCATTAGTACCTTGATATTCCAACAACCCTCTCTGCCTTTCTAGCGGCAGGACTAGCAAGATGTGTACACAGCAAATGGAAACAACCAGATGGTCTTGCAGTTATGACCCTCACTCTCTTCTCTCCCATTGTTTACGGTTATCATTCATTGTACTACGTCCAAACCCCTTTACAGGTCTGCCAGCATGGATTGCTGGATGGAGGCCCTATACTGCAAACTCTTCACATGCCTGTTTCTGATATTGCATAAACACTGCTTCATCAGTGCCATCACAGATGATCTGTCAACCTGATCCTATAACGCTTCGTGCTGGTAGTAGTTTTTTGTTGCATGAATCAAAGTATTTTCTGCCATGGTTGGGTTGTGCAAATAACTTTGTTGACATAGGAAATTTTTACATGAAATTTTGATTCGAGGCTTCTCAGCAATGTAGGCACCACTGAATTTGAATGCCCATAGCCAGGAGAGGCCATCCCTCCCCCCAGAGGGAAAGAGGTGTGAGAAATGGCCATGCAGGGTTAATTCCAGTGATAGTAYCCTTCACAGCAGTTTGGAGAAGTGGCATCTCTTCCATAGAGGAGAACTCTCTTGCAGGGGAAAATGCCCTAGGCACTGAGATATTTCTCTTGGAGACAGAAAAAGCTGGTCTGGCTTTCTGGACAACTGCTGTAGTGRAGTCCTTGTTTGCTGTTTTGCTGCCCCTGGCAGTTTGTTGCCGCTGACAATTGCCTGTATYGCCTCTGCACAGAAGCAGCTCTGATAATTTTGTGAAGGTCCTGTGTTTTTTTGCTGCTTGGTAATTGTGTCATATTAAATAATACTTTTCAGTTGAAAGGYACACAGCATTTTAGCCTCCCAAAACCTTCACCAAATACTATTAAGGGATTCCCAGCTGCATCTCTGTGAATTAGTGTGCCTGTTTTACTGACTGCAAAACTGATGGGAGCCCTTGGGCAATGCTGTGTAGTCCTGTAGTTCTGTGAACTGCCTGAGTGTTTACCTGTTCATCAGAATGAGTACAGGGTCTTAAATAACTTCAGCTCTCTTACTTATGCATGTTGTCATTGCCCAGGTGGCATTCTGATCTTCAGGGTATGGCTTGCCTGAATAATGACTGTGAGACTTTGTTCTCTGTGCTTCTCCTTCTCCTTCTCCCTAGTGACCTCTTTGSGGGAAAGGCTGTGCACATCACTTTGGTGGACAAAGTGATTTGGTGAGATACATCACTTTAGTTGAGGTGTTGACTTACAGCTTCAGATTAAACTGGCATGGCTGAAGTGTTGGTGCTCCAACAATTGCCCTTCCCTGTGCTTCCTCCTCCTGCAACTGCTGGYTCCAGGGGGGGATGGCCCAGCAGCTCTTGAATTGTTACTATTTATGGCCCAGAATACTACAGCAAACTGACATTGGCTCCAGTTTTCTTTCATGTGTTGGCCTGTAAATTGTAGCAGTTCAAGAGCTGATTCTTGTCTGCTTTGAGGTTATTGTTCGCAGGCACAGACTGAGTAATCCCAGGATAAAGGTGYGAGGCAGGTGTCCTAGGGCAGGATCTACTGCACCATCCCCACTGAAGGTGTCAGCAAGTGCTTGCTGACTTGCTCTGTTTATTGGGGCATGGAAGTGTCAAGCCTGTGAGTTACATGGGCTGTGATGCCAGACACTATTTATCTGTGGTAGCTTATTAATTCAAGAAACTGTATCAAAAAAACCCCAAACCTTTGCAAAGATTTGCAAAGAACCTTAATAAGAGTATTACAAATATCAGACTAAAACAACAGAAGAACCTTTCTATGCATCATTTGAAAGAACTTCTTCCTTCCATGATTCAGTTTTTCTAAAAACTGCTAATACCCAACCAGTTTGGTTTGAATGCACAGCATCTAGTTTATTCCACTGAGTTTGTGTTCAGTGCCAGGCTACAAGGTCACTTCATAAAAATAGGGCAGTTCTCTATCATAACCTAGACCTACTTGCAATTCACCCCTTTCACCTTGGCTGCAAAGCTGTTTGTTCTCATCAGGACATAAGCTGAATGTTTATAATAATAAGCCTTTATTGAACGGTGGTGTCCAAACTCATGGTATTACTTGCAGCAACACTTGGGGTAATGAAGAGTTCAGTATTATCAGTCACAGACTTGGTTTTGATAACAGCATACTGACTTCTGCTATGTGGAGAGACTAATGTAGCTGGACTGAAAAGGACTTCATAAACAGCAGTTTTGCTTAGGGCATCAGCTGCCAATCATTTACTGTGAGAGCTTCCAAATGAGGTTAGTGTGCTGGATAGGCATGTTGTCTGTTGTTTAATCAAGTCCTTGATGCAATCTTCATGGTCCTTCTAGATTCCTGGAGGAGACTCTGGACAGGGATCTAAAAAAATTGTCAAGAAGTGCACCTGGAATGACAAAGAATGATAGAAAACTCTAGTCAGATGACATCCTTAGAGAGGTTAGCAAGCTTGACTTGGTGACAGATGAACTGGAGGGTGATGTCTGATTTCAAAGAGAATGACTTTTACATTTTTTGTCTGACAAAGTGAAGCTGAATGGAACGGAATTTATGAAAGATAATATTTATAAAGTTATTTTAATCTGTAATGAAGTTTCCCATTCTATTAAGTAATATTTCAAAGTTTACACTGCAAATGGACTGCTATTCAAACTGTACTGCTGTGTCATTAATTAAAGTGTGAATGACTTTTATGGCAGCTAAAWTAAAAAGACCTATGTCTACCCATATTACAGTGGCAGCTACTCCCTTCTTGGTCATGAAGATCAATTGATGGTTTTATGRTACAATCCCATGTTTTGTACCTGCTTGCTCAAGACTTTTTTCTTCATCTCCTTCTSCCCTGGTGCAAGTTCTTGATAGGATTTTATTTGGTTGCACAGCAAAAGTGACCTTTTGATCTTGATTCGGTCTCCGGATCTTGAATAGTAAGAATCAGTTTTTAAAATTAAATCTTTAACACGAGCCTACTATTCAAAATCAGAAAGGACTACTTGTTGAGAAAGGAAAATGCATTTGGTCCCACTTGGCCAACAACATGGAGCTGCTGCAAGGCTGGTGCAAAGGGAGCAGCCGGGAGCAGTAACCCKTGCAGTGGTGGCACAGAGGATGGCTCCCGGGAATTGGCGGGTCTCTGCCCAGTTTCAGTGGACAGGTGTCACTTGCACACAGTGAGAAAAACTGTCCTCGGAAGCAGGCACTAATTGGCCCCCTTGTTGGCAATCTCAGCAGAGATGCCAGAGTGAATGGGCATGAAATCCCACTCAAACCCTTCGTGGTTTTCTCCTCAGGTCAAGGTTGAGGTGCTTTGGCAGAGAAGTGYGAGGAAAGCTGACACTGCTGCTGTCAGTCTCCAGGTCTGTCAAGCTGCCACCTTTTCTAAGCACTGGAGCACAGGGGTTTAGGATTTTAAGATGTGTTTTTATTACTGTGTTAAACTTTGTGCTTYTGGAAGTGTTGTCCTTTGGGGGGTTTGTCAGTGCCAATGAACAAGGGAAATTTCTCACCTGCTCCTAAGGCAATATATACATCAATTTATTGCTTACCTAAAGCCTAGCCTTCCCTAACATTCCAAACACACACCATCAYAGCCTGCCACCATCTTTTATATACAGTAAGGGACACCCCACTCCCTCACAAGCAGTCTGTGACCCAGAGTAGTTCAGGCCAATAAGTTACACTTGTTTAATAGATGATGTATAGGGCCCGAGAATTTATCTTCTAATAGAACTTCCATCAAATACATTACTTCAATATCAAATATATTGTGTGCAGAAGCTTTTTAAGGCAGTGTAATTATTTTAGGGAATGTAATTCAAGATACTTGATAGTATATAGCATACAAGGACATTATATAAAAGAGACTCGCTGATTCTTTAATACACACAAATGCTTTGGAAGGCATGTYAATGTTTAAAACTCCTCCAAAAGATTGTGTTGCAGCATCCCCTGGCACTGCACAAAGGCTTTGGTTGGGTTCTGCATTTACACACAAGCTAACAGGGTGTCTGTGGGGACAGCACGCAGGGCAGTCAGCAAGACCTCTGACATCAGCTTTTGCAGGGCTTGGATTCATCCCTGCAAGTTATTTCTTAGAAATGACAAGCAATCCATTAAAAATTTTAAGCATCTTGACTACTTTTCCATTTTCTGAAACCTTCTTAGAGAGGCTTATAGTCAATACTAATGCTGTTTTAGTACGAATTTCTGGCTCAGACCCTGAGGCCYCTTTACTTGCTGTTGAATTTCTTTTATTATTTCTTTTTCGCTAATGCTTTGCAAAACCACAGAGGGTATTAGCCCATCTGAGASCAGGTAATGTTGCAGAGGGAACTGTTTTCAGTGTCATTTTCCTCCTTAATGTTCTTTAAAGCTTTTGTGCTGCAACTAGCTGAAATAAGCACTCTGCTCTAGAATTTGTGCCAGATACAGGTTTCCCCAAACTTAGTGCTCTCGTTACCAGAGCTGTACTCTATCTATAAAGAATATTTTCCTGCAGTTTTTGATCATGTGTTCTTTATGCTCCTAATCTATGGGAACAATTGAGATGGAAGGCTGCATACACTCAGATTTTGGTACTTACAGGTCTGCTGTGGCTTCTCCCACTGCAGCATTAGGAATACAAATGAAATAAGCCTCAAAGCTGCAGAAAGCTGCACCTGTGCAGGGCTAAATTCAGGGCAGCAGTGGAAACAAACCAAGTGCCCAGACTTGCCTTTCTTAACAACTTTTCTTTCAGTTGCCTTTCACCTGGCTCTTCTAGCAACCAAATCACTTTATGTGATACTGGGAATCTGCTGAGGCTCCAGCAGGGAAATTCTGGACTACAGCTGAATGTGGCCAGAAGGACAAATCCCTTGACTTGGAGAGAGGAAAAAAACAGTAAGAAGAAGCAGCTGCTACTGTGTCTGCTCCAAGGGGGCCACACTTCACAAGGAAGTTAAAAAGCTTAGAGTTCAGGGAAAAAATGGCAGAAAGAATTACCTGAATGGAAACCTGGTTTGAAATGAGGGAGCAAAGGTTTTAAATGAATTTTATTTCTCAAAGAGAAGGTTAAACAGTGATTAATATATCTACAGAGGAAAAAATATACAAGTACTGATGTGAGCAAAATGTTGTAAAAGAGTCCAGGGCTGGAAGGTGAGGCTTGACTTATTCAGACTGGATATAAGGCACATTTCTATCACGAGGATAATTAACTGTTGGAACAACTTAAGGGCTGAAGTGGTTTCTCTGTCACTGGAAAATATTTCTGTGTTGTGCTGTAAGATGTGCTGCAATTTAATCATGGCTTTTGGATTCAAAATGGGAAATTACAGAGATTCAGTCAGTTTTGAAGAGGTGAAAATAAACAATAACAATGATGCTTGGCTACTGTTTATGAAGTTTATCAAGTCTCATTTGCTCAGCATATATTTTTTCTTTCACAATTATTGTCAGAAGCAAATACTTCCTTTTTTATAGCTTTATTTTTTTAATTTTTTTTCTGTGACATACACAGCACTCACACTCATCTGAAAAAACAACTTTTTGAAAAAGAATTAATAAAGAGCTTAACTGTTTGTTTCAAGCAGTTTTAAGACATCCAACCTGGAGAGAAGAACATTCTATTCCATGAGGTTTAAGTAGCAACTGGCTCAACCTTTTGACAATGAAGTACAAAATCCACCAASTATAATTGTGTATTTGTATGTATATGCCCTGTAAATATTGACATGTTAGGGAAAATACCAATATAATTCTAAAATTAAGCTCTTCCTAGTTTTAATAAAAATTAAATTGTGTTGCTTTTTTAATTTTAAAATGAGATTTGTACCAATGTCTGCTTTGTCTCCTTCCTGTTTGCATCAGGATGGGTATGTTTGCAGTATACACATATGTGTATACTATGTAACAGTATAATTTGGAATAGTTGTAAGTGGGACTTTATTTTGCATTTGGAAGAGTGAGATCTGCATTCYAAGTATTCAAATGTCTTTGTTTCCCATTTGAAATCACATGTACTGCACATATAATGCAAATTGGACATCTTATATTCTTGCTTAGGTTTATCAATTGTTAAATCAAATTAACAACAATTTTGAAAAAGAGGAAAAAAGAAGTGAAAAGATGAAAAGCTAGACGATATAAGACAGAGGTTTGAAACTATGATTGTAAGGCTGTAAGCAGGTAATTTTAAATAAAAGCCAATTAGGCAGCCCCAGGGGAGGGGTTTAAGGGAATTGTTATGATCCTGCATGGTCAGAAGATAAGCAATAGGTGGTTCAAGTGCTCCAGGTTCTGATCCATTAAATGAATACATGCCTATATACATCCTCAAAGTAGTATTTCCCCTGAACTTTATGTTATTGAGTATTTACATAACTTACAAAGGGGGTTTGTACTTTTTTTCATGTAAAGTATTTCTCACTTCTTTTCCTTGGTCTCAGATCTATGATCAATTTGCCATATATTAAATGGGCTGTGGTCATSACCTTCACTTTGGTTTTAGCTGATGTGTTTTTACCTCATTTCTCATGGCAGAGGTACCCATCTGGTCAGGTACCACGGAGTGGCAGTTCTAAAGATCATTTCTTCCTGTTCTGTTTCCTTAAGCAGCAGAGTGGTACATTGCAAAACTTCCATAATCTGTATGTTGGTCAGAAGCATCCAAGGATGTTGTCTCAAAGGTCAGTGAAAGGGATTTRAAAGTAGGTCTGACTGACAGTTACTTGAGCTGTGAAACAGTGTGAGTACAGCTCTGCATTAGCTCTATAAAACAAATAATTCATGTTAAAAAAAAGAAAGCAAAGGTCTTACTGGTGATCAGTAAGCATTTAAGTAAAATTAAATTTCTGTTGATTTAAACAGATTTAAACATACAAATGATATGAATTACATAAGGAAGTATAATAGGAATTACACAGCTGCATTAATTTTATGTAGTGGTAAATGTAGGAAATATAATTTTATTATACAATGCTGCTGGGTATAGCACCGTGAGCAAACTCTCTTCTGCTGCAATGTTTAAAAGACTGTGCCAGTCTATATATTTTGAGTTTGTTTGTTTGCCTTTTATTGTCACCTCATTCTCTCTTGTCTTTCACCTCCCCAAGTGTATGTTTTGTCTCTGGTTTTGGATTTGGTTTGAACCTGGATTATAAATTATCTGAGGAGAGAGGCCATCCATTTAGGAATTGTGTGTGTGTTCTGGTTCATACAGCGAAGTACCACAATGTTTCACCAGGAGRGTAGTGAGGTTATGGAACAGGCTGTCCAGAGAAGTTGTGGCTGCCCCATCCCTGGACATATTCAAGGCCAGATTRAGCAGGGCTTGGAATAGCCTGGTTTAGTGTGACTTGTCCCTGCCTGTAGCAGGGGGATTGGAACAAGATGATCTTAAGATCTCTTCCAACTCAAACCATTCTATGATTTTATGAATTATATAGGTTTTTTGGAGTCTAAAGAACTGCTAAGGGAGCTCTGTTCGGGGAGGAAGGTTTGTGAGATTGAGTTGCTAACATCCAGCAGAATCCACAGCATTTAGGAAGGAGAAGAACATATATGGCAAACATTACCTAGAGCATACAGCTTTGTCTGGAAAGGTCAAGGTGGGGAAGGGTAAGCAAGCAGTACTTCTGGTAAATCTCATTATTTTTGCAATCCCATCTGGGGAAGGAGATGGCTTTCCTTGAGACAGAGGATGGATTTACAGAGAGACATAGCAGAGAATAAGATGAGGTGTGCTTCTAACCCTACGTGACTGAAATCAGTGGAATATTTACCTCTAGTGTCCACAGGACTTTATGGATGTGGGACCATGGAAGGAGTGTCACTCATTGCTTGTCCCTGAATGACAAACAGTCTGAGCTCCTGCACACTGAGATCACATGAGATCACTCCTTCAGACATTAAAAAGTTCAGAGAGGCAACCTTCAATAAAACTGAACTGCTACAAAACTGTGAATAAAGTTGGGAACTTGGAACTTTCCCTCATTTAAGAAACCATGAGAAAGCAMAGGGCAGGGAATGAGCAAAGGTAGTGGCCTAAATGTTGAGAGAAAGAACTTCTGAGGCAGGGGAAAATCACAGGATAAAAATATCCTTGCATTTACAGCACAGGGTGGGGCAAGAAAATAAAGGTGGAGGAAGTTTCTAGATAAAGCATACTTTAAAAGTACTACAGTTTTTGATGTGATAAACATCATTCAAAGCAAACAGAACAGCTGCAAAATATGATAAAAATCACTTGAAAGTTCATTGATTTTGCAGTAAAACTGTAAGTACTTCACTTTATAATAATTGTTCCTCTCATGCTTTCAAATCTTGTACTTGAGCTACAAGAGTATTCAGGTCAGGGCTGCATTCAGAAAATAGGCACAAAAAGACAATGAAGCTCAACTAGAGAGATACTTTAATCATGAGCTAATTTACAAACCAAAGCAAAACAAAATCATTTTTGTCTAAGATTATTAGAAGATGCTAATTCGCTGCCTAAAATTATCTTTTTCTGTAACCTAAAAAAAAAAATTAAAACCAACTCTTATCTTCCTAATTAAATTTCGTGACTTGGCTTACATGGTTGGTTAGATTTTTTTTCTTGTCTAAGGACAATATGCATGTGTTATTCAAATATGATCTCCTCTGTAGTATAAACTCATATAAACACTGTCCTGATGGTGCTAAACTAATGATAGTGCTTTTTGTAATCATTTTCTCTTGGCTTGTAGCTATATTTAAAATAAGTGAGCAGCTTTTATGGAAGAGAGACATGAGTGAAAAGGGAGCTCTGCTAAGTGTATACAGCCTTGTAAAATTTGTAGAGAGACTGAAAAAAACCAACACAAAAACAACAAACACACTCATCACACCCCCACATCCACCGGCCCTCCTCCCCCAGTCCCAGCAATTTAAAGCAATGTCGGGAAGCAGGAACATTTCTGGGATCATATGATAAGACACTCAACATCAGAGCTAGGCAAGGTAAGAATAGAGAGTGTTCATTTTAATTAAAAATGTGAAAATATGCTTTGTTATCTGTAATAATTTTTATTTTCTGGAAACATCTRTGAGACCAATTTTGCTTTTTTAATTTGAAAAAACATGATGGTGATTCTGTAAAGTGGGCACAAAAAAAAGTACACACAGGTGCTTGCAAACTTTCTATATGAATAAGTATTTTTATGTACATTAGTAACATATACAATTTATATTTTCTTCAGATATGATTGTACAGTGATCTTAAAGGCTCTCCAGGGCCTTTAAACACACCTTGTAGCTAATTGGTAATCTATCTAATAAATAAGTGCTGGGCTCAAGAGTCTGCTCCTTTACTAGCTTAGACACAGGCTTAAGAGCTTGACTGAATTTGGTCTTGTGGGGTTGGATATCATCCCCTCTGGGACAGCAGTGACATCACCCACTCTAGGAGACCCTTTTGCACCATGAGCAATGGGATGTGGAAAGTCAGTAGGCTACCTGAGTGCACTGTGTACTGGGAGAAATATTTTGCATGGACTATTCAGCCAAATCTGYACCACTTCACCCCTCCCAGTTCATGAGCACCTGAGTGTGCTGGCAGCCAGAGGAGAGGATGGGTGAAATAACTGCCAGAAGCGATTTGGTTTCTGAGTGCTTTCAAGTTTTTTAAATCACAAAGCCCAAGAGCCACGTGGGTTTTTTTTTATGATTTAAATGCTTGATGGTGTTCAGTTCTGTCCTAAGTATGTAGCTATACAAAGCAATAATATACACTTCAAGCCTTTCGTATTAGTAAAGTTCAAACATTAATAACACAGCCCTTCATTTCAAAAGACTGTGCTTGCAGAAAGGCAAATGTCAGCAAAGGTACAAGCCCATTATTTTCCTTTTTTTTTTTTTTTCTTTTTTGATACCTTGTGGCATCTTYTGTGAAGCAGCTCATCTTGTTTTGTCCTCCTCTTTGTTTATGGATGATGCAGCCAGTGCCTGCTGCAGTGCTGATGCTCTCGGTGCAATATCACCTTCTTCCCATCACACAGGGCAGGGATGGACCTAGACCTTGTACCAGCTGCCTGAGCTGTGGGTCCTGGGGAGTTGTCTTGTCTGATTTGTTGTGACTGCTGTGCTGCCAGCCAGGCCTGTGGGTGCCCCCAACCAATGCCCCCCTTGATGACTTGCCCGTTCCCCTTTAGTTTGTTTGTTAATTAGTGCTCTCYGGATGTTCTTGTTTAAGCAACTGCTCCCTAAATTGTTGATTGCTTCCTCTTTCTGGTCAGTCCTTMTAACCATGTATGTCTGATCACCCTGGTGTACTCTGTGAAATCCATCTCCCATTGCTGTTGTCAGAAGTCTGCAATCCTTCCCTGCTGATTTGTCAGGTTTCTCAAGGGGCCAGTAATTTTTTTAATGCTGTTATGTGTGCACCAGACAAAACAACAATGCAAGTGAGAGTACCAGGTGTTGGAGCATTGCTGTGGCTGCTGGACTGTTGGTCCTGCTCCTTGCCATTTTGACCTCATGCTGATGCCCTGTGCACCAAGTTTCACWAGTTGCTATAGACTGAAAGGTTGCTATAGACTGAAAAGAAACTTTATAAAATGTATTCCATATGGTAGTGTTAAATCTGTGTTTTTATGCAGAGGTGAGAGAGGCATGGGACTATTAAACAAGGTCATGTATTTACATTTCCTTTTCTTTCAAGGTCTGTCTGCAAACATTTGAGGGCAAGTTTAAATGATGCTGCTGAGCCAATCTTCTCATTTCTTTTATGAAGCAAGGGGTTTGACTGCTCTCAAGCAGCATAAAATGACTCTGCATTGGGAACAGCCAAATACTGTCTGCTCTGTGTTGAAATCAGAGCAGCAGATTTTTGAGCAGAACTGTGCAATCCCTTCTGACTTTGGAAGCTTTCTCATTKCTCTTCCCTCTTGATACATTTGAGTTCTTCTCAACATAAACATTTGTACTCTAAGGCATCTTATTCCTTTCAATTTCATCTTAGCATGTGTAATACTGAGTAATGCCATTGGAAGAACATTTCTCAATGCACTTCACTTTCTGCTGACAGCCAGTCATCACACAGATGACACAGCTAACTATATCACAATGAAGTTCTTCCACTGGACATATGGTCTGTATCTATTGTGTGCCTGAGCTTTGTCCTGTCACTAAAGAAATTAGTTGTACCAATCCCTGTATTGTTCTCACATTGCCCTTATACGCTTCCTGCTGCAGGAGGAAAATGGGATTTGTAGGCAAGGCCAAGGCCTGGGCTGATTTTGTAATAATGGCCCTCAAAATGCAGATGAAGCATAAAGGAGTTTTTGGAGCGTTCCCTTCACAGGGATGGTGTTCTTGGTTGCCTCTAAAAGCACAGAACCACCCCAGAATTTTCTCAGCTGTTCCAGTGCAGCAGTGTAAGAACCATCTCCAGATGAACAGTGTGGGCAGTGAGGAAATTTGGCCTCAAAGCCATTGATAAACACAAGCGGCCACTAAGTCCTCCCACTGCAATGACATRGCAGGACAGCAAGCTGATTGATGAAGAGATTAAAACATCTTCAAAGTGTGTCATTTCAGTGTTAGTCTYACACTGTTGCTGCAAGAGGACTTCAGCTGTTGTTTCTGAAGTGCAGGTATGAGTCACTGCAGACCAGTCTGTCTAGAGCTGCACAGCTCTCCCTCTCATTTCAGGCATGAGGTGTGCTCACACTTGGCTCAGCGTCCGTGTTGTAAGAGATATTAGTGAGACTGTCAATGGAATTATTCCTCTTCAATTTCAGCAAAAGCTGACTCTCCTTTTCCTTAATTTTAAGGGATAATGCAGCTGCTTATTCTGTCTTCCAGAACACCCAGTCTTCCAAGGTTTTCAGAAACTTCATGAAGTTAACATCTGAAATCAAAAGCTATGCATTGTAGTAACTCTGATGAGAAGTTATTAAGATTCASTGATTAATAATTTTGTAACTTTTTGACTTAACTGTCACTGGACTGTTTTTTGCTGGATTTATTTTTGGATCTCATGTGATTCACAAGTGGGTAGGGTTTGGTTCATTAAATGGCAAAGTTTTCAAGCCAATGCTTACATTGTCCATCAATATCTTGGCAGAATTATCCATGATTCTTCTTAATTGAGGGAAGCGGTGAGAATGGGCATCCAATTAGGGCATTCATTGTCTCAAACATCCATTCCTGTTTACGCTTCTTGGAAGCTTTCTCAATGTGCTGTGTTGTACTGGCCTGAGAATCACACTGGTCCTGACCTACTTGGCCTGTTAATCTCGCTCATCCTCTGTCTGTCCCTTTGTCCGACTTCTGTGGTCCGGGATTCTGGGACAAAATATGTAGATGTCTTTGTCCTTTGGGTATTCCTTGAAATGCCAAGTTTGTGGGCACTCTAAAACCGGCGAGTTTAATGTGTGAGTGAAAAGCTGAACTTCTTAACCATTGCTGCCCATGAGAGCAAATTCTGCTTTGTGAGGTATTTCTGGAACACTCTGAGGCCATGCCCCAGAGCACAACACAGTGCTCAGCAGAGRTTACCTTATTGCTTGTGGTGTGGGGGCCAATTTGCCCATTTTCCCCCTACATGGGGAATCGTGTCTCAGGTAGGAATGCTGTGCATGGAACTGTCCATGACACTGCAGGGACCCCCAGGACCTTTGGGATCAGTTAATTGTTGATCACCCACGGCAGTCAGACAGGCTGGTGGCCAGAACAGCATCTCTCACCACAAGTTCACCAGAATGTAGGGATGGACATAAACCTTCCTGCCAGGTGGCAGCCCATCCCAAGGAGGGAATGGGGTTGGCTACACCTGTAACCTCYCCAGGCATAATTTTTTCTGTACTAGAATGAGCATAATGGCACTGGTATGCCCACTTTTAACCAGTGYGCTTCTGCCACGGTATCCTGGCTCCTGTGATGACAGGGAAGCCCCTTCTCCTTTGGTCACACTTGCCATCACCACAATCATCATTATGTCCTTAACCACACATCTGGTTTGCTTTTTTATTGAGATACATAGGTTAACAAGATTCAAGACGATTTATTCAGTAATAATAATAATAATAATAATAATAATAATAATAATAATAATAATAATGGTTTCCCGATGCCAGTTTCTGGGCACCTAATGAAATCACAGCAGTCTGGTGTTGCAGGAATGAGGAATGATTGAAATTGCATCAGCTCAAGGCCCCTTACTGGACGCAGTTTGAATGACTATGGCAGGAGCACTGCCAGGGCAGAGCCTCAGGGCAGATCAACAATTGAAAAAATATGTTTGATACCACCCTTTGCTCTGCATCCTATTATTTTAGGGTATTTTGCTGGTGAGAAACAACCAGCATTTACTCAGACCATACCCTAGATCTGTACAAGTGAAGCCAGATTTGGCCTAACAAGGACAGCCCAACCACCCGCCCATAACCTTGTGTTCAAAAATGTGCCTGCAGCTCTGCTGTGTGTAGCTATGTAAGTGTATTTCAAAAATACATCCATTTGAAATGTCCTTCTTAAGTACAGCGAGAGTGCTACAGTTAAGGGATCTTGGTTTAGAGGAGGAGGATTGATTAGAAATAATAATAAATTCTGTAGAATATGTGGCCATGCCACATTCAATCTGGTAAACCTCTTATGTCTCACAACCCGATCACGAATTTTCTGTGTCAGTGGGTGTGTAATCACTCTTAATACAATGATTTACAGTTTATGTGTAGACAACAGATAGATACACTCAAATTAGGAAAGACTGTCCAAAAAAATGTTATATTTGTAATTAAACAACATTCCAACATTGTGCGTGCAGTGAGACTAAAATCTGTTAGAAGACAGAAAAATGTAGCAGTAATTTTCATCTGAAAATCTGTATCATTAAGGAATTGTCCAAGATTAGACCCCTACAAGCATTAGCTTGTGAACACTGGGGAAAAAAAAAAAAAGAGCAACGGCTTTAAGCATTAATGTGGTTAATCCCACAGCGTAGCACTTGGTTAGAGTCAGGATTTGGAATTATAGCTCAAATGGTGATATTTCAAGGGGAAGGTCAGTTTGAATCAGTGATAATACTTTGTGTTTTTGCTGTGCCTTCCGAATAAGAACCTCAGAGGGGTTTATAGACATTAGTGAATTAAGGTTCTCAGATCTCTGCCAAGACTGCAGTTTTATCCCTGTTGTACAGAGGGGAAAACAGAGTCATGAAGAATTTAAGTGGCCCTGCTGAAAAAGCAAAGGGTGGTGCTGTGTGGGGTGCTCCTGAATCACTGCAGCTCTGTAGGGAAGCATGGACACAGCTGTGGGGAGCAGGATGTACCGCTGGCTGCAGCAGGGACGTAGTGAAGGGGAGCTTCAGGAGGATTAGTTTGGCACCTCTGTTTTGTGCTTAAGAGTTAGCAGTTTCCTTCCTCTTGTTAGCTTGGGATGTGTTTCACTGCTGCTCCTCAAMATGGACTTCTTACACTTTTTCTATCCATGGTGACATGCTGTTCTTTGTCCTGGAAGACCCCAGAATCTTTCAGTAATTCTTTCTCAATGTGATCTTAACTATTGGAATTCAGCGGGAGACAGGTTTTTCTATGTTTTTTAAATGTGATTCTGTGCTAGATATGTGTGCTGTTCTTACACAGCAGGAGGAGGGGATAGAAACTGAGAACTCCAAGAAGCATCATGCCTCAGAGTTCCATATTTCATTCTAGATCATGCTTCCAAAATGTGGTTTACAACACGACTTATTGTTCAGATTGAGACTCAACTGAAATCAGCTTCTAATTAAATTTATGTCTAAATTAATGTCACAACTATTCGGATCTTGTTCATACGAATAATTTCTATTAAGAGGAATGTAATTTTTAGATTCTGTATTCAATGAACCATGTTGCTTGTAAAGGCCAGCAGGACCAGGGCAGCCCCTCTGTGCTCAGCACTGCTGAGGTCACACTTTGAACACCGTGCTCAGGTCTGGGCCCCTCATTGCAAGTGACACTGAGATGGTGGAGTGCATCCAGAGCAGGGCGAGAAAGCTGAAAAATGTTCCTGATCACAAGTTTTAGGAGGAGCTGCTGAGATATCTGGGGTGTTCAGCCTGGAGAAAAAGAAGCCTGGAGGGGGTCCTTGTCACTCTACAGCAACCTGAAACGAGGGCATAGCCAGGTGAGTTTTGGCCTCTTGTCCCTGGTAACAAGTGATAGAATGAGAGAGAATGGYCTCAAGTTGCACCAGAGGAGGTTTAGATTGGATATTAGGGAAARTTTCTTCATGGACAAAATGGTCTGGCATTGGAACAGGCTGCTCAGGGAAGTGCTGGAGTCACCACACCTGGAAGGGTTTAGAAGACATGTAGATGTGGCACGTAGATGTGTGGCTTAGTGGTGGACTTGGCAGCGTTAGGCTAATGGTTGGATTCAATGATCTTAGAGAGTTTTYCCAATCTAAACAATTCTATGAAATTCTTGTGACAATTGGGACTAATAGAATATATTAACCTTTATTCGCCTCAGCTTGACACCACATTATACCATGAATTAATTTATAAGTGCCTCTAAGAGTTTCATAATTAAGTAGCCATTGTGACTCCTTTGGCTTGCCACTGAGTTACTATCCCAGGTCCTTTCTTTGGAAAGCAGCATTTGAAGAAATCCAGCAAAGGTCTGTGAAATGCAAACAGGGTGTTCTGTTCTTTGCTGTCCCTTGACTGTGTGAGTAGTGTCCTGGGCAGTTCATGTGAGTGCTGCTGAGATTCAGTCACACGTGTTGCCTCCCATAAACACTTCAGCTCAGCCTCCTTCCTCCCTTCCTCCTGCCACAACCTTGAAATTAAGAACTGGGAGACTAAAAGACATTTGGTAACTACTAAGATATTTCCAAAGAAAACCATTTATATCCTGGAAGAAACCCATATGATAAAACAAAAAAAAAAAAGGTGGAGAAAACAACACAATAGAGCTGAGCTTTGCTCCTTAGCACATGAAAGCTATGAGTTCATTTAACTTGATCCACTTGATCATCTTAAATTATACCTCGGTGGTATGTCCTGGTTTCCATCGTGCATATTGGATTATTCCCATGTGGGAGTTTATCTGCCAGGACCTGTCTTTCTCAWTTTTTTTAAAAGAGGCTTCCGTAAGACCTTCCATCTAATACTATTCCTTCTCTTATTTTAAATAACAATAAGGTATGGCAGGGTTATCATCACATGCCCAATTTTATAGCTGGAGAAGCCAAGTATTAAGGGCTTTTTCAAGAGTAACAGAAGTTTAATGGAGGGATAAAAAAAATGGGGGTCTGGGGAAATGTTCTTCAGTGGTCTCCTTTGCAGAGTGTCAAAAATAAGGAAGAATACAAGACATATGTTCRTTTATTTAATAAACATATATCTGGTTTTGCTAGCCCAGATGTATGTGAGCAACCATGTTTTGTTGCTGGTGCTTATATCCTATAGCAGCAAAGTAATAAGGCCACAAGAAAATGACTTGCTAAGTAGGAGGAAGAAAGGCCAAACTTGTTAAGGAAATCATGTTACTTTCAAGATTCTCAGGGGATATTAGAAACAATGGAGAGTAAAACAAATAGTAGAATTGCATATAGAGGTACTTGACATAAAAATGTCAAATGGCCCAAACCACATTTCTGCAAAATGCTGTGGTGTTACTCTATTGGCAAGAATACAAAAGAGAGCAGGACTAGAAGATGCCAGCTATTCATTTTATTAAGAACTCAGAGAACAGAAAAATGAATGGGTAAATTAAATTGTAATAAGAACTGAAGAAATGGCAATGCATTTAGCTACTAAAGCCCATTTAATAGCAGAAGTTTTATAATTAAAGTGACTCACCCTGCAGCTAACAAGAATGTGAATGCAGCACCACTGCCATGCAGTTTGTGTCAAAGTATTCATGGGCTTGCCRTGCTCTTTGCTCTGACGTGTCCATGCAGAACAAGACAGCTTTCTGTATCTGCTAACACAGTTTCTATTTCTGTTTCTGAAGGTTCTCTACTTTTGTGCCACAGCTTCTGATACAGCTCAGTAATGCTTCAGCCATGAGCTTCTCCATGGTCTGCTCCATGTGAGTGAACTTGATATAAAACCAGTTCTGGTGATGGATGGGAACAGAAAGCAGTGTGGGAGTGTCCTTCCTCACTTTACACAGTAAATGTGAAAATAAGGGTTCAGATATGTGTACTGATGGAGGCAACTGTGCTTCTTTAAAAAATATTGTCCCACTCCCTGACAAAACAGGATTTCACCCCATCCTGCTCTGTTCACAAACCTACACTGATGTCTTACTAGCAGGTTTTTCTTTGCATGTAATTTCAGGCCTTGGAGTAAGGTGGTCCAGCAGTGGTGATGAGACTGTGCAGTGTAGGGTTGGTTTGTTTTTCTGGATGTTTTTCTTTTGTTGTTTGTTTTGTTTTGTGGCGTTGTTTGGGGTTTCTGGTCTATTTTAGCCTTCAGCTATCAGTACCTTTCCTTTGGAGTCCAGGGCTGGTAAGTGAAGTAAGACACTTGAGTAAGGTGTCAATTAATTCCTCTGGTCAGGCTCAGGTTGATGCAAATGCCATGATTTTGGTGTGGAGAGCAAGGGCTTACCCCAGAGCTATCAAGGTATGAGCAMGACAGGAGTGGGTAGGACACAGAAAGCAAGCTGCCCTCATCCCCATACACCTGCCACTGGCCAGAGGTGTCAGGCTGTGCGTGTGGCAGGGGTGACTGCATGCCGTGAGACATCTTCCCAAAGTCAGGGAGAGCAGGGCAGAAAACTGACTTGCTGAGTTGCAATCTGCTTTTGGCAGAAGAGAGATACACAGCAGCCCTTGCTCAGAGCAGATTGTACAGTTACCTTTTAGCCCTTTGCTGGTTGTTGACAGGGTTTGTTCTGTTCATGCTACAATATAGGGACATTGGTTCACAATTTCCTTTAATGTTAAATCCAGAAGTTTAAAAATAGAAGACAGATGTGAGGATTCCATAAGTACACTAAAATTAAATAATTATATAAAATATATACCTACTTTATACTACTTTATCAAAGGATTATTAGAATGCAGATGCCTGTCTGCACAGTCTTGGAGACTTGCATTTCAAACTTTTCCACAAGAGGTGGCCTCACTTTCAAGAAAATATTAGTCATTAAGGCTGAGTTTCCCTGGTAGTTTTAGCATGAATATGGTGAAATCATAGAATCATAGAATGGTCTGGGTTGGAGGAGATCTGAAAGATTATCTCGTTCCAACCTCCATGCCATGGGTAGGGACACCTCCCACTAGACCAAGTTGCTCAGATTTACCTTCAACCTGGCCTTGAATGCTTCCAGGGATGGGGCATCCACAACTTCTCTGGGCATCCTGTTCCAGTGCCYCACCACTCTCATGGTAAAGATTTTTATCCTAATATTTACTCAAATGATACTCTTTGTCCTATCCCCCTGCATGCTCTTGTAATAGTGCACTAATACGTATTTGAACCTACTGCAAAACAGTTTACTTAAGATAGAGGATTCCCYAGTTTCTTTCTTTGAAGTTTGATTCTCTTTCTACTTGAATTGTTTTTGTTGTTGTTATTTGCTGGCCTCAATTAACATATAAGCTGTTATTGATTTACCTCCAAACCACTTGGTAACTTATTTTGGATGTAGCATAATTTTTGCATTATATGTTGAGCCAAATGTCGCTCGATGATGAACTGCTTACATTGTTGGAATGAAGCTGATTACCCCAGCAGCAGGGCTGCTTGCAGTTATTTCTTTTTTTCTTACCAGTGTACATCAAGGAGAAGCAATGGAAATGGATTGCTTTGTCGGTTTTTGGCCCACAGACTCTTTCAGGCTGTGACAGAGGGACAGTTATATAGGAAATGACAGCCTAAGCCCAGTTCTATTTTTATTTTACTGAATGGACTTCTTAGTTTTCTCCCATTTTTTTTGTATCAGCAGAAAGGTCAGATTGATTGTTATTTGCTGTGCTTTAAATCAACATCTCCTGGTATTAAATAGGTATAGTATTGCTTCCGAATAAAAGAAAACTAAGACTATTTTTAAACCGAGATGTTATATTATGAGGAAAAAAATGGATCACCCATTTTATCAAATTCTTCTCATTCACTTTGGGCTTCAATTTATGTTCAGTATGTTCATTTGAGGCTGTGAGATGGAAGAGAAAGGGATGGCCATAAATGCTTTTGGTAGTTGGGACAAGGGGCTGCAGAGGGGGAAGGAGGGAAAGACCTTCTTGGAGYAAGACAATTTATGCAAACCTAGTGTCTGCCATGTCACCCATTGCTGATGTGGTTGTTGTAGGTCTGGTTTTGTTATAGAGATTGACTAACCTTTGGGATTATCTACATTTCTGTATGGAAAAGGAAGAAAAATAGCAAGCTAATAGACCTGATGGTGTTGCTTTTTATGAATTTGAGGCTGGACCTAAGAAAGGCTCAAATTTTTGTTGCAATTAGGTCTCTACATTATTCTGTGGCCTTGAAGCAAACCTTATCCACTCTGCCTCAGCATCCCATCAGCAGACCTGGTGTTAATTTAATATAACAGCAAATATTTTTAAAAAATTGAAAAAAAATCCAGCTCTGCTTTGATGGGAGTTACTAATCTTACACTGACTCCCTCAGYCCTTAGTTTGGGAAACGCTGGGAGCTGGGGTAGAGGATAAGTATTTGTTTCAGCCTGAGGGTTTGTGTCATTCTTGGAGAGCTGTAGACACCTGTGCTGGGGCAGCTTCTTCCTGTGCTCTGAGGAAGGAACTGCAGCACACTATTACCAAATCAAAGGTGCTGTGCTTGAACTGTGGTAGATCCCCCCACATGCTGTGCGTCTCTAACCCATGGCTTAGCCAGGATCCTATCTGTCAGCCAGGCTCCTGCTGCTCTGGGCTGAGGCTGAAAAWGGAGAATTCTTTGGCCTCTGTGCTGGCAAACAGGTGCTGGTGCTCTGTACCCCAAATCTGAACACCTCTGAAGCTCCCATGTGTGTGGAGCTGCCCCTAAGCCTGGCCACGAGCTAAGCTATGCACCCAGCTGCTTCCTCTGGCTTGTGATAATGAATTTTCATCGCAGTGGAATTTAGAAAGGAATTGCTCTGATTCTAAAGCTCATTGGTTGCTAACAATAATAACAATAAAAAGAGCCATTTCTTAAGGACTAAAAACTAATCAGTGAATGTGTAGTTTCTGTGTCTCCTGCAGGTTCTTGTCTTGTGGGGCTGCCAGACCGCCTGAGTCATGTGACTGGCTGTCTGATTTCCGACTCAAGCTTTTCATTTCCTAAATGATAACGGATAAAAGATAAAATCTGGCACACACAGGTAATCTTTGCCATCTTAATATTTGTTAAGCTTTTTGATTTACTGAGAAGTTAAAGTCACTGCAGGTCACAAAACCTGCACATTAGATCTGCTTCATAAAACACTGTGAGTGAATGCTTTAGTCATTCATTTCACCATCTTTAAACCAATGTAGCTGAAGAATTGCACCTCCAATTTATAAATCTTTTAATTTATTTCTGATTCTGGTTTATAGGATGGGACTACATCCAGCTTTTCCCAGCCATTTGTGCATAGCTAGAGAAGAAACCTAACATATTTCTTGCATAATGGAGACTTGATCAGCTTACATTTGTTAAATCATCCAAAAGGAAATATTCTCACTAGGAAACTTTTGCACAGTTAATGTATCCAATCTGATACCTGTGTTTTAAGTTCTGCTGTTCTTCTGTATAAATGCTTCTCTCTCTCTCCCCACCCCAATACTCACCCCTCCTTTCTGTAAAAGAGAAATGCGATTATCATAGTATCTCTGTTTTGCACATCTTCTCCCCACCCTTTTTTCTGAAGGAGACATATGATCCACAGAGAAATTAGAGATGATTTGAACCATTTTGGATACCTACTGCTAAGGGATGCGTGGAGGCCCATGGGTAGCTCAGGTTTCACATCTGCCAGCTTTTCAGAGGATGTGATCAAGGGCAGAAATAAATGGATGATGATGATGAAGATGCTATGGAAACTGGTGTGAAGGAAATGGGATCCCTCCTCCCGGAAATGTGTGTGCCCCCTAGCCCAAGCAAGATCATCTGGGTGTAGCAGTAAGGCTAACACAAAGTGTATTTTAAATAATGCATTATTTAAAAAAAGGGAGCCTATGTCTTTAAAATACAGCATCAGAGTTAGAATCTGCTTTATATTTGGGCATGGTCTTTGACCTTGGAACGCTGACAATGTAAAAAAGAGTGAAATGGGTCAAAGAGTCTGTCAGACAAGGTGAGAGATACTAAGCTTGCCTCTGATCTCATACCAACAATGCAGTGGTRTAACTCCATTGCCCTCTGTAGATTTATGCAAACATATGGAGAGAAAAACCAGCCCCAGAATGATTCAATACCAAAATAGACATTTTTTTTTTTTTCTAAGGCAATGTAAAAGCCTTACAGGAGGAACACACAAGATTCCAAAGGGCAAAATTTTGGTTTGGATTAATACTGCTTCCAGCCACCCCAAAGCAGAAACTTCTCTCCAATTAACTGACCTTGATGGATAAATTCCTCCTTTTTATCTTCCTCCAACCTTTCCCATATTCCATCTCTTCTTCTCCTTGATCTTCCTGATAAAGTCAGGCTGTCCTTCCAWCTGTGATCAGCAGAGCCTTTAGCCAGTGCATAGCTCACTCTCCAAGGACTCCTGATGCCAGGGGCTCCTTTCATTTTCTCTGCAAATACTTTTTAACAAATTCAAAAGGCCTTATTGGGAAAGGAATAAAATACATTTGTGTGTAGTGATGTATCTGCTAAACGGTGTGTGCTCTTCCCCATGCAGYTCTCAAGGGACCTTTAGGCACATTCTGTGGGCAGAGCACATGGAATTGATCAGATGTATTGTTTGTGCAGTGCAGGGTTTTTCTGAGTATCAGATCCTAGGAGAGAGTTAGGGAACACACATCATTTTTAGGGACCTTCTGGGCTGAGTGGGCGAGATTCACACCACGCTGTTCAGAGCCTGGTTTTGTCCTGGCAGTACAGGGCAGGTGAGTCTGGCCCTCACAAYGAGGTTTGGAGCACTTCAGCCCAGTGTCCAGGCTCCCTCCATTGTCAGTGCAGCCATGGGAGAGCAGCTCATCGGACACTTTGGGTAATTGGTTTGGGGATGAGGCATTCATCCCAAAGCTCTCACGTATCTGCCTTGTCTGATCAGACAACTCTCCCTGGATGCTGCACAAACAGTGACAAGTGGGGGGATTCAAGGATAAACTAGAAAAACATTGCTTGAACTGGGAGAGTTTCAGCAGCTCACAACTCAGTCTTCCTGTTGTGGGAAGGAAAATATTAMTGGAAAACAGATAGCTCATGGTAGAGATATGAAGAGGCATTGGAGGGATTCTGGCTTACACGATTGGACTTGTGCGTCAAAAACGGGATTTAATCCCTTTGGATAGAAAGGATAGAAAGACAGAAACTTCAAGAAGTCTCTTGATGGAATAAAGAAGATCTGTATGTTTGCACTAGGACATATGTAATACAGCTCTTAGGCGTGTCAATACCAGGTGCTTTTCCCTGCTGAATTGTCTGCTCGTGCTATAAAACCACTTGCTGTTTTCTTTTGTCCCTTCAAGATAYAACAAAAAGACATTTTGTTTGAACCTCCAAATTTACCTCTGAGCGGTTTAGCTAAGAAAAAGCCCCTGAGAGATGTGGCTGCGTATGTATGCAAGGACAAGAAAGCAGGAAATGTACCAGCTGCTAGGGGAAAAAAGAGGAGAGTGCAGAGCAGTCCAGGAAGGACTATCAGTATTTATKTTCCATATATTTATTAGTTCACTGCTCTTTGACATCTTTTCCTCAGAYACTGCTTCCACTAGATTTTCTACTGGTTTACCAGCAAACAATAACCCTTCCCACAGCTTTGAAGTTATTGTTCCTCACGCACTCCTGTTTTGGGTTCACAAAAACATTTACTGTACTTGTTATTAGTCTCTCCTGAGTTCTCCTGCAAGTTTTTATAATCTTCACATTTCAGATAACACAGGCCAAATTTGTTTGATCCTGCTTTCAGTTTCTAATAAAATATCTTTTCCCCCAAGGTGCTGGGAAGAGAGTCGAATCTGGGGTGAAATCATGTGAAATTAATTCATTTTTTGCATGTCCTCAACCTTAGATCAGGCACTATTGTCCTATGATGTGTTTCCTCCTGCTTCTTTCTGAAGCCACATGCTGCCCACTACCCTATCTAGAGAAAGTTAAATTCAGCCTTGACATTGGATTACTGTAATTTGGCCCCACTTTCACTGAAATGTTTGTAAATGTGACCCCACTTTTYATTATGTAACACGCCTCCAACTCAGAGCCTCCTGACGCGTTTCAGTAGCATGGAGGCTGTGCTGAGCAGRCGACCACTGTCCATCCTCTTGCTTCCTTCTCCTGGTCTCTGCCTGCACAGTGGGTAGGTGGACAGTGGTGAAGGGCTACTGGGGACAGTGCCAAGGGTGCCATGGCCCCTTCTGTGCCCAGGTTTCCTCCCACTGTAGGGGCAGAGAGGGCTGGTGTGTTCCCTGAAGATCTGTGCACCCAGGYTGGAGAAGGGCTGGAGAAGTTCCCATCAGGCTGGATCATTTCTTGGGGCTGCAGGCTTGGCACCGTCTGTCCCTCCTCTGGCCTTGGCTTTTCCARTGGCATGGTGGGGGCTGATGTGGGCAGCTCACCTTTCATGAAACATGTGTGGTATGCCTGAGGTGAGGCTCTTGCTGAGTTAACCATCAGGTATCAGCAAAGAACTCTGTCTTGAGATAAATGACTTTTTGCTGTCATTTCTCAGCTGACTGAAAATAATTCTTGGCCTTCATAAACCACGACTGATGCAGATTATTTTTTTTTTCCCTCCAGTTAAATAGTTTGGTTTTAAAGAGTACAAACACATGAGCCAAAAGAGAATTAAGCAGGTAGGGACAGTGCTACTTTGGCTTTCTTGGRGAATTTAGGACAGAGCACAAGGGAAAGATAGGAAGAGTTACCTTAGATTTTCACACCCTTAGGAATCAATCTTCAATATGGAAAATATATTGGAAAGTCCTGTGACCACATTTTAGGAAAGTGAATTCATCCATTCTATTTCACACAACACAGTTCAACTTTTTATGTTGAACCAGCTTTTCTGAGGTCCTGGTGACTTTCACTGCTAAATGATTTCTGTACCATCTCAARGTTTTCTTTCTGACAGAGAATTTTCAGGGACTCCAGTGATCAGTAAAATCACCCATTTAACTTCACATAAATGAATATGTTTTTTCAGGGACTCCAGTGATCAGTAAAATCACCCATTTAACTTCACATAAATGAATATGTTTC